>NC_045426.1:54250006-54564033 GCF_902635505.1 Sarcophilus harrisii | reverse complement strand
GTGGGACATAATTCAGAAAGTTGGTTCAAGCTGATCAAACTAACAGATGCTAGTAACAACTGATCCCAGATTATTCTAAGTAATCTCACTGAATATAGTTCTAAGGTTCCTTTTGTGAATGGAGAGGGAAAACTCATAAGGAATTCAATGCAAGGCAGTTCAATTCAACAGCATGGGCCAGTCTAGTTTTTTTTTTTTTTCCTTAAGAGGTATTAAAACTATCTTAGAGATTTAATTGGCCAGAGCTTGAACCATAGAAGTAACTTCCTACTAGAAAAAATACAAAAATCAATGAACACATAAAAAATCAGCCCACCTTCCCTCAAGCTTTTGAACAGTGGACCAACAGGATTAGCACAGAAGCAGGCAAACCACACCCAAATGAATTAATGTATCCTTGCTGAATATCCTTCCTCTGTTGAAACTAAGTAGACCTCCTCTTGTTAACCATGAGATGGTCTATAGAGGGTTTCATTTCATTACAAATATAACCCCAAAGCACCATACCAATCTGAGACAGGCCCAGAGCACAGCAAACATTAAATAAAGTTTCAAGTTTTCAATCAATCAAGCAACAAGCATTTATTGTCTGCCATGTCCTCCTACTCACTCTACTAGGTGTTTGAAGTATGGCAAAGTCCAGATCCTTGTAGCTTTTACATTTTATTGGGGAAGACAGCATGCTCATACATACAAATATACACATACTTTTTAATTTCTTTCCAGACCTGCGATTTCATCAGTGTAGGAAGTTTCTGGCAAACACCTTCCCCACCCAGTACAGTATGGATCTAGGGTACTGAGATTAGGGACATCCCCTCACCACCTAGCGGACTAGCTAAGTCTCTCTGACTGCAGATTTTAGACTGGTACGTAATGCTTCTGTGATCTGGTCAAGTCACTTCTCTCAGTACCCTAAGTCACTTTTTAAGATTAAATTTTAAAGAAGGGGCTGATCCACATGCTGACTTTCAATACAAAATATATGCCAACCACTGAACAAAAACAAGATACTTACTATGGTGGAGGAGGGAAGAGAAAGCATTTCTAGCTAGGGATTAGGAAAGATTTCACATCATTTAAACAGAAACTTGAAACTGAAAGGCAGAGGTGAGGGAGTATGGGTATTGGGCATGGGGAAGAGTTAATGTAATGGCCTAAGGAGGGCATCAGGAAGACGAATTCTAGACAATGGGGTACCATAATGACTCTGAAGTCTAGCCAATTATTCAAGGCAAGGAGCAGGGCATGAAAAGAAAGGCAGAAGAGTGTCAAAGACAGACAATCCCTACTCACTACTCTGTCCCATTGTGGCTAGAAAGCCCGGGGGAGGAGGAGAAGGGAGGCTGAAGCCATAGTGATTTTTTTTTTTTTTACAGCTGACACATTTTTGCCTCTGCTTGATTATAAATCTCCCAGTGGTCTACTTTTTCCAAAGGCAGGCGGGGGATGTAACAACCGACACTTTCCCCACTAGATTAAATAAATATGCTGCTAATATCAAGTCGTGCTTTAATATCTTGCAGTCCATAAAGATTAGGATCGCTCTGCTCGAGGCTGACAGTTGTATTCTGACATCCCCTCACCACCTAGGGGACCAGCTAAGGATGCATGGTTCTCTCTCTGACTGCAAATTTCAGGCTAGTGATGGGACGTGATACAGTGTTGTGATGAGCTTTTTGGACTGAAATTCAGATCCGGGCACTGGCCTGGGTCTCAGTTATTATTCAAGTGACTTTGGACAAACCGATCCCTCAATCTGGTCCTCAAAATCCTCTCCTAGAAAATAAAGGAGTTGGACTAGTTGATCTTTAAGCTTCCTCCTCTCCAGTTGCAATATTCTATTATTGGGCAAAGCCATTCTCTTGGCTTCTGCCAAACTAGGGGTCTGTTCAGGAAAAAGGATTTGTCCCATATTAAATGGTTTTGAGCACTAAACCATGCAGGGGATAGAAGGCTGGAACTGGAGACATTTGGAACTGAGTTCAAATCTTGCCTTAGATAATCACTAGCTGTATAACTCTGGACAAGAGATTCTTTGAGCCTTAGGTTCCTTATAGGTAAAATGAGCATTATAATAGAACTTTTACCTCCCAGGGTTATTGTGAGCCTTGGAATATATTACATGCATCCTATACTATAGGAAAAGAGATGATATATGTAAAATGCTTTGAAAACCTGGAAGTACCATGCAAATATTAAATTATCATTATTATTGTTATTTAAATTAAAAAAAAATAATTTAAATAATATGCCCATTCTTACTAGCTCATTTGCAAACTAGTCCCTCAGACAGAAAAGAAACCATCCATCCTAAATTGATTTCAAGGTTTTCTGGATGCTGCTACCCAAGATTCCAACTCTGGGTGACCATCCAAGTCTGTGCTAGGGGGTCATAAACTTAAATTACTATTAGCCTGAGTGAAATGGAATTAGGAAGGCAAAGTTACAGACTGCATTCTGAAGCCAAATGTCCAAGATTCATCCAAACATACATACATGCATATTTATATACATGTATATGTGTCTATAATTATATATCAGTACATATTTTATATATTCATACACAATATTAATATAACTAATATATAATACAAATATAATGACATAGAAATGTATGTAAATATATTTGTATTATTGGGTGTTTGATATTATCTATGCCTTTGCAAATAGTGGTCTATGGTAGCTGTAATCCCCATTATTTTTTCCTCCTCAGAAGTTCCAACTGCCTCACATCCCTCACAAGAATCCTTTACATTCATATTGCATTACAAAGTGCTTCCAAATCAATTGACTTCAACAAACAGCTATTAAACACTTGCTCCGTGGCAAGTGCCATACTGTCTGGGACAAAGAATGTGAATATAAGATAAAATACCATCCTGGATCTCAAGGAGTGGACTTAATTCTTTGGGTATATTGGTTCATCTGATCTTCACTGTGCTGATGTGGGGGCTGGGGATTGAAACGATTGTTGTCCTCCTTGATGAAAGAGGAAATTGAGATAAAGAAGGTTTAAAAAACTAGACAGGGAGTCAAATCAGTTGGCAATTCACTATTGCATTTACTCACTCTGAGTCCTAGTCCCCATATCGCTAAAACCATCCCAGGGCTTAGAAGACTCGCGATAGTCTCATTAACAGGGCACAATACCCAAGTCACAACTGGTAGCTAATAGATGGTTTAGTACTTCATATTCTATTGAATCCATACACTAGCAAGAGTTGTCTTGTCTATTTGGCAGGTGGATAAACTGAGGTCCAGGAACTTGGGCATCAGTGGTATCTTTGACCCCAGAGCTTAGAGTTCCTGACTCTTCATCTGGTGTTTTTTTTTTCTGTTTGAGAAGGGTATGGGAGAAGACAAAGAGTAGCTAGTATTTGAAAATGGATCACTTTACCAAAGGAAGTTTAGGGCTGTCTATCCATTCTTGTGATGTTGTTATTCCCACCCAGGCACACTGTAGCTTGGCCAAACTGTCCTTGCTGGTCCTCAACATGGCATTCTATTTGCCAACTCACCCCCTTGCACTGGTTTTCACTTGAACTTAGAATGCTTTGCCTCTTAAAATCCCAAGTATCCTTTCAGATTTAAATGCCACTTCTAAATCAGGGGGCTCTTAACCTGGCATCCATGGACAGTCCTGGGTGGGAAGTAGAGGAGAGCCACAAACTTGGAGGGAAAAAGATTACATCTTTATTTTCCCTAATATCTAATTAGAATTTAGCATATCTTTTATTTAGCAGCTAGGTGGCTTAGTAAATAGACTGCCAGGCCTGGAATTAGGAAGATCTGAGTTAAAATATGGCTTCAGATAATAGTACTATGAGCCTCAGCAAGTCACTTACCTCTTTTTATCTCAGCTTCTGAATTTGTAAAATGAGCTAATGAAGTGAAATGGCACATCATTCCAGTATATTTGCCAAGAGAACCCCAAATGGGGTCTGGAATCAGGTGGAATAATGGATAAAGAGCTGTATTGGGAGTTGGAAGATCCTAAGTAAAAATCTTGTCTCGGATATTTACTGACTGTTACTTTACGAACCTGGTCCAAATCAATTAATCTCACTGAGCCTCAGTTTACTCATCTGTAAAACAGGAATAATAATAGCATATATCTCAGAGCTGTGAGGATCAAATGAGATGATATAAATAAAGTGCTTTATAAGCATTAACGCACCACATTAATGCTGGCTATTATTATTACCCCAAAATGACATTACTAATGGTAAATTTTGGTGTTAGCTCCTATTCCCTAGGCCTATTGAACAACTACAATACAATACAACTAAAATAATATATCCTTTACTTATAAACATAGGGCATGGTGTGGTCTTACATAGATATATGTGAATACATATATATATGTATATCCCTATATAGATGTATATGATTACAGATACCTATGTATATGTATGTATATGTACACAAATATGTTATATATACATGTATCCACAATTAATTATCACTTTCTTGGGGGAGAAATGGAGAGGGGAAAAGAATAAAATAAAAAGTACACACAGAAAATAAGAGAAAAAAGAAGAAAAAAAAGATAGCCAACTCTGAGCAAAATTTGTAGTATTTAGTATATAAGCTTCTTTGAAATGGAAATTTATTGCCTTATATTTTGAAAGCTCTTTTATGTTCCACTATGCACATGACAATTGTTTTTCTTTTTCTGTTTTGTATTTAAGCTTTAAATGAATTTATTTATAACTCAAATAGGACAAAAAAGATTTTCCAAGTGTTTCATAACACAAGTAAGGTAAGGAACTCCTGTTCTAAATTAAGCCTTTTCTAATCCCTGAGTTATTAGTGTCTTTCTCTTTATGGTTGCATAATATCCATTTGGCATATATTTTCTATAGCCCACCATATATGTACACATGGTTTCCATACTTTCATAGAATGTAAGCTCCTGGAGGGATGATTTTTATTTTTGTGTTTGCACTGCAAAAGTTTCATGTAGTATTTTGCACTTACTAGGTATCCACTGCTACTTTCTACAAGATGGAGGCAGATTAGATGAAGTCCATGAATTCAAGGTTTGGGGCTTCTTTTTTTCTGCTGACATTTATGGTCTTGCTTCTTACTGGGGCAGATTTCTCTCTCACACTCTCCCACCTCCTACAGAAGTGCTAATGAAAAATGCCTCTCCTTAGGCTAACAGGAGCATCATTGGTTTCCAGTAAGCCCTGCTGCTAGAGTCAAGCTCCAGAGATGACCACTGTGGGAGCTCCCAGCATGTTTCTTCTAATTAGCTCCTCCATGCTCACTCCATTGCATGACAGAGATAAGGAATCCCTTCCTCAGGATAGGATTTTGAGAGGGACTCATAAAGCTCAAGGAATTTAGAGCTGGAAAATATCTTAAAAATCATTCAATTCCCCTCCCCTTCTAGTTGAGGAAAGTAAGATCCAGGCATGGAAAAGCTAGGGTTCTTACCCAGACTTCTTGATTATAAGTCATGGATACAAGGGGTAGAGGGCAGCTTTGGGAGAGAGGACCTGCATTCACACCCTGGTTCTTCTATTTGTAACAACCTCAGTTCTTCATCTTATTTATTATAGTCATTGACTATTGTCTTGTGAACCTAACCTATTTCACCGATCCACTATTGTATTTCTTAGCTAGCATCAAATGGAAAAGAGAGAGAGAGAAAGAGAAAGAGAGAGAGAGAGAGAGAGAGAGAGAGAGAGAGAGAGAGAGAGAGAAGGAAGGAAGGAAGGAAGGAAGGAAGGAAGGAAGGAAGGAAGGAAGGAAGGAAGGAAGGAAGGAAGGAAGGAAGGAAGGAATTAGAAAAAGGACAGATGTCTACAGAGGAGCTCTGATACTTAAAAAGAAAGAGACAATGAGGTGACAGTTACATGATAAGGATCCAGGTGGTGCAGTGGGCAGAAGGCTTAAAATGAAATCAGGAAAACCGAGTTGGAAACTTCCCTCAGACAATTACTAGCAGTGTGAGCCTGGTCAAGTCTCTCAGCCCCAGCTTTTTCACCTATAAAATGTGAAGAAGAATAGTACCTACCGCTCCAACTTGATCCCCATCAAATGAAATGACTCATAAAGTGTTTGGCCCATGCTATTGTTATTATGAAGAAGTACCCATCATTTCTAGGTACCAATTGGTGGGGGACAGCAGGGCAGGGGTGCTGCAAGCACAGTGGATGAGCCTTTGCCTTGAGAGGCTCCATTCCCTTCTGGGCTTAGCTGATGTTTGTTGTAGCTCAGCCTCCCCTGCTACCCTGAGGAAAAGTTCCAGGGCAGGAAGGAAATTAATTCCTGGTCTCCCATCTGCCCTTCATCATTTTCAGAGCACAACAGATGACATAACAGCAACCATAGTCATGGGTATTGGTGCTTCCTGCGGCAAAAAGACACTGGTAGTCTTTGCTAAACATTCCCAAACACATCTTCAGGGACCACATCCCAGGCAAGGACAGATGGTTCAGGTTTCTTGGTTAAACTGAGCTTTGATTGAATAGTAGATAGAGTGCAGGATTTGGAGTCCAAAAGGCTTGAATTTGAATTCTGGTTCTGATGCTAACATTGTGACCCTAGCAAGTCATTTAATCTCTTAGCCTCGATTTCCTTCTCTGTAAAATGGGGACAATAAATTCATAGTAGCTGTATGACAAGTTTGCTGTGAGACTTAAATGAAAACATGCCTTTTGCAAACTTTAAAGTTATAAATAATTGTTAGTTCTTAGTTCATTTTTAAATAGATGCTTTTTTGTTTGTCTATCGAGACTACTATTTGGTTAAAAAAAGGAATTCTCAATGAGGAAATGTCTTCTACCAACATAGATGGGCATCATCTCTGCAATTTACTCTTTTTAGAATTTCCCAGGATACCAAGAGTGATTAATCCAGGTCACAGAGTACATAAAAAAGAGGAACTTAATCCCACATTTTCTTATTCCTGACTCAGCCTTTATCTTCAGGCTATGTCACCTCTCACTATAATATTGTTGTTCTTAATATATAGACAATCTAGTCTAATCCAGAATGGACATGAATAGTGGAGGACCATTGGATATAATTTTATTATCCCCCAAAAAAGAGAGAATCCAGAGAAGAAGATCTAAAGAAGGGTAATGAAAATAATCAAATGAATGAGTGAGAAGTTTCCATAGGAAACTGCATAATAAGATTAGGACTCTTGATAGATGAAGGAGAGATATGGAGTGTGAAGAGAAGATACAGAAAAGGGTAATGAAAATAATCAAGAAGGTAGATACAAAGCTTCCACAGGAAACTAGATAATAATAAGATTAGGATTCTTGCGTTTTAACAAATGAAGAAAGAGTTTGGAGAAGATATGGAGTAAATGAACACTACCTTGCTCACTAAGTCCCATAATACCCTAGAATGCAGGGATCTATTCTTAAGCTTAAAAAAGACAAGTTCAAATATAATTAAATAATCATGGCCATACTGAAGTTATAGAAAATGCCCTACAAGAATAAATAATTATTACTATTAATAGCATTTATATAGTGTTTTAAAGTCTGAGAAATACATTATAAACATTGTTTCAAATTGTCCTCACACCAACCTTATTTGTAGCAAAGTGAGACAGAGGTTAAGTAATTTGTTCAGAGTCATTCAGTTAATAAGTATTTTCCATCAAATTTGACCTAAGGAAGGTCTTTCCAACTCCAGGTCCAGAACTCTGTGCACCATAGCACCATCCAATGACCCCCACTGTACTATCTTGCCACAAAAAAAGAAACCACCAGCTTAAAAACAGAGATCTGTGGACTCAGAAATGGAAAGGTCCTTAGGTAGCCATCCAGGCCAATTGTCTTCATTACCTTCCCAACAAATGATGATTCAGCCTATGCTTGATAGCTCTAATGGCTGGAAACTTCCACATCCCAAAGTAACCTATTCCATTTTCAGATCACTATACATGTTAAAAATGAAAAAAAGCACATATTAGGTATGAGTAGGCTGCAAACATTAGAAAAAAGGAATTATAAAGGAGAAATAGAATATAAGGTGTCATTAAAAAAATGCACTTGGGAGTAAAGAATATAGACTGGTCAATTGACAAAAAAAGATGGGGCAGAGGAGAGAATAACCAATGGACAACACAGGCTTCTTTAGATGCTTTCAATGTCAAGAGAAAAGTAGAATGAGAATCCCATGTGGCAAACTTATGGTCAGTCCTTTTTATTGAGTAGTTGATATATATCAATGGAAAGAAGGAAAATATCAATAAGATAAGGGATGTTGGAGTATTTGAGTTGCAATTGTCTGAAAATTGTCCAAAAGCTTTAAATGTCCCAGATTCATTCTCTCCTTACTAGACCCCCTGTTCTCACTTTGGTACAGACCCTCATTACCAATCATTTGGACTTGAATCCAAATCTTCACCCTTGGCATCTAATGCTCTTCCCATGGAGCCACACATTGTAGATTAAAGATGATGGGAGCCACTGACTGAACATATGATGAGCTGCACCTTCAGCATCTTTCCCACAGAGAGTTTGAGACCCTGCTGGTTAGTGATCAACTATCTCTTATCCACCCCCATGCTGCACTAACTGGAGTGAGTAAAAAAGGGAACGCTCTCTTTGCAAAGTGGAATTGGGCAAGTTATCTTTGCTGCAGGAAGAAATCTGAGAGGCCATTAACAGGGCTGATTTGGGGATTATTCATTGGGTTGAGGAAATTTGTGTCACTGCTTCTTTTCCCTCTAGACATGAATGATTAAATTAAATTAGTCTGAAGTCCCAGGGCCTTCATTTTGGCCCTATGACTGGTCACAGGCCAGGTGATAAAGGACTTCAGATTTGTTTTCTGATCTGTGGTCTAATAGGAAGTGACCATGAACCCTTTCAGATGACAGCCTGCTCTAAAGATCATTAACATCTGTCACCACAAATCAACAGGTTCCATTCTCAGCCTATGCCTTCAGGTTTTCAGGCTGAGAGAAGAGGTTGCTAAGAGCAGCTGCTACTGTATTTCACTTTGATAGTCTTGCCACCTTCAACACACCTTCAACCACCACCACCCAGCAAATATTCATGTCTACCTCTTGGATACAATTAATCCTGTCATGAGACAACACTAGTCTTCTCCACCCTACTAGATCTGGCTCCCTGAGCTAAGTGAGATGAGTAGAAGCTCAGGAAAGAAGGCCCAGGAACCCATGGCCAAATGCTATTTGCCTTCTCCTTAGATTCAAAGGAACATAAAGCCCTGTTTTGTTTGCCTTCACAATCTCTTTCATCCATCCTTTCCTTTCAATCCTATCTGGCCTCAGTTGGTAACGGGAGGGAAGGGAACAACCTTTTTTTTTTAATTAAAGCTTTTTATTTTCAAAATATATACATGGATGATTTTCAACATTCACCCTTGCAAAACCTTGTGCTCCAAATTTTTTCCCTCTTTCCCACTCCCTCCCCTTGACAGCAAGTACTCCAATAAAGGTTAAACATATACAATTCTTCTATACATATTTCCACAAATATCATGCTGCACAAAAAAATCAGAAAGGGAAAAATGAAAAAGAAAACAAAATGTAAGCAAACAACAGAGAGTGAAAATATTATGTTGTGATCCACACTCAATCCCCACAGTTCTCTCTCTGGGTGTAAACGACTCTCTTCATCAGAAGATCATTGGAGCTGGCCTGGATCATCTCATTGTTGAAAAGAGCCACGTCCATCAGAATTGATCATTATATAATATTGATGTTGCCGTGTATAATGATCTCCTGGTTCTGCTCATTTCACTTCGCATCAGTTCCTGTAAGTCTCTCCAGGTCTCTCTGAAATCATCCTGTTAGTCATTTCTTATATTCTATAACATTCATATACCATAACTTACTCAGCCATTCTCCAACTGATGGGCATCCTTTCAATTTCCAGTTTCTAGACACTACAAAAAGGGCTGCCACAAACATTTTTGCACATGTGGTTCTCTCTTTTTAAGATCTCTTTGGGATTAGGGCCCAGTAGAAACACTGATGGATCAAAGGATATGCACAAAAAGATATGCCCTTTGGGCATGGGGGAACAACATTTATTAAGCATCTATCATGAGCTAAGTGCTTTACAAATATCTCATTTGAAATAATACATGGGAGTCATGGAAAATAGAAATAAAAGGTCTGATCATCAAATACCCTGTAGACGAGTTTGGATTATATCCTAAAAGGCACTAGAAACTGAAACTAAAGGAGTAACATGATGAAAGTGATATTTTAGGAAGGTTCTTCAGAGGATTGTGGATTGGAGGCAGAGAATGTAAATGAAAGTCCTTTGGAAAGTATAAGCCGCATGCATATCTCATCCAAATGAATGGGCATGAGGGACTTGCCCATCCCATTGACAGGTCACAAATGGGTTCTACTCACTGCCAGTAACCAATTGTGAGATCTCTTCACTCAAGTTCAAATATTCCCTTTGACTACCTACCATTTTGTTTTTACTAGGGTATTGATCCACATAACCCCTTGAATTTCACTGACTCATTGCTGCTGATTATTATTATTAGGATTTTTGGATGTGCCCTTTTATCTCTGTCCCTTTCCTGATACTTGATACAGTATTTAATGATATGCTCATTGGCCCACCAGAGCCATAACTAACATGGGCCAAATGGGACTTTCCCCCAGGTTTCCAATATCTGAGGGAAGGCATTTCCTTCTCAGAAAGGTATGCTCCCTGTCCACAGTGGCCACCATCCCTAACTTCACCATCCCAGTCTTCCAGGAATCTGACCCATGTGACATTACTACCACCCAATACCTTCATGTCACACTCAGATCTCATCTTCTCCTCAAATGCTTCCTTCATCCCAGACTAGTTTTTTTCCTAGTGAAACTAAAATCAAGGGGCAGATAGGTGGTGCAGTGGATAGAGTACCAGCCCTGAAATCAAGAGGACCTGAGTTCAAATCTGGTCTCAGACACTTTATACTTCCTAGCTGTGTGACTCTTGGCAAGTCATTTAACCCCAATTGCCTCAGCCAAAAAAAAGAAAGAAAAGAAAAAGAAACTGAAATCAACATTGCTGCCATCTTTATCTCCAAAGTTCTCCTTCTAAAATTTTTTGTCCTGGTAAAAAATATTATTAATCTTAACTCATATTCTAATCTGGTATCTTCACCACTTTGTGGATGGAATAGACTTTCTCCTTGGATTCCCCAAAACATGCCTCTAGCCCCTGCTTTGGCATTCCCAAAGTTCTATGTTTGATACTTGGTGTTTAATCTATCATCCCCCTACCCATTAAAACTCAGAACATTTTCCTGATGATCAACATTTCTTTCTCTTCCAGGACTGGTTTTTACAGCCTCAGGCCCTTATAAAATTCCTGCCTCCATGAAAACATACACTTCTGTTCCCACTTCAGACCCTGCCCCTAGACAAGTCCATGAAGGAAACAACAGGATAATTTCACTTTCCTGTGGAGGGATATAATTCATGCTCCATCTTCTAAAGTCTTGAGACTTTCTCTAGCCAAACCTAAGACCCAGGCCTAAGTAAAGTTCTTCCAAAAAGAATCTGGTTCAGATCATCACCACCATAAAAATTTTTGTCCATCCTCTTCTGATGGTCCCATTAAAAAGAAATCATAGAAACAATATTTATTTGGACCCACAGCTACTTTCTTTGGAGGCAACTCTCATGAACTAAACAATTAGTCGTCTGTCTCAACAGCCACAATCATGTCAAACCCTCATGATTTTTCCTCACTGGGAATGCAACTGGTTAAGAATACCTTTTCCTCTTGCATTGCCATTTTATGTTCTGTGACTCCTCCTGGGCATCTCAAAATATAATCCTGGACCAGGACAAAAGGAGAATCCGTCAGCAGCCTCTTTGGTTTGCAGCATACTGTAATTTTCTTCAGTTCATCCCTGCCTCCTGAGTCTGGGCAACGGAACTGTGGAGGTCGAGAGGCCCAGGGCCCCAGTGAGTTGGGTAGTCTCGCACACTGCAGTTTGTGGGGATGCGTGCTTCCCCCATCTCTCTGACGATTATTTGCTGCAGGAAAAGGGGCCTGCAGCTTCCCACCATATGTTGGCATAATAGCTTACAGTTTTCTGGGATTCAATAGCTGCTTTCATCTGAGTGGCCTGGGGCACTAAGCATGGCATCTGGTGAGGAAAACAGAGAGATCCCCTTTTCGGGAAGGAACATGTTCATTCCCAGAGAGATCAAGGAATTTACCTGATGTCACACAGCAATCTGAAAACCAATTCTCTTTTCTGCAGGTTCAGGAATTTAAGGACAGTAACAATAACAATACCTTACATGGATGCAACCCAAAGGGTTTTCACATCCACTATCATATTTGATCTTCATAACACACTATAAAAATGCTATTAATCCCATTTGACAGATAAAGCAATGGAGGCTTACAAGAGTTGAGTAATTTGTTTCTGTTCCATTTTTAAAACTATCTCTAACCTACTTTTCCACTATATGTAAATAGAATTATAAATGTGTAATATATATGGAATAATATATACATATATGTTTGTATATTGGCCTATAAAGGCATGTTCCCTTTCATGCAATTTATAGTCTGCTTCTCACACACAAACTCTATTTCCCACTTCCTTGCCTTTGCCCTGGTGGTTCCCTCATGCCTTAGATATAATCCCTCTTCTCTCTCATCTCCTCTTCTTAGAATCCCATATTTTCAAGGGCCCTTTTTTGTGAAGCCTTTTCTAATCCCCTTAGTTACACTATAGTACATCACTGCAAAAATTCTCTTGCACTCAAAATCATAGATTTAAAGACTGGAAAGTGTTGTCTCCTTTAGTTCTTCAAGAGTAGAGATTATTTCATTTTTGTCTTGTGTCATAGCACATAGTAGGTAGCTAATGAGTGTTTGTTGATCGACTGTTTATCATTATACAATTAGTACGTGAGATTGCCCTAGGAAACAGGTACCAGGACTTCCAATCAGAGCTATAATTGCCATGATGAGAGTAGGGATTTGAGCCAGGATATCAGAAGATGGCATAATATGCTCTCTTACTTTGAGAAATACCTTCCCCCTTCTATCTTATGGCACTGACCTATGTGGAGCGGGCACTTCACGTTATTGTCCACAATAGCTCCCCTCTCTCATGGCCCACCTTTTATTCCATCCCCATGGCAATAAGACCAGTAGATGGGGTTGACCCTTGTCCTGTCACACTTGCCTCTATAGTTAAACAACTTATAGACACCGCCACTTTCACAATCACCAGAACTCCACACTTGTTCAATTATGAGGGAAAAAAATCCCTTATGGATATTTCTGCTCATAACACAGTGGTCTTTCCAAAACAATATTCTTAAGAGCATCTAGTTTTTTATTTTGGGGTCTAGAAAGGGGATTCTGAGGGTTGAAGTTCCTCTAGCAGGGGTTCTTAACCATGAACTTGTTTTCTTTTTTTTTAATTCTAATAATAATATTTAAATTCTAATAATGCTATTTTGATATAATTGTTTTCTTTGCACTGTCGTGTAGTTTATTTTATGTGTTTAAATCTTCTGCGAAAAGGTCCAGAAGGTTCATCAGACTGTCCAAGAGTGTCCAGGACATGGAAAAAGATAAGAACCCCTATTCTAAAGTGCTTAGAGATCTTTTCAAATGAGCTGATACTTGTAATGCACTTAGCACAGTGCCTGGCAGATAGCAGGGGCTTAATAAATGCTAATTTCCCCTCTGCCTTCCAATATTTCTTGCTGTACAGCACAGCACAGCACTGTTCTGTTCCAGGATCTTCCTGGTATAGATATGCTGTCTATATTGGCTTTAGAGCCACCCTCCCCATTAAGAGTTAAGGAGCTGTATCAGAAGCAAAAGATAGACAAGTAGCAAGGTGGCCATGAGCCTCCCTATCTGCAGGGAATCTCTACCTATGGGTAAATCAGACAGTCGGAAATGAAACTTCCCCCTTCTCCCCACTGCAGTCACGGTATTCATACAATGAACCAGGGCCCCTGAGATGGGGCTTGGTGAATTTTAATGACTTTTGCTAGAGAAAAGATTGCTTTAAACCCTTTCATTTTGTTCAAGGCTGATACTATGCAGAGCTCTCACTCCCTGGAGCAAAAGGGAGACTGATACCTCATCAGCCATCTCTCACAGGGGACCTGGTCTCAGGCCAGCCTAGAATGCCAGGCCACAATAGCTGTCAGTTTGCATGTGGGAGAAAGATTGGGCACTTGGGTGATCCTAGCCCTGCCAGGACCAATGTTGGAGGTACTGGCCTCAGGGAAGGAGATAAAAAGAGCATATAGCCGATGAACACTTTCTAGTAGGGTGGTCTAATCAATCAATGACTGGCCTCCTGTGTCTTGGATTGTCCATAGTAGGGTGGGGACATGCATTGAGGCCAGTGCCATGGCATAAACTCCTGTTTTTCTTGCACTTTGAGGCAAACAAAAAATTTTCCTCCCTCAAAAGCCTTTTGAAGTGTCATCATCCCCATTTTACAGATTAGGAAACTGACTTACCCAGAGTCACAGAGCTAGTAAGGGTGATATAGTAGTCATTAAAACCCAAGTTGTTCTGAGCTAAATCCTCTGCTCCATCCACCAGGTCATGTAGTGAGACAGATATTATTAGGGAAGTCACAAGGAGATGAGAATGAACACACTTATTGGCAGGACAGGAACTAATACTAAATAATGTACCATTATTAGTATATATATTTTTCAAAGGGTGATAAGATCATACAATCAGAGCCTTTGAATCCAACCTCCTCCTTTTCTAAATGAAGAAACAGAAATATAGTTGTGAATTAGCCAGGGCTGCATAGCTAGTGAGTGCCTGAGGTAAGCTTGGAATTCAGATCTTTCTGACTCTTACATCCAGTACCCTCTGCATTACTCTTATCACCCATTCTAATGGCTAAATAGGGTCCCCACACAATTAGTGGGATCCATTATAAATCAAACAGAGGGGAGAGCCAAAATTACAGAGCAGAAGTAGAAATTCAGCTGAACTCTCCCAACACTTCTCTTCAGTGTAAAAATTTCCCATCTAATTGAATTCTGGAATGGCAGAGCCAACAAAAGGTCAGAGTGAGATATTTTCTAACCCAAGACAATTTGGGACGTCTTTAGGAGAAGTCTATGACAGTGGAGTGGAGGCCAGCACAGAGTGAACAATGGCAGCAACAGTGGTGGGTCTTGAAAGTGACTGTGACAGAAGCAGCTCAGCAGCTTCAGAAGTTCTCAGCCTAGAGATATTCTAGGATAGAAAGGAGTACTAGTACTTGTGGCTATAGAGAAGCAAGGGACCTGATCACAGTTCAAGGACAGAGAGGAGAGCTAGTACTTGTGGCTGTAGGGGAGTAAAAGTCTTTTTGAGAAAAGACTAGAGCAGAGACCAGGAGAGGGATCCCCAGATCACAACACCTTGGAAGTGCTAAAAACTTAAGGTCCCGGGAATCAGCTCTGAAAATGGCAACACAAAAAAACCTAATTCTTGGGACAGCATCATCTACCTACCCCACCAAGTAATCATAGCCAAACTTTGTCATAAAGTTCAAAGTTAAGAAATAGGCTGAAAAGTGATCAAATAACAACAAAAGAACTTTACCATAAAACTCTACTGTGGTGTCAGGGAAAATAACACAAACTCAAAAGAAAAATCACAATATGAAAACAGCTACAAGCAAAGCCTCAGAGAAAAATGTAAATCGATACAAGCCCAGCAAGGATTCCTGAAAGAATTAAAGGAAGAGATAGGAATAGCAATGGAAAAAATGAGAATAATTCAAGATAATTGTGAAAAGAAAAGTAAGAGCTTCATAAAACAAATAGAAAAAATTCTGAAGAAAAAATAAAATACCTTAAAACACAGAATTGGCCTAATGGTAAAAGAGGCATGGGAATTCACTGAAGAAAAGAATGCCTTAAAATCAGAATGGGCTAAATTGAAAAAAGGTACAAAAGCTTATTTAAATCCCTAAAAATTAGATTTGGACAGGTGAAAACTAATGACTCCAGGAGGCATCAAGAAACAACAAAATAAAGTAATAAAAGTGAAAAAAAAAAGAAAGTGGGAAATATTTCATCAGAAAATCAACTGACCTGGGAAATAGATTGAAGATAGATATTTTAAGAATTGTTGTACTATCTGAAAGCCATGACCAAAAAAAGTCTAGACATCATATTTCAAGAAATTATGAAGGAAGATTACCCCAATATTAGATCCAAAGGGTAAAATAGAAATTGAACCCTCAATCATCTTCTGAAAAAAATCCTAAAAGGAAAACTCCCAGGAATATTATAGCCACATTCCAGATTCCTAGAAGCTTGCTCCCAAGGAGAAAATATTTCAAGTAGCCAGAAAGAGACAATTAAAATATCATGGAGTTATAATCAGGATCACATGAGATTTAGGAGCTTCCATGTTAAAGAAGTAAAGGGTTTCAAATATGATATTGGGAAAGCATAGAAGCTAGGATTATACTCAAGAATAACCTATTCAGCAAAATTAGTATAATCCTTCAGGGTGGGGTGGGGGCAATGGATATTTAATGAAATAGAGAAGTTTCAAGCATTCCTGAAGAAAAGACCAGAACAGATTAAAAAATTCGACTTTCAAATATAAGATTCAATGGGAGCATAAAAAGGTAAACATGAAAAAGAAATCAGAAGGGACTCAATAAATTTAAATTGTTTATATTCCTATATGAGAAGATGGTACCTATAACTTCTAAGAGCTTTTATCATTATTAGGACAGTTAGAGAGAATTTACATAAGCAAGGAGATTAAGTGTGAGTTAGTTATGTTGGGATGGTCTCAAAAATACAAATGAGATAAATGAGAAAGACTAGTGCAATAGAAGGAGGGAAGGGAGAGGAAGAATAGGGAAATTGTCTCACTTAAAAGAGGTGTGTAAAGAAGAGTACAGAGGAGAAGGGAATATGTGGCAGATAATGCTGGACCCTCATTCTCATAAGAATTGGTTCAAAAAGAAAAGAATATACATCTATTATACACATATACACACTTACATATACACACATACTCAGTTGGATAAAAAAATCTATCTTACACAATGAGGAAATAGAAGGGGCAAAGGATAAGTAAAAAGAGAGTAACAAAAGGGAGAGGAGATTTAAAAAAAGCAGTGGTAAGAAGCAAAACAAACTTTCAAGGAGGAACAGGGTAAAAAAAAAGAGAGAGGCTAAAAGAAAAAAAAATAGGATAGATGCACAGTTAGTAATCATAACTAAATAAATGGGATGAATCACCCATAAAGCAGAAGCATATAGAAGAAGGGATTAGAAACCAGAATCTAACAATAAAGAAATACACTTGAAACAAAAAAATACATGCAGAGTTAAAACAAGGACTAGAGAAGAATTTATTATGCTTCAGCTAAGGTTTAAAAAAAGGCAGGTGTTATAATCATGATCACAGAAAACAGCAAAAGTAAAAATAGACATAATTAAAAGATACAATCAGGGAAAGCGTATCTTGCTAAAAGATACCATAAACAATGAAATATTATTTTAAAAAAATTACAGCAAACTTCTTTAAGGTCTCATTTCTCAAATATAAAGGAAATTTAGTCCAATTTATAAAACATAAAAATGAGCCATTCCCCAATTGATAAATGGTCAAAATATATGAACAGTTTTCAGAAGAAATCAATTCTACCTATAATCATGTGAAAAAATACTCTAAATCACTCTTGATTAGATAAATACAAATTAAAACAATTTTAAGGTACTTTTTTACACCTATCAGATGGCTAACATAACAAAATAGGAAAATGATAAGCTGAAGGACATATGGAGGGGTGGGAAAGGAACATTAAAGCTGTTGATAGAGTTGTGAATTAGTCCAAACATTCCAGAGAACAATTTGGGACTCTGCCCAAAGTGCTATGAAACTGAGCAAACCCTTTGACCCGCTCATACACTACCCAAAGAGAACAAAGAAAAAGGGAAAGGGTCTATATATGCAAGAATATTTTTATAGCTCTTTTTATAGTGTCAAAGAATTAGAAATTTAGGGGATAATTATCAATTGGGGAATGACTAAACTAGTTGTAATGTATATGATATATTATGATGGAATATTATTGTGCTATAAAAATTATGAGGGGGATGTTGAGAAAAGTCTATATGAAAAGGTTCAGAATGAAGTGAGCAGAACCAGGAAAACTGTATATAGTAAAATAATATTGCAAAAGTCATTGTGAAAGACTTGGCTTTGATCAAGAATATCCAAGACAATTTCAAAAGACTCATGATAAGAAATGCTATCCGCCTACAGAGAATATAGGTTGAAGCATCATTTTTCACTTTATTCTTCTTGCTATTTTTTTGCAATATGGCCTATATGGAAATGTTTTGCATTGATTTCCCACAAATAATTGATATCATATTAATTGCTTTCTCAATAGCTGAGGGAGGGGCTAAAGAGAGAATGAGAAATTAGAACTCAAAAAAAATTTTTAAGAATTTAAAATTAAGCAATTTATATATAGATAGACACACATACAAATTACACACATGCATAATATATATGTTATATATATATATATATATAAATGTAAAAGTAATAAAAAAAAAAAAGCTCCTTAAGAGCACAGACTGATTCTCTTGTTTCTATTTATATCTCCCATAGTTAACCTGGCACCTAGTACATGGTACATACAAAATACACATTCATTTATTCATAGGAACATAGAATATTAGTGTGGGAAATAATTTTGAAAATGATGTACTTCAACCAGAATTGTGAGTATGATGGGAAAACTGGAGCTTTTCCATAGAGTTCCAAAATTTAGAGGGCATGGTCAATACATTTTAACTCCTTCATCGCTATAAAAACAATTGACCTTAGTACTCATTTAAGAAAAACTAATCAACATAGCTAACAAGTTATACATATTTCCTCCCTCTCCCCAAACACCACCCTGCTCCCAACTGCCTCACTTCAATTGAACTTCCTCCCCTCCTAGCCTTGCTGAATTCCAGAACCTCTGTCTACACTCTTTCCTAGAACTTTAAAAGATAATTTAAGAGTGCTTTTTATGTTTCTTGCTCTGGGTGTATTATGTGAGTTATGGCACTGAATCCAACCTCCTCATTTTATTTTATTTTTCAAATAAATGATAAATAAACTAAGACTCTCATTGACTAACTGACATGTTTTAAGTCTCACAAATACATTACAATTTTCAAAAATACCCTAATATATTAAAAGACACTTACCTATCAGGGAAACTACATCTTGCTAAAAGATACCATAAACAATGAAGAATTATCGAGATATAGATATATATATATATATATATATATCTCAAACTTCTTTAAGGTCTCATTTCTCAAATATAAAGGGAACTGAGTCCAATTTATAAAACATAAAATAAAAATGAGCCATTCCCCAATTGATAAAGTAGTTTGACAACCACTCTTGACAAAATATGGTTTTAGGAGCCATGAATCTTCCTCTGATAATTTAGATAGTATAGTGAAAAGGAAGGAACATTGGATTTGGAGCCAAAGGACTTGGGTCCAAGTCCTGATTTAGATTCCATAAGCTATGCATAGACTTGGAGCAAACTGCTTCACTTCCCTGGACATAAATTTCCTTACATGTCAAAATGAGCTTGGACTAGATTATCACTAAAATCCCTTTCAGCTCTAAATATGTGATACTGGGGGAAGGGGAGAAGAAACTTTCAAAGTCAGTATTATGAAAGTCAATTAGTTACTTCAAGAGTGTAACAACCAGTTCTAGAGTGGAGAATGTACACAGGACATACTCTTAAATTGAATTTGTATTATTAACATTTTTCTCCATCATTTGAGCCTATTTAGCAAAATAATTAAAGTGCATTAGCAAATTAACAAAGTAATAATTCAAGCCCTGATATGTAGGATTTGCTGACTTCCAAGGTGTAATGCTCATAGTGAAAATTTAACAATCAGCTCTAAGAGGCAGAAGAATGGGCTCTAATACATCCTCTCCTATAATTTATCACTGCAAATGACAAATTCTGTGGCTACTAATTTAATGGTAACCATCAGTAGTCCTATCTAAAAATAGAAGTATATTTGCCATTTGTGTGAACTTGTTTTTTGCTCTTCTAATAACCTGGAAAGATGCCTGCTCCACTGTGAAGTATTCCTGAGTTAGATTAGCAGTAGAAGCCCACTGAGGACTCTTCAGCTTTTCATCTGCCATCATGCCAATTCCATCTTGGCATCGGTCACTCTCTTCCCATATGATCTCATGTATTATTCAAATATAGCCTCTCATTTAATTTTCACAGCACCGCAGCACACCCTCTCCTTCAATGAAATAACTATGTATATTTTGTATTTTCTTAGCTGTACACATTATACAATGTTTCTCACTCCACCCCTGCCTCCATATAGAACATAAGTTCCTTGAGGGTAAGAAATGTCTTAATTTTTTTCTTTATATCCTTAGAACCTCAGCATGGCATATGGTAGATGCTTAATAAATTGCTTGTTGCTTGGACATAGCCAATTCGGGAATTTCTTTTGTTTAATTATATGTATTTATTATAAAGATTTGGGGTTTTGTTTTTTAATGGAGGCAAGGAGTGGGAGGAAGAGAGAATAGATTTGGATTTTTGCTAATAGAAAAAAAAATTAGAGTGTTTAGAGCACTAGCTCTGAATTCAGGAAGAGCTGAGTTCAAATTTAGTCTCAGACACTTAACACTTCCTAGTTGTGTGACCCTGGGCAAGTCACTTAGCCCCAAGTTCCTCAGCAGAAAGAAACAAAGAAACAAAGAAAATTTAATTGAAAAAGAATTTCTTCTTGAACTAACATGGATTGACAGCATTGGCAGGTAATCGCCATACTATAAATAATAAAACAGAAAGAAAACCTCAGGAAAGTAATCCTGGAAGATTAAGAGAAAAAAAAAATCCTCAAGATTTTTCTTCCAGAAGAGCTGATTTCAATTAATACTTGTGCTGAGTCCTGAGGATACAAAGATGCAAACTGACATGCAGCTTGCCCTCAACAAACTTAGAGTCTGCAATAGGAGACAGGACATATGCTAAATGTCCTTGTGATGCATATAACAACAAATGAAACTCAAAAGAGAACAAAGGTAGCAAACATCCAGGTAGCATATGCTGGGGACACAAGAAAGATAGAAAGAGCTTTTAAGGAAAGTGAAGGCATTCTCTGATCCCTCCAACGCTCAGTGATTTCTCCATTTTTCAGTTATTCTGTATTACGTTGTATTTATTTGTTGGTGAACATTTTATGTCCCTCAGTTGAATCCCCTCTTTGTGGATGGGGATTGTTGCCTTTCTTCAACATCCCTAGTTCTTTGACCCAAGTAGGCATTTTTGAAAATTTAACTAATCGAATGAATTCAAAATGGAGTCAAGGTTGTCCAAAGACAAACTTTTCATCTATCAAAACTTGGCAAGCACTAACTCTGAGAAAGTATCTCTGGATGCTGTTGTACTCAAGATTGTTTTGGGGGTAGATCTGAATTTAATATAATTTGTATTCAGGGCATATCAGAGTGGATGGAGCTGCACTCACCAAGTGATTCCTTCTCATCTTCCTAGATTCAGTATCCAGGAACTCAACCTACCTAAAAAACAGATGAAAATCCAGAAAGAAGCAAACATATTTCCTGAACAACTAAAATATATTCCACTAATTACTGATACCTTTGCGGATCCTGACTTTGCTGACCAGTGTTTTAGCTCTGTTTCAATTTTGCACTGTTAATAATAATATTGAAACAGCATAGGAACAGGAATAGACAGATGCCTGAGATAATACTCGAGAGTCCTCTCACCATTTCAGCATCAACCCTTTAATGGCTGTTCTTTAGACTCAATCAGCCTGGAGGCCATCTAATTGTATGTATCTGGTCAACACCTCTCCACTTGTGTACAAAGACAGCCTGAGAGATTCTATTAAATGCCTTATTGAAAGCTTAATAGCACCTACCTCGCAGAGTAGTTGTGAGGATCAAATGAAATAATGTGTGAAGGGCTTTGCAAATTGTAATGTGCTACTGAAATGTTAGCTATCATCATTATTATTATTCTCTGGAACGACCAATCTACTTATCCTGTCCAAAAACAGCAGGTTAGAAGCATCAAATTAGAAAGGGAGGAAGAGAACAGGCAGGCACAATAACCAGGAGGAGAAGCAACAGCAGATGGCTAGGGATCTAAGTCAGGAACAGGAAAACTATAAAAATCAGACATAAGAACTCAATGGACATGGCATCCTGAATCCATTCTGTAGAAAAAAATAACATTTCTATGGACATTGAAGGCATCACTGACAGCTCAATAACAATTGTTAAGAGTACTCCCTGACACCAAATTACTCTGTATTTATTTCATATTTATTATATCATAATATCATGATATTTCATAATTCTGTATGTTGTTAAATATTCATATCTAGATAGCATCTTAACTCTAGAGCTAGAAAGAACATGAGAGGTCACCTAGTCCAGCTTCCTTATTTTATAGATAAGCAAAATGAGTACCAGAGAAATTATATGACTTACGTGATTATGTAGCTGATATGTGTCAGAAGTAGGAGCTAAACTCAGGTCCTCTTAGAAGCAGCTGGTGGCTCAATGGTAAAAGTCTGGGTCTGCAGACCAGGAAGACCTGAACTGTAATCAGGCCTCAGATACTTAATTAGCTGTGCGACTCTGGGTACAATTGGGCAAGTCCCTTAACTTCTGTTCCTCTTAATGTCCTGGAAAAGGAAATAGTAAACCACGTCAGTATCTTTGCAAAAAAAAAAAAAAAAATTTTTTTAAAACCAAGTCAGGAGGACCTGAGTTCAAATTTGACCTCAGACACTTAACACTTCCTAGCTGTGTGACCCTGGGCAAGTCACTTAATCTCAATTGACTCAAAAAAAATTTTTTTAAATAAAATAAAACACACCCCAGACCATGGACAATATTTCCATGCTATGACCCATGGTGTCTCAGAATCAGACTTGAATAAACCACATCAACAAGTTCTGTTGCCAGAATCCAGCATGCTTTCCAATGCTTTCTCCATGTTCATCTCCTGTGTGGAACATTAACTCCTTGAAGATAGGAATTATTTCAATTTTTTCACTTTGTATCCCTAGCTCCTCCCATAATAAGTTCTGAATAAATGCTTTTTGAACTGAATCAGAGCACTGTCATTCATAATAAGGAAATTATCAAATACAGTTATCTAAAGGAAAGAGTTCAACAGACTTCCTTTGAAGAGGCAGTGTGATATTGTCAAAACAAAAATGGTCTAGCTTCAGAAGACCTGTGTTCCAATCCTACCTCTACTATTTTATCAGTTTTCACAAATGACTTCCTCTCTCTAGGCTTCAGGTTCCTCATTTTTAATGAGGTACTAAGATATACTGGTCTCAAAGGTCCCTTCTAATTCTTGGCTCCGTGTTCCATTCCATGTACAGTTAATCTGCTCTAACACTTGCTTTGAAAATGAGAATTTGTTCCAACAGGATTGATATATAAGGGGACGATTAATTTGACCATAAGATGAATTTTGAATTTGCTTATGCCTGAATTCATTTGCAAGAAATGGATAGAACAAAGAAAGATACTGCGGAAGAAACAAGAAGAGAGCAACAGGATACTCCCATCCATCTCTGGTGCTTCAAATTTCCATCAGTTTTCAGATGTCTCCTTCCACCTCCTCACAATAACTCACAACTGGTTGGTTTGGTATCCTTTTTAAGACCCATTTTCACGATCAGGTCTTTTGTAAGGTAAGATGTCATACTTATATATTTTCTATCCTGCAGACAGAGGATGACTAGTCCACATGTACTTACCCACTCCTACACTGACAATACCTCTTGGAATTGTAATTTTCCAATGATACTCTTCTGCCAAAGCCATAGATTTTGTCAGCCTACATCCTTTGGGAACCAGAGTTTAGGCTAAATGTCAACCAAAAGCCAAAGAGATCACCATTATTATTGTAGTATTTAAGTGTTTCTTACCATTTAACATACATAAAACTGTGTTATCATTTTATTAGATTCTTATCTTTTTTTATATGTCACTGAGTGTTCTGTCTCACTTTCCCCAATAAGCTTATGGATTTTATTGCTTGATCTTGCAGAGCATAGCAATTTTTAGGACTGCTTATGTTGAGTTGGAATTGACTGTATTCTGTTTAAGAAGTCAGGGAAATGTCAGATAAATCTTAGAAGCATCTTTCTTTAATATGATTAAAATAAAATATGCTTTAGTACTTAAAGAAGTAAGCCCTCAATTCTTTAGAATAGCCCCTATCAGGGATGCTGGGCAGCCAGGACTTTCCTATCAGCCTGTTGTTTCATATTTAGCACCAATATTTCCCTCTCTCCCCAGGGAACCCACTGCAGGAGCTGTGTCAATAAAATCCAACAGAAATCCAAATATATCAGCTCCCAAATAACTCGGGGAAACTCTCTTGAGCTATGAACAATAGCTATGAATCCAGTTGGCGTTTGGTGTATGAGAACAGATAAACATATCCCAGTTTGCCAATAAGGCTGACAAGGGTGGTAGTAATTAATATTTAGTAAACCCATATACAATCATCCATTGTTCATTCACTTTATATATTCCCTACTTGTAAATGGCCAGATCTAATGGAGAAGACAGTGATGTATACTTCATTTCATGATATTCATTTGCCACATCAATTTGGAAGAATGGTATTTGTCTGGTCTCATTTCTTGTCACAATCCAAGGCTGACCAGACTGGTCCCCTGATAGTTTAGGTTTGAAACTGGAATAAAATGAGATATTCATAGTCTATCAAAGAGTTAATAAAAGGAGATTTACTTAGCCATAACAGGAGGAGAATATTCAATAAGTATGGACAGCAAAATTTTAACTCTGATTTAGCTGACCACAATTCTCCCTGCCTCTAAGTTGCCCCGGTAGTCAATAGATCAAGCATCATGATGGAGTTGATATTCTATGGATTTTTGTACTATAGGCTCCAGCTAAGAAGTAATGTCAATCCTTTAATCCATTGAATCAAGTAAGTCTTTAGGACAGTCTCAATGTATTTTAATGAAAATAACTAGCCAATTCCACATGAAAAAGAGAAGAAATTTGGTAGACATTTCCCATACCTTATATTTTGTATCATGACATTAACTAGCATTGTCACAAAAAAATCCCTAAAGGGGAAAGCTTTCTCACTTCAACCCTTTTTCATTTTCAGAGACTAAAATCAACAACATAGTCTATTTATGTGCCAGTGAAACTGTAGTACTAGAAAGGAAATTTAATGTAGGATAGGCTGAGAAAATATAGCTCTTAAAAATCTTCGTTCATAGAGGGAACTAAGATGGCAGAATACAGGCAACAACTCAGTTTAACTCTCCCAGCATTCCTTCCAAACTCCTTTAAAATAACACTTCCAATGAAATTTCAGAGTGACAGTTAACAAACAATTAGGAGGTCAGCAGGAAAGGTCTGTGCAATTGGGATTGTGGCCAGCCTAGAATTCAGTGCACGTGATAATAACACAAGCAGCAGCTTTTGAAGGTGGCTTCAGTAGGAGCAGGTAGCTTTGAAATCTCTCAGTCCACAGATGGTAGAAGTGTCAGAGAACTGATCAGAGATTGAAAGGAATCTTTTGCTAGCACTGGGTTTAGGATTCTGTTGAAATTGCTTTATATGCAGTTGGGGTCTAAGCTCCAAAGTGCAAAACAGTAAAACTTGTGGTCACATGGAAGCAGGGTCCTGGTCATAGTTCCAGGTTAAAAAAGAATACTTTTAGTCATTCACAAGGAAGAAGAGGATTTGGTCACAGTTCAATAGCCAAGAGGACCACTAGCATTGCTGCAGGGAAACAAAGTCTCTTCCTGGTAAGAAACCAAAGTAGAGGCCAGAAGAATAGTTACCATAACTCCTTAAAAACTTTTACCTCCTTAGAAGTACTGAAAATTTAAAGATTCCCAAAATTAGCCCTGAAAACAGCAGTACAAAAAAACTCAAGTTTGGGACAGTACTCACTTCATTCTGGAAGCAGAGCCCAACTTTAACATAAAGTTAAAAGTCAATAATTAGGATTGGGGAAATGAGCAAACACCAATAATAATAAAAATAAAGAAGCTGACCACAAAAATCAATTATGGTAACAGACTAGATTAAGCATAAACTCAGAAAACAATAATATCAAACCCTATAAACAAAGCTTCAAAGAAGAAAAATGTGAATCTGACATAAGCCCAACAAAAATTACTGAAAGAGCTCAAAAAAGATTTTAAAATAAAATAAGAGAAGTAGAGGGGAAGTTAAGGAAAGAAATGAGTGATGCAAGAAAATTATGAAAACAGTCAACAACTTGGTAAGCAAGGCAACAAAAAATGCTGAAGAAAATAACATATTAAAGAAAATATAACTACTCAGTTCTATCTTATTATTTGAGTAAATAGTTTCACTATTTACTCAAATAGTGAAAGAGGCACAAAAATTCACTGATGAAAAAACTCCTTAAAAAATAAAATTGGCTAAATAACTGGGAAGCACAGAAGTTCCCTCAAGAAAATAATTTCTTCAAAATTAGATTTATGCTGATTTGTGACAAGTGGCAATGTTAATATAGGATGAACAGGAAAAAAATCATGAAGTTTTACTTACTGTTAAAAAAAATACTTTGGATAAGTGGAAGCTAATGATTCCAAGAAATATTAAAAAACAATAAAACAAAGTTAAAAGAATGAAAAAAAAGTAAATGTAAAATAGCTCATTGGAAAAACAACTGACCTGGAAAATGGATTGAGAAAAGATAATTTTTGAAATGTTATCTTTTTTACATTTTATTTTTATAATAGCTTTTTTATTTTTCAAAATAAAGCAAAGATAGTTTTCAACATTCACCCTTGCAAAACCTTGTGATCCAAATTTTTCTCCCTCCCTTCCCCCACCTCTTACCCTAGATGGCAAAAAATCCAACATATGTTACACATGTACAATTCTTCTTTACATACTTCCACATTTGTCATGCAGCACAAAAAAAAATCTCAGAAAGAAAAAAAAATTAGAAGAATAAAAAAGCAAGGAAACAGCCACAACAACAAAGTTGAAAATATGCCCATTCAGTCCTCATAGTCCTCTCTCTGTATGCAGATGGCTCTCTCCATCAAAAGTCTATTGGAATTGGCCTGAATCACCCCATTGTTAAAAAGAGCCACATCTATCACAGTTGATCATCATATAATCTTGTTGTTGCTGTGTACAATCATCTTATGGTTCTGTTCATTTCACTTAGCATTAGTTCATGTAAGTCTCTTCAGGCCTCTCTGAAATCATCCTGTTGTTTCATTCCTGTTGTTTCTATTAGTGTCCCAGTTTTCTCACATCCCCTCAACATTTGCCATTATCTTTTCCTGTCATCTTACCCAACCTGAAAGGTGTGAAGTGATGCCTCAGAGTTGTCCATCAGTAAGAACACTATACACAGCAAAAGCAAAATTATACAATGATCAATCCTGATGGACATGGCTCTTTTGAATAGAGAATTAGATTATTTGGAATCCCTTAAAGGGAAAACTAAATGAGTTACAAGATGAAATAGACAATAAAATTAATCTAGTGAGCTATCTCAACATTCCCCTTTCAGAACTAAATAAATCTAATCATAAAATAAATAAGAAATAATTTAAGGAAATGAATAGAATCTTAGAAGTTAGCTATGAGAGACTTCTCAAGAAAATTGAAAGAGAATAGACATATACTTTTTTTCTCAGCTATATATGGCACCTTTACAAAAATTTACCATGTATTATAAATTATACATACATTAGAAAGCTAGATTTGATTGACTTAATTATGGCTAAGGTATAGCAAGATTCTTAGCCATTGCAATGTAGTTAGCTTAGTAAAAGCAATAAAATTAAGGCCAAAAAAAGTGAACTATCATGTTTTTGAAAGGTTTTTGCCTAAGAGAATTAAACATTAGCTATTAGTTATACAGACTATATCCTAAGCATTCTGGTTAATCAAGGAAATACTTTAATACTATTTATAGGTCAAAATATGCTTGCATTTATATGCAATAAAATAATTTACATAATTTCAATTTCTTAATATTTTTGTATTAAATTCTCTCATTAAAGGTAAATTAAATTTTAAAAATTTACCATATATTAAAGTATAAAACCTCACATACAAATGCAGAAAAGCAAAAATGTCCAATATCTTATTTTCAGGTATAATGCAATGAAAATAAAAATTCAATAAATTGCTATGGAAGCAGATTAAAAATTAATTAGAAACCAAATTATCTAATTCTAAAAAATGAGTGGGTCAAAGAACAAATCATAGAAACAATGAATAATTTCATTAGAGAAAATGACAACAATCAGATAATATACCAGAATTTATGAGATGACCAAAATAGTGTTTAGTTTCCAATGAGCTTTTTTTATTTTCTTTTTTAAAAACTTTTTTATTAAAGCTTAGCTTTTTTTAATTTTCAATAGTATTTTTTTCAAATATGTGTAAAGATAGTTTTCAATATTCATTTTCTCCCTCCTTTCCTTACTTCCTTCCTCCCCAAGACAGCAAGCAATTGGATTTAGGCTAAATATGTACAATTCTTTTAAAGATTTTTCCATATTTGTCATGTTGTGCAAGAAAAATCAGATCAAAAGAAAAAAAAAACATTAGAAAGAAAAAAAAATGAACAAACAAAAAAGGTGAAAATAAAATGCTTTTTTCCACATTCAGTCTCCATAGTTCTCTCTCTGGATTTGGATGGCATTTTCCATTCCATCTATCCAATTAATTTTTAAGCTGTTTTCACAAGAAAGAAAACAAAAATGGTCTTGGTTTCATCAAAAACAAAAGCTTCTTTCAACAAGGGATTGCTTCATTTACTGTCTTTGTAACTTCAGTGTGTAGCACAGTACTTCTCACATAGTAGGCACTTAATAAATGTTTGTTGATTGATTGAAAAAAGTAATCTTTTATTTATTCAATAATTATTTCTTGAGTACATACTATGTTTATCACATTATAACAAGGGAATATTGTTAACCATGAGAACACCTTCAGTTATGGGTGCCTGACCTGAAAATTTTTACCCAACTGAAGAAGGTATGATATTTGTGCCATGGGATCAGGAAAGTAGCAACTGCTGCCTGGAGACAATCCTTTTTAAATTTTAGGGTTTCTGGTGGCTATCATATAAAAGCACTCTGAGTGCTTAAAAGCTTAGTCAAATTTCCAATTCTAATCCTGTTCTTAAAATCCAGAGTGATGTAAGGACAAGAAACAGATTTCCTATTTTAGTAGATATAACCACTTATAATAATGTTTTAATGTGAAAATAAAAATGCATTTGTTTCTGGTAATTCATGTCTGAAGTAAGAACTGCTTTGATTAGGTCAACTAGTGAGCCATACCTCTTGACATTTTAATAGGTGATCAAACTCTAGCAGTTCTAATTCTATAGTTGAAGAGTCAAGGTCCAAGAATGTTTTGTGGAGGTAAATAAAGGCCTTTGACTATACCAGAGGGTGCCTGGTACCCACTGACCATATCATCAGGATTTTGAAGCACTAAGAGACACTATACAATCAAAAGCAGACACACTGTCAAAAACAGGTACAGTTAAGACATCTTTAGGAGGAGGCAGCTTTTGAAAATGGCAGCATGGCAGAGAGTGTAGCTAGGAACTCAATGAAGACATAGACCCTAAAAGACCAGCTGAGTGACCTGTCCAAGAAAGACACACTAAGGGAAGCTACATAAGGACCAAACAAGGAGAAAAAAGTAATTTCCAGATCATGTAAGATCAGGACTTGTGTTACCCTTTGCCACACATGCTACATATGTGTCTCACTGACAATATAATTTAAGATTGAGCATCCTGTTCCCATAAATATTACATATTTGTGGGAAACTATGCACCGTACTTTTGGTGGGATGTTTGCACTGTTTCCCCTGTATCATATTTTAGCCTTTGCTAAAAGCTAATTAATCTATTGGCTGATTGTTAATGAGAAGCACACTGGTGGGGGCTTACGAGCAATAGTAGCAGTTATATCCAGCTACAGGGTTACCCCTGGAACCACAGAAAGGAGCTACTTCTCTGGGGAACCCAATCTCTGAGTGCTAGTGTTAGTATCAATTGGGAGAGTATCTTTGAAGGGAGTGTTAGGTTGCTTTCATAGACCTTGTCCTTTGAACAATGAAAGAGGGACGATCAGAGGGGACTTCACTGGGATGTAGTGGTGGTCCTGAAGAGATTTAGTGTTCCTAGATGACTTTCCTTGTGAATCTGTGTTAGGTTGTATTAGTTGCTGGGTGTCCTCTGACCTATACCAGGCTGTAGAGCTGCCCAAGGTCTTGGAAACAGAGCACAACAAAGGGATGTGGCAGTGATAAATCTATGTCACAAGACCAGCAAAAGCTGTATCCTCCATAGCCCTTAGGTCATTTCCTCTCCATGGGATACACCAAAGTCAGGGGTCACAGAACCCTGGCACAAACATACCAAACATATGAATAACTGCTTGCACACAGCAGCTGTCTCATTGATTAAGAACATCAGAAGCATCTCCTGGTCCGTCTATGTGATGAACCATTTCAAGTGAATGTGTCTGGGAATATGTGGTGGGAGGCCATGATTTTATTCTTTTTTCTTACCTCAGTCATTGTAGAACTAAACACAAACCCAGGACTTCTGGTTTCCCAGTCCAATGCAAACTTCAAGATATTATCTTCCTTGCTTCTGGAACAAAGTAGACATTTCCTAAATACTAATTGAATGCAAAAATGAACATCAAATAAACATACTTACTCAACTACATGGCAATGCCAGTTATATCTTAGGCAGAGACAGCCAAGGACATTTGCATTCTGTCATTGGCTCTGCAGTGCCAGGCTTCTGGATGAAAATTGGACAAAATCATAAAATTCGTTTTCCCCAAATACTGCAAGCAGGCAGTCAACAAGCATTTATTAAGCCACTATAGTCTGCCAAGGACCATGCTGGAGATACAAAGAAAAGCAAAAAATAAAAAAATTAAAATTAAAAACATTTTTTTTAAAAACTGTCTGAAAAAATTCATAGTCTTATGAAAAAGACAACATGCAAACAATTAATTATATACAAACAAACCATTTACAGGAGAACGTAGAGCTAATCAACAGAGGGAAGGCACTAGCATTAGAGGGGAATTGGGAAAGGCTTCCTGTAAAAGATGGGATTTTTAACTGGAATTTAGAGGTCAAGAGATGGAGATGAAGAGAGATCAGACCTAAAGTATAACTTCATAATTCCAACTGGGGTACAATCCATGTAGTTGCCAGCTACACAAAAAATGACAGAATTTTTCCCTCAATCCCACCCCAGAACCTACTCTTGCCACTTTTGTCAAAATTCATACAATATGTATTCATTAAGCATCAATCATACAAGGGGCAATTAGGTGGTGCAGTAGATAGAGCACCAGTGTAGGAACCAGGAACACTTATTTTTCCTGAGTTCAAATCTAGCATAGACGCTTACTAGCTGGATGATTCTGGCCACATCATTTCACCCGATTTGCCTATAAAATGAGTTGGAGAAAGAGATGGCAAACCACTCTAATTTCTTTGCTAATAAAACCTCAAATGGGGCCACAAAGAGTCAGACACAACTAAAATGACTGAATAACAACAAAAATACAAGTAACACTGCTGGGTGATGGGAATAATAAGATGAATTGGTAAATAGTTCCTGTTCTCAGGGAATATACATTCTTAAGAAAGGGGAGAGAAAAAAAAAACAGACGGAAACAAATAAAGACAGAAAGTGAAATATTTATATTAAGAAAAGTAAGATAATTTTGATCAGGAAAGAAAACTAATAACTACAAGCAACAGAATCAGGAAAGTTTCCTTTGCAGGAGGTGATACCAGAGGAGAGTCCTGAAGGAACCTAAGGCACAGGGACAAAGGCAGAAAGGCGGGAGATGAGGATGCTGAATTTGGAAAATAGCATGTAGGTGAATTTGGCTGGAACATAGAATACATGAAAGAAAAATAATGTGAAATGAGTGGGAAAGTGGGTTGGAGACATACTATCAGGAACTTTAAATGCCAAGATGAGGAGTCTGTATTTCATCCTACATAAAGACTTACTTAAGGCCCTTCTGGCTTAGTAGTAGTAGTACCAGTAACTGTCATTTCTATAGTGCTTTAATGTTCACAATGTACTCTATATACATCAGTGCACTTGATTTTCTATGATCTATGATTCTATACCGATAGTGTACTTGCTGGGAACACAACTGGTTCACGATTTCTTTTGCTAATAAACCTAAAGAGTAAATGTCATTTTATCCACTTTTGAATTACCCTAACAGGTGTTGATTAGTCTTCTAGGCTTTCCCTTATTAACTTTTAATAGCAAACCATGAAAACAAGAAGACTAATATAGGAATAACATAAACCAAGCCAAAAGGGAGAAACATCTTGAAATAAGGGAGGGATAGGAAAGATTTAAATGTGAAAATTTTAAAAATTTGAAGAAAAAATTTAACTTGCTTTAAAGGTGATCTATCTCTCAAAATTATTATTGTTTTGTAAACCTCCTGAAAGAAATGTCTTGGGGGCAGCTAGGTGGTGCAATGGATAGAGCACCAGCCCTGAATTCAGGAGGACCTGAGTTCAAATTTGACTTCAGACACTTAACACTTCCTAGCTGTGTGACCCTGGGCCCCAATTGCCTCAGCCAAAAAAAAGTTATCTTTCAGGAGAAGCAAAATATTAAAGGGGAAAAAGTTATCTGCCCCCCTGCCTAGAAGTTATGTGAGAAATGTGGCTTATTGACTCATTCTGAGTACAGAACTGCCCCCAGGGGGTTGGCGGCAAGAGCCCCAAAATGCACCTTCAAATACTTAATGATCTTCTCCTGAAGATTATCACCCCAATCACTTTCTCCATCTGACTTATCCAATGAATCACTTAGCAGAACAGAGGAACACACAGTGGCTATAGAGAGTCAGAGAAGCTGTGTTCAAATCCCGTTTCTGATGCTTACACCTGTGACCTCAGGTAAGCCACAATCTCCCCAAGACTCAGGTTCCTCACCTGTAAAAGGAGGGGATTGGACCAGATATTCTCTGAGGTTCTTCCGGCTCTGTGTTTTGATTTTATGGTGACTCTGTCCATTTTTACAGTCACATCACTGACTTTTCACATTCAGTCACTCCCACCAAATGCCTATGCACACTAAAATTTTGCTCCATGCCCCATCACCAGCTTATAATGGCTGCTTCCTAACAAGAGCACTTCACCAGTTCACAACAAGAGAAGACCATCCTTCTAATCCAGGTTGGTCAGTGAAGAATTTTAGAAGCTTGGAGTCTTTGCCTCCAAGTCCAGATGTTATCTCTTCAAGGTCTATCAAATTTAGTTTGTACAACTGTCCAAAATATTCATTTACAGGTGAATAAAAAGATAATTAGCCAATTAGTCTTTATTGAGCACCTACTATGTGCCAGACACCATGTTAAGTGATACTCTCCCTAGATGAATGACCTGTCCCTGTTTATGATACACAGAAAAAGTAATAGACATAGGATTTGAACCTGTCTTTCAATGCTAAATCCAAGGCTTTTCCCATAATAACAGATTCCAGAGGGACTAAATTAAGCAATGTAAACAGCAACCACATACTCAAACATGCATCCTGACAGTCAAATTATTTATGCACACACTCAGTTCCCCTTTTTCTGTGAAGAGACTCCCAGAGTCTCAGAATTATGCTAATCATATAGCATTGGTCAAGACTTTTCATCACAGTTTCATACATTTGAATTTTCTGGGCTTAGCAGCAGGATCCAGTACACACATTTTCTCTCTCATTGGGTACAGTTTGGGAGCACTGTTCCCTTCATTTTCTCTAATGGGGAATTTCCCTAGGATCCTGAATCCCCTGTGAGTGAGAATTTGGTTGTAATCAAGAAACCACATTTCCTGCTGGATGGAGGATGATCCGTTATCCTTGATAGATACTAATATTATCTCGTCCCAGAGTTATGAGAAATAGAGGACCATCTGGTCCTGGGCAGTGCAGGATGGGACAATATCTATATTGTGACTGCCTTGAGGCTTTTTCTTCCAGAACTTCACCAGCCCCTGGTAACTCATCCCTACTGGCCTGTTCTTTTTTGAGAAGCCTTTGAATGCCCTGAACTAGAGCAACAACTATTGCTGATGCAGAAGTTCATTGTTGTTTTCCTTCATTCCTGAAGAGGACCATGACATGACAGAAAATGCAAGCGAGTTGGATTTAAGTTGGACTGTCTAAAATCACCAATTTCACTTTGTCCTCCAGAGCCATCTGGGTCTAGTGGGCAGGTATAGATAAGAACTGGAGATGATCCTGGATGCAGTGGGAGACCTTGGCCTTTTTAAGCTATGGTCTCTATTTGACTGAGACAATGCCCATTCCATGATTAAATCTAAGTAAGAACTGAAGCAAAGAATGACCTCTTTTACCTAATTAAAAAAGTAATCTAGACAGGGGTAAACCCTCAGGGCTTCTGGTCTAAACAGAAATAATTGCTATTAACATTCATAAGCCCATTCAGAATACCTCTCTATGTTACCAGGAACATCTCTACATGAAGCTAGCACATGCAGACAAAAACTATATGACCTTATGCAACTTTTGTATTGTTCTTGAATCAGAGTTTTCATGTCTGGAATAAGACCCAGCTTCTCAGAGCAGTGGGTGCCTGTGTTAGTAGCTTTCCATCTTAAAAGTTTCTCCATTACAGGAGCCTGTAATTTTTTTCTGGAGATGGTGGACACTTTTTTTTGTTAAGGAAGTCCTTTTGTTTAGGGATCTTTTTGGAAAATTACACTCAAAGTGGGGAACACCTTCCCCCAATCTTTTAAACCATCTGATGATGTCCCAATCTTGCTCAAAATGCTTCAAGGGCTCCTTATCTCTTCTAAGATGCAATCTCTTGTTTGTCATTTATAGACTTTTATGATCTGGCCCTAACATATCTTCCTCAACCACAGTTCTCCCCACTCTGCACTCTACATTCCAGCCAAAATTACTTCCTTCCTGTTCCTTACACATGATATTTCATCTCCTACTTCTGCATAGTCTGTCTGCACCCCCTAAGCGGAATGATCTCCTTCTTCATTTAAATATCTTGGAATTATTTGCTGTCTACAAGGCTCAGTTCAAATGCCAGAATCCTCCCACAGGAACCTTCCCTGACCTACCTCCTCTCCCTCTGCTATTTTAGTGTTCTACCTCTCCCATCCCCAGATCAATTTCTATCTCTTAGTATATGTTTTGTATTTTACCTCATATTTATCTTGTATTTATTTATCTATTCACATGTTGCTTCTCTTTGTGGACTATAATCTCCTACGGGGAAGGGAAAATTTCCTTTTTTTTCCTACCTGTGTGTCTAACATATAATAGGTATCTAAATAAATGCTCATCAAAATAAATAGAGAATCTCTCTAAAGATTCACACTCAAGTTAGAAAAGCACCTTCACATTATTGTGAAGAAATCTATATCCTTACATAAACCTTAGCTCAAGTATACACAATCTCCCTCCCTCAGTTTACCCAATCTTGTTATTAATTACTCTAATTCACCTCATATCAATCTATTCCAACACTAATTACTTCTAAATTCTGTGAGCTTATTTCTTCCAACCTTTCCCCATAATCATGTAGGGGCTAGCTTCCAATCACACCTATTTCACTGATTTTCACCCCCGGAGGGAATTTGCAGCTCCCTTATAACCTGGAGGGAAGTAACTACTAATAACTCAAGGTCTTTTCTCCCTAACTGCACCAAGTCCTAAAAGTCTTATCAGAGGAAATAGCAAGGAAACCAGGAGCTCAGTAGGACTGAGTTACAGCTAGGACAAAGCTGCAGATTGGAAACCAGGAAGGGAGTCAGAAATCAGGGCAAGTGTAGATACCAGAAATGGGATCAAGCAATAGGTCAGAAACCAAACCGGCTGACCGGAACCTAGGTGTCAAAGGTCAAGGCAAGGCAGATGGTCTGGCAGTTGGTCAGGAACAAGAAGATTCACAGGAAGCAAAAGGGCAGGAAAACAAACTTAAGGCATCCTCCCAAGGATATCTGATTCTAAGGTAATGTCCTCTATCAGTCAGACAAACTCAGAGTACTTATGTGGGTAGGGTAGGGTCAGCAGGTGGAACAAGGCAAGACAAGAGGAAGGACAGATCCTGAGAACAACAAGCCCCAATTCACCTCCACTGGCTGCTGGGTAGCACACTGATGACCAGTTTCCTCTGGCTGGGGAGTCTTGCAGAATTATAGGGTGTTAAAGCTAGATAATGGAGGCAGTTAAGTGGCTTTGTGGATAGTGTGCTGCACCTAGAGTCAGGAAGAGTTCAAATTTAGCCCAGACACTTATTAGCAGTGTGACCCTGAGCTAGTCTGTTTGCTTTAATCCACTGGAGAAGGAGATCTCAAACCACTCTGATATTTTTGCCAAAAAAAAAACAAAAACAAAAACAATATGTTTTTGTGGGGTTTTGTGCTGGTTTGTAAGATCATCAAGAGTTGGACATGACTGAACAACAACAATGATGACAACTAGAGTTCTTTCCACGATATTAGAGCTAAATAATATGAGACATCACTAATCCGACCCCTTTATTTTTTGGATGGAGAAACTGAGACTCAGAGAGGCTTTGACATATCCAAGGTCATGCAGCCAATTCGTGGCAGTGGGAGTCTAGAAGTAAGACCCCCTTAATTCTGGAACACTTTGCTTTCCCTCTCACCACTCTGTATCCCCAACTTCTTCAATTCCCAGAAGGAGAAACCAAGGCAAAAAGGTGATGCAGCTTACCCACAGCCATTTCCTGACAAAAAGCCAAGACTAGAAACTCCATCTCCTCACTTAGAATCCACTGGTCTCTCTGCCCTACAGCTGTTGACTTCATTGGGGAATTCAGAAATCATTAAAAAGAAAGAAAGAAAGCTTTCACTTAATATAGCAACTAATTACCACAAGTGGGTAATAAAGGAAAAGAAGGGAAAGGGGAAAAAAATGAAGGAGCCCAAGCAGATGCTCATTCTTTTGCTGTCTCAGTCTTAGCTCCCGTCTGGGAGGAAAATGAATCACCCCGATAAAGGGTTTAATTTCATGTTTACTGCATGCAGCACTTTGCCGAGTTTACAGCCAATGGTCCAGCTCAGGGAAAGTGCTGCAGTATGTCAGGGTTGTGAGTGAAGAAGTGCTGAGTGCAGTGGGTTTGCCAGAGGTGATAATAGTCTCGTAAATTATGGACAAGGTAAAGACAAACTCAGTGCGGGAGACTTATGGCTCTTATTTATGCAGGAACAATGGGCTGTAATAAGGTGTCTGCTGCAGGAGGCTTCCCCAGCAATTAGCTGAGATCTCACAGGCCATATATCTGGCTGGAGAGATGGAGTGGGCTAGAGAGGCAGCTTACTGGCTAGGCCCGGCTTGAGAGCCTGGACTTAAGTACCCAGTAACCCAAGGACGGTGATGGTCAGGGGCCCCGGAGAGTTTATTCTTTGGACAAAGGAGTGGGGGAAGTGGGGAAAGCTGAGACAGTCCCTTAGGATAGCCCTATGTAATAAAAACAGCAGCTGACTGAATTTACTTAGCACTTGAATATAAAGTGCTTCCTAAATATTAATGATCTCCTTTGAGTCTCACAACAGCTCTGTGGCAGAAATGCTGAAGGTGTGATTATGCCCATTTTATAGATGATGAAATGGAGGCTTGTCGACATTCACACATTCTGTATTGGAGACAACTTTTGAACACAGGATCCTCCTGGCTCCAGGTCCAGCGCTGAACTCATTTAGCCACAGAACTCTTTCTGAAGGATTATTCTCCAACAGAACATTTATTAAGGGTCTTACTCTATGTCAAATATTGTGTTAGTCTCTAGGGATACAATAACAAAAAAGAAAACATTCCCTCCTTCAAATAGGTTACATTTGGGGATAGAGGAGGAACATGTACACATACATACATACACACACACACACACACACACACATACACACACACACACACACAGAGTCATCATATGGCACAAGTATTTTGTTTTATCTCCCTGATGCACCTAACATGTAATATTGTATCTCCAGTTAGTATCCAGTATCTCCCCCCTAGACTAAGCTAAACTTCTGAGGGTAAGAACTTCAGTGTCTTCTCTATACTTGGATCTCCTTAAGTGCTTTGCAAACGGTAGACATTTAATAAATATTTGTTGAACCAGTAAATGAATGATGTAGAGTCCTTTTAACAATATAAAGAAAGGTTTATACAAATGAAAAGAATTAGGCAGCTCTAGAGCAGGACCAATCCAAGGAGAAGCTGTCCTGCCCTCATAGCTTCTCCAATTTAAGATGTACAGGAGCAGCTAGGTGGCACAGTGGATAGAGCACCAGCCCTGAAGTCAGGAGGACCTGAGTTCAAATTTGAACTCTGTCAGACACTTAATACTTCCTAGCTGTGTGACTCGGGGCAAGTCATTTAACCCCAATTGCCTCAGGGGAAAAAAAAACAACTTGTACACAAAAGAGCAAGAGGGAGGTTAGCTTAAAAATGCTAACTTTGACTTCCTTGTGATTGGTGGAAGGCAGGAGGGGAAAGCGGTACAATTGCTGATGGACACCATATAATAGTATTCTAAGGCAGTGTGCTTTTTTCATTAAGAATATTTAAAACTGAAAGGCTACTTCAGTACCATTTTGTTCCAGAGTGGAAGTGGGGGCAGCTTTCAATATCAACCTAGACAGAAACTGTAAACTCTGAAATGCGCTGGACCAAGCTGTCTGAGGCCAACTTTAGGATTAGTTCCCACTGGTGATAAGTTAATATTAGTAGGAGAACCTACCAGTAAAGAATGGCTACCAAATTAAGAAGCACCTAAGGGATTAGAAATGTAATAAAAAATTATGTAGACACTTCAAATTCAATTTAATAATTTCTTAAGTGCCTATTATGTGCCATGCACTACATTAAGATAAGACACTTGTCTTTATAATGTCCAAGAATTAGTAAAGATGAACACAGTGATATGCTATTTTTGTTAAATGATGGCTTCTCTGTAAGAGTTGTTTTAATATTTTAAAAGGCCACATTCCCCAGTGAAAATGATTTCCATCAGAGGCTTCTGTTTGATCCTTGGTGAAATTTTAGAATCATGATAAAAGCAAATGGTTTATGGTAACACTTAGAAAAGAATGCAGTGATCATTAGAACACAAAGTAGGTTCACCCACTCATAAACTAAGCTGCTGTTGTCTGGTATTGCCTCAGTAAAACTGAGATCTGTTAAAGGCTTTAGCTTAAAAAGGGTAAGGTCTCACACTGCAGTTGGGACCATTCCCAATCATCCTGATCTAGATCTTGCCATTGGAGCCAGATGACTCCAGAGGAAAGAGTAAGGCTGGTGACTTTGCACAGACCTCCCTCACTTAAATTCAGTTTATTTGCAGGTCATGATATCTCTTTGTCATGGCCCTCTTGGAGAATGAAGGACAAGCAATAATAGCTGCATAAAACAGTATCCAAAATGATGTCAGTTTAACATAATGGGAGATCTCTAGGTGAGGGCCACTTGGTTCTGTTTTTTACTGCATTAAGAAACATTTTAAGCAGTGTATTGGAAGAAGAAACATAAAGCATGCTTATTAAATCCACCATTGATTCAAAGTTGAAAGAAAGAACTCCCATCATAATTCCAACAAAGAAGAAGGAAGAGGAGGAGGAGGAAGAGAAAGAGAAAGAGTAGGAGCACAGAGGAAGAGAAAGGAATTATTTTTACAAACCTACACAGGGATACTGAGCTTGGCCATACCATGAGCCAAACTATGAGTCAGCAACCTAAAGCTCCTAGATCCTTATTCCCATGAATCTTATTATCTATATTCACTTAACCATTTTCTTGAGCGAAGTTCCCAGCAGCTAAGACCAAATAAATACATTGGAATAATTATCAGGGTTTTTTTTCCACCAAAGTGGGAAGAGTTGGTCATCTTTGAAAGCAGGATAGAAGGTTTTGAGTTCCAGCCCTTCACCAGGTTCTCATCTCTCTGAATAGGCTTCCAGCACTATCATGAGATCATGAAATGTGAGCTAGAGTCAGCATTGGTCCTATGCTACCAATAAGCTACGATGTGAAAAGTTATGGGATGTTCTTTCTGATTCAAATCTCAAATTCCTCCCCCACGGACCTGCCAGAGTACCTGAAATTTCACCATTGATTAGTCTCACTGCTTTTTGGTTTCCCAGACTCTTGTTAAAAGAAAGTTTTGCACAGGGAGCAAAATGTTGAGTCAATATCAGTCATTAACAGTAAAGCTGAGAATAGCTGATCGATTTTGAATAGATATTCTGATGAGATTAAAGGACTATAACTTTTTATGAAGATGATAAGAATAATTTGTTTATATTGAATTTTAAGGCTTTCAAAACTTTTTAAATGCATTATTTCTTCTGATTATCACAGTAACCATGTAAGATAGATACTATCTCATTTTACAGATGAAAATACTGAGGCTTAGAAAATTATGTCAATCAATCAATCAAAAGAAATTTTTATATTACTACCATATGCCAGGAATAGTCACTAGGTGATAAAGAAAACAATCTTTATTCATAAAGAGTTTACATTACAATGGGGGGATAACAAAGCTATATAAATAAAATAAAGATAAACACAAAGTTGGTTAATTAATGCAAGATATTTTGAGAGGGGGCATAGCTAGGTGGTGAAATAGATAGAACACAAGGTCTGGAATCAGGAAGACCTGAGTTCAAATCTAACCTCAGGCACCTGATAGCTATGTGACCCTTTGGCAAGGCATTTAACCTTGTTTGCCTCGGTTTCCTGAATTATAAAATGAGCTGTAGAAGGAAATTGCAAACTACTTCAATATCTTTGCCAAGAAAACTCCAAATAGGGACACAATTGAAACAACTGAACAGCAACAATTTTGAGAATGAAGGCACTAAGAGAAGAGGAAACCAGAAAAGGCTTCCCAAGGAAGGTAATGTAGGAGTTTTCATCTTGAAGGGATAAAGATTCTGCCAAACAAAGATGAGGAAGGAATGTCTGGGGGATGGCTAGTTCAAAGGTGTAGAGGAAGGAGATGGGGTGTTGTGGGTGAGAAAGAAGATCAGTTTGGCTGAATGGGGTATTGGATGGGGAGTAACATCCAGTGAATTTGGAAAGATAAGTTGGAACAAGATGTGAAGGACTTATTCATTCATTTATATACCACAACTTATTCAGCCATTCCCCAGTTAATGGGCATCCCCTCACAGAAGAGTTTATAGTTATTCTAGAGAAAACAAAAAGCCACTAGAGTTGACTGAATGAGAAGGAAGATCCCTTTATTAGAGATGTGGAATGAGGACGAATTGGAGGCAAGAACAATTAGATGAGTTTTGGATAAAAGATGATGAGAGAGTGAACTAAAGTGAGTGAAGATAATGGATTAGAAGTGAGAAATATTATAAAGATATAAATGGCAAGATTTAGAAAATTGGAGAAATATGAGAGCATAACAAAACCAAAATTAGTTATAAACCTCAGAGACTAGCTTAATGGTGGTGTCTACAATAAAAAAAGGTAAGTTGGGAAGAGAAGTCAGTTTGTGAGAAAAAATAATGAGTTCAGTTTTGGATATAAAGTAATTTGAGATATCTCTAGGCCATCTGGTTTGGAACAATCAAAAGATAATTAGTGTTGGAAGGACTGAAGTTCAGGGAGATACCGAGCTAGTGTCCGAGGCAGGCTTTGAACCCAGGAACCTCCCAAAACATACTAGAGAGCTGCTTCTTGAACCCTGTCTAATTCCAGCTCATCAACTAAGATTTCCAATCTTCTTCCCACCTCGGGGGTGCTTTCTTTGTGCGCCTTCGAGGTCTCACATGACCACTTGATGCTCATCTCCTGTTTTCCCACCATAATCTCAGCAATCTGACACAGACCTTCCACCATTCAACTTTGGATCATCAACTAGACTCGAATCCCTCATGCTCTCAACCTCAACTGGGCAAACCAGAGGCTCCTCTCCTCCAGGAGAATCTGTTGGATTGCACTACAAGACAGAAAATCTTAATTTATTAAATGAGGTCCCCTTTGTATTAAAAGAACACTGCTCTTTGTCCAAAGATCCAGGTTCAAGCTTCATTTTCTTTTTAGCCCTTGGGTGAACTTTTCTGCTCATCTACAGAATGAGGTGGTTAGATTATAAGAACTCTTAAAGTCCTTTATAACTCTGAAATTGTCTGTTCTAATATTCCTTTAGGTTCTGATGGTCTATATTCTAGGTTCTCCTGACCCATCCATTCTGAAAATAAATTTGAAACTATGTCCAGAGGGCTACCAAACTGTACATACCCTTAGATACAGCAGTGTCTTTAATGGGTCTGTATCCCACTGGGATCACAAAAGAGATAAAAGGACTTATATATGCAAAAAAAATGTTTATACCAACCCTTTTTTGTTGTGGTAAAACATTGGAAATTGAGGGGATGTTCATCATTGGGGAACAGCTGAGCAAATTGTGGTAGATAAATGTAATGGAATACTATTGTGCTATTAGAAATAACGAGTAGATTTCAGGAAAAAAAAAACCCAGCCCCTTATGATAGGCCAGAGAAGCCCATGATTTGCACCCTAGGCCAATAGCAGTATTTTCTCCATTGAGCCACAGTCACCAGTATGGGCTAAGGCTTTATTTTCCACCATTTAAACACAAAGGCTTCTTTGGGAATTCTTATCTTCTAAAAGGATGTAGCCTTCAATTAACACTTCTGTTTGGCTGCTATGATCCTGAATAGACAGGAGAATGTGAACAACTGAGACTAATGGAAATGACTTGAGAGAAGCTACCTCTAGGTTTCTAAAGATAGGGCCCAAAACAAAGGAGGAGGTGTTCTGTTATCCCACATTGTGAACTTTAGATATTGCTAAGTGTTGTAACATAGGGATACTGAAGCTTTGTCTCGGGGCACAGACATTCAGGTGCCTGCTTTCTCCTAAGAGCAAGAATTATCCTTGAGCCTTGTCTCACACATCCCAGAATCTTACTACTGTGTCATCCTTCTTCTCAAGACCTGAATTACTTCACAATCCCTATAAGAATGAGAGCTGTGACTCCTGGAGTTTAATTGCCTCCTCCAGGCAGGAAAGCACATGGTTGACTAGTCCCCAATTTCAAGACTTCATGATATCAAATTGCCAAGAAAAACAGAAAGGCCCTGAGTCAAGAGAAGGAGATCTGGCACTCACTGTCCATCAATTTATAGTGACATACAGTCACATATTCTCTGATTCAAAATTTTCCATCTACAAGATAGATCAAAAAATGCCTATGTTACATTTTATCTATTTGCTGCCATTCTTTTCTTCCAGGGGCCTCAAAGATGGAGCCCAGGTCTCTCTCCAAGTCCAGCCTGGCCATTACTTCCCAGAGGAATGGTATCATTTCTACTATTTGCCATTTATCATTTTCTTGGTCCTCCTCATAGAGGGATAGCTCCTCTCTTATATCCCAAGAGTCTTTTGAGAACAAGAGAGGGGAACTTACATGATTTCTATCAGTACATTCCACCATCATGGACACATTCCCACTACATCACATGATTGAACCCAGGTCCCCTAATTCCAGTCAATGTCCCTTTGATTAGGCCACATGTTTTCCCCATAGTCCCAGTTGCCATTTTGGTAGAAGTTGGGGAATCCTGTTTACTAGCCCTAAGCCAAGCAAAGGAACTGGCTGTGAATAATTGTCATTGACATCATTGTTGCCATAATGGGCAGAAGTAGGACTAGGCTGATTTTTGCTTCACAGGCAATAACACTTGCTCTCCTAGAGCCACCTCATTGTCTACTCAATGTCAGACGCTGAATTTTGTCCTCTAGTGACTCTCTAGGCTGAAGTATCACACACAATCACACTCATGATCTAAACACCACACTGTACCCAACACCAACCAAAGCATTCTTTTCCCTAAATAGGTTAGACAGTACGAAGAAAACACTGGATTTGACTAAATTGGGGTCAAAAATTAAACTATACCCAATGGATGGTCTCTACCATTGCTTTCCATATGCTGTATATACAGGGTAGGGAGAGCAATTCTAGACAGACTCTATCTAAACTCAGGGCTTGCCACTTTCATCCTTTCTCTGACACTCTTCTCTGAAACTTTTCTTATATATACTTTCCAAGCTCGGAGATCAAACCCTCTCTACATACACTCTTTCAGACCAAACACTCCATTGGCCAAGATGCCAATTCAGGAATAACAGTCTTTCCCATACTACCTCCAAGTTCATCTCTGCTCCATGATCAAACACCAGCCCCGAGATTCCATTCTCATGCCCTTAAATAAGCCCAGGAGAGCACAGGTAATTCTGAGACCTCCAGCATGTAGCTGTCCCTCCTTTCCCAAAGGACTCTTTAGATGTGGTAGGTTTGAGTAGAAATGATTTGGAAACCTTTAGCTCCAAGTCTTGATGTGGGGAAAAAAGAATGTTGATCTCCACATGTGCAAAAATGTTTGTAGCAGCCCTCTTTGTAGTGGCCAGAAACTGGAAATGGAGTGGATGCCCATCAATTGGAGAATGGCTGAATAAATTATGGTATATGAATGGTATGGAATATTATTGGTCTATAAGAAATGACCAGCCGGATGATTTTAGAGAAGCCTGGAGAGACTTACATGAACTGATGCTGAGTGAAATGAGTACAACCAGGAGATCATTGTGCACAGCAACACCAAGATTATATGATGATCAATTCTGATAGACGTGGCTCTCTTCAACAATGAGAAGATCCAAACTAGTTCCAGTTGCTCAGTGATGAAGAGAACCATCTACACCCAGAGAGAGGACTGTGGGAACAGAGTGTGGGACACAACATGATATTTTCACTCTTTTTGTTGTTATTTACTTGTATTTTGTTTTCCTTTTCATTTTTTTCCTTTTTGATCTGATTTTTCTTATGCAGCATGATATTTGTGGAAATCTATATAGAAGAATTACATGTATTCAACATATATTGGATTACTTGCTGTGTAAGGGGACAGGGTGAGGGGAAGGGAGGGAAAAAATTTGGAACACAAAGTTTTGCAAGGGTAAATGTTGAAAATTATCCATGCATATATTTTGAAAATAAAAAACTTACTGGAGATAAAAGAAAGGCAAATATATGTGTATATGTATATGCATACACATATGTTAATACATAACATAAACACACATATAATATATATAATAATATCATAATATAATATATTCTCCCTACTTTCAAGAAGACTTAAACTTTCACAATCTAATAGGAAAACAACATGCAAATAACTATGTATAAACAAGATATAGATAGGATGTCTTGGGGGTAATTAACAGAAATAAAATCTTGTGGGAAGTGAGATTTGAGCTGAATGTTATAGGATGCTTAGAAAACCAGGAGGTAGAGATAGAATTTTTTGGCAAATACCCATTTATTGCTCCCCAGATATGATGTGGACAAGAAGTCAGAAAGAAAACGGGAAGGGGGGTGATTCTGTCAGTACCAGTGGAGCAGGTGCATCATAAGAATCTATCCCTACAGAGCTATGATTACAAGAAATAGTTGAGTCAAATGGTGGCTAATTGCAGCAGCTCTTCCACCAAGGTACTATCTAGAAGAGCCAGATCATTTCATGGATCTGTTGGGTGAAAATGACCTAGCCCTTATTTGTTGTTTGTCCTTCATTCTCAAAGAAGACCAATGACAGCAGGAGGGTGATCTCTTTTTTCACTTGAGAACAAATTGGACTTAAGTGCAGTCATCATCCTCATTCACATACTACTCACTGCAGGTTTGCAGGTATAGGCAATGGTTTTTTTTAAACTAACTATATTCAGATATAACCTGAAGCTGCCTGTCTGAATAATACCAACTCCAAATTTCCCTTTCCTAAAGAAGGAGGTACCTATTGATTGTCATCAAGTACGTGATAAATTCCTTCTTAAAGACAAGGAGGCAAATTATTATCAACCAAAAGTAGCCTCTCTTTTCCCCCTTTCCCCAATCCCTTTCCTCTTTACTTCTCATCTTCACCTTAGGCAAGGAATGGAAATTTATATGATCATAGAATGTTGGAGCTGGAAAGGATCACAGAATATTTAGCAAACTCTCTCAGTTTATAAAAGGAAAAAACCTGAGACCCAGGAACTCAAAGTGACCTGACAAAAGCAACATGACATAAGGCATTCACTGCAGAACCTATAATTAATCTCATATAATTAAACTCCAAGCTATATCTGACTCTTAATCTGATAACCTGTGTTATTATTTCTCAGCTATTTGCCATCAGTTATTTATCCTGAGTAGAGTCATTTTCCAGAGTCCCTGTTGGGGAGCAGGGAGAAAAAAAGAGAGAGGGAAGGGTGAATGAGGAGAAAGGGGAATAGAGAGTGGGAGAAAGACAGAGAATAGAAAGACTAAGGGGAAAGGAGGTAGAGAGAGGAGGGAGGAGAGAGAGAAAAGAGGGGAAAGGAGAGAAAAGAAAGGAGAGGAGATAAAAGAGAGAGAGTAGAAGAGAGATACAAAGACAGAGATACACAGAGGGGGACAGGGGAGGGAGAGAGAGACAGAGATACACAGAGACAGACACAAAGCTACACAGAAAGAGACAGAGACAGAGAGAAAGACAGAGAGAGAGACACAAAGAAACAGACAAACAGACTCAGAGAGACAGATAGACAGAGAGAGACAGAGACACAAATACACAAACGAAAGAGAGAGAGAGAGAGAGAGAGAGAGAGAGAGAGAGAGAGAGAGAGAGAGAATTCTAAGGCTCCTTTCAGCAGGCATCATGGGAACAGACCAATTAGAATAATAAAATAATAGAAGAGATAGCCCTAGGGCAGAATTGGTATATAGTTCCTTCCCTGTAGCCCAGCTCTGAAAGGCGACAGGGAGAGTTAAGTGAATTATACTCTTAACCAGATTCAGACGATTGATGAAATCACTCAAGACCTTACTCCTGGTATGGGGGTGGGGTGGGAAGGGAGGAAGAAGGGAAGGTAGGAAGAAATTCAGCTCTTCCCACTGCAGCCTAGGCTCTGGCCCCTTTCTGATGCCATCCCCTTATTTAGGGCACTGTTTGCCTTGCTATTATTAATATCAGCATTACCATTGCAAATGCGGGTAGTTCATAGCCTTCATGGCTGTGCTCCAGCAGCATCTGCTGGTTCTTGCCCGCCTGCCTAAGGGGACATTCTGGAGGGGAAGAAGGAGAACCCCCTGCCTGCCAACACTAGGGCCCGCTTCAGGCTGTGCTGGGTGCCTTGTCATCTGATAGTGTTGCTATTTACACAGCTGGAAATGCCTCCCAAAGCAGTTAGAAGCAAGCCCCAATGCTTGGGGATTCAGGGAACTAAACAATGGATCAGAAATCAGGAAGTATAAAGATTGTGATGGGTAGGAAGCTGGGGAATTGTTTCATTTCATTTTCTTTTCGCTTTCCCACTTTCTCTCTCTTTTATAATAAAAGAATTTCTGAGAAGAAAGAGCCTAGGAACCATCCAATTTCTTCATTTTACAGAAGAGGAAACTGAGGCTCAAGGTTGTCCAAGGCCATACAATTAATTAATGACTGAACCAGAATCGATCTTTTGTATCTTTTGCCCATTTTCCCATCCCCCATACTATTTCTCTTAGCTCTCTTTCTTCTCTAGTCCTTGAATAAGTCTATAAGAGCTTCTCAGAGTCTTAGATGTCATCTGACCAAAGTGATGTCTGAGAGAGGCTATAGCGATGGACCTGAGTTCCACCTCACATCTAGCATTTTGCTAGCTGTGTAAATATGAACAATATATATAATGCTTCAACAACCTTAGACTCAGTTTCCTCATCTGTAAAAGAGAGGCAATAATACCTGTAATATCTCCCTCACTAGGTTGTCACAAAACTTAACATATAAAATGTTTAGGGAATTTTCAAAAGTGGAAATGTCAGTTTTTAAATAGTTCAAACCCATTATTTTATGGTGGAAAAAACCAAAATAATAACAGGACGAGTCAATAGCCTAACCAAAGCTAAAACTGGGGTGACCAGGATAAGATGATAGAATGGCTACAGTTAAGGCTGGAGGGGCAGCTAGATAGTGCAATAGATCGAGCACCAGATCTGGAATCAGGAGGAGTTGACTTCAAATGTGGACTCAGACACCTAACACTTATTAGCTATGTGACCCTGGACAAGTCACCTAACCCCAGCCACCTCGACAAAAATAAATAAATAAAGTTAATGCAGGAAGGAACCCTAGAGATCTTCTAGTCTCACCCCCTCCTGTTATATATGAGGAGGCAGAACCCTGGAGAACAAAAGTGATTTGTTCAAGGTCACACCGCTTGTAAAGAGTAAAAACTAAGATTCAAATCAAACCTTCTTTCAGTTTTATCCATGAGTTAAAAAAAATTAACTGAAATTTTGGAAAATATCTCAAGTCAAGACTCTTCCCTTGATATAATTCTTTCTTTCTATTGCCCCAGGCAGTCTTTTCTAATAACTTGAGCTGTTTGGCTAAGTAGCTTGCTACAGTGAGAGCACTGAATTTGGGACTAAGGGGATCTTGTCTTGATTTTGGGCTCTTCCACCTAATAGATATTAGACCTCATGACAGTATCTTAACCTTTCTAAGCCTCAGTTTCTCCATCTGGAAGATGAACATTTTAGCCAGACCCAAAATATCCAAGAAGCTAATTATTAAACCAACTCACCCTCTCATCCCCATCAAGTATGGTCACCAACTTCCCCTTATAAGCATATAGGTTGCTGCTGCTGTGCTGTTAGAATTGTTTGTCCTTCATTGTAGAGGACATGGGGAGGGTGATGTCTTGACTTGCCAGTGAATAGATATGTGAGGCTGAGCTGTGTAAAGTCATTAGTCTCATTCTTTCCTCCGAAGGTCAAAAGAGGGAGGTTTTATTGACAATTTGAAGAAAATAAAGCAGAATCCACAATAGCTTTCAAGGAAAATAAAGATGCTTTCCAAAGAGCTGCTCTCTCCCCAAAGTCACTCAGTCAATCAACATTTGTTTTAAGTTCCACTGCATGCTAGGCACTGTGCTAAGTGCTTGGGATACAAATATAAAAGAAAGGAAAATGGTGCTTATCTTCAAGGAGTTTACTGTCTAATGGGAGAAAACACACAAAAGGAAGCAGAAAGGGGGATGGAATTGAGCCAGGATGTACCATCACAAGTCCTTTGCCAGAACCACTCTTTTCAACCTGCCCTGGGCTCCATTCTGTCCCTAAAGAAAAGAATACTCCAGAGCTTGTCAAGAGAATCCTTTTCAAGGTTGCCCATCCACCTTTTGGTATCTACCTGTCATCCAACTCTCACCTGGGGCTCCAAGAAGCTATAGAATATATAGCAACTACAATCCATTAAACTGTCTTGGCAGAATGAAGGTAACAAAGACCTCAAACCCATCGGTGAGTTGGGAGAGCGCACATCCTCAGCACTTTTATTAGCAGAATGGGCAAATGAGATGTTCCACTGGCCATGAAGGCAGCTGAAGTAGGTCCTCTTGGAGCACTTAGAGCTTGGTCAGACATTGAAGAACCAAAGTTCGCCTTCTTTATCCCAAACTGTCACCAATCATCTTGGCTTTTATTTGGCCAATCAGCTTCAAGACTCTGGAAGAGAAGAATGTGCAACCCTGCCACATTTAAATCCAATTCACATGGGAGTCATCTCCCATGATGTCACTGGTCCCCTTTGAAAATGAAAGAGTGAACATCTCTGCAAGAAGAGCAGTCTCTCTGCACCATAGTTCCAATACTTTTGTGTTAAAGTTCCTATCCATCTCTGATCTCAAGAACTTTTTTTTGGATTGTTCTACCTCTCTCATCTCCACAAGGTTCTTATCAATACCAGGTTTAGTCATAATGACTACAAAGATTGATGTGCTTTCCCATTCAGCCACCAGGACAGCCTGCCTCTCACTTGAGTGAACACTCCTCACAAATTTATGTTTGAAAAGGCAACAGAACTTGTCCCCAGTTGTTTCAAATCCCTGTAAATCTTTCTGGGGCACCTGGCATAATTATTCATGTAAAGGAGGGGGTTTCCATTCCCACCCCAATTAATGTAATTACTAAAAGCCCACATAGCTCAATTAAGACAATCAATCAAAGTGTAAACAAGATGTGATCCAGTCCTTAATTTGAGAGAAATAAAGTGCTTTGATCGTTAGATAAAGACAGATGCTGCTTCACAGGAAATATCTAGCTACTGGCTAAAAGAATCAGCCCCAATCTGAGACTATGTATTAAATAGCAAGTGAATTAAAAATTCTGTAGCAGGCCAGTCTGGAAATGTAAGAGTTGCACTCAAGCCCCTGAGAGGGAATCATTTAGGGAAAGGCAAGAATTTCTCTCTTTCTCATTCTCTGCTACTAGTCAACACTGTGAGTTAAGAAGAGCCATTAGAACCACCAGAAGTCCCACTGGCAACTGAGTCCCACTAGAAGTATTAGCAGTAACTGTGATAGTAATAATGGCTGAATATGAAGAAAATATGCATGTAGACAGTGGGAAAGCAGTGGGAATGGCAACAGCTTCAGAAAAAGAGACTCTTCTTGGCAAAGAGAAATACCAGCTATGATCCTTAGAAAGTCATGGATCTTCAGGGCCCAGAAGAGAATTTGCCATTCATAGGAGGAAATTTATGAGGATTCTATAGAGAAAAAGACTTCCTGGATTTTCAAGGTATTCCTTTGATATGTGTTCTCTCCATGTGCATCTCACCATGATTGTACTTTAAGATTGAGCCTACTTTCCCCTTGGATTTGTATGTGTGAGGAAAGGGTGTACCCTTATTTCTTCAACCATCTTAGAAATTGCTAAAAGCAATTTCTCAAAGCTAATTTCTGGGCAGCTAGATGCTGCAATGGATGAAGTGTCAGACACAGTCAGGAAGACATCTTCATGAGTTCAAATCTGGATTTAGTCACTTACTAGCTGTGTGATCCTAGGCAGATTATTTAATCCTGTTTGCCTCAGTTTCCTTGTCGGTAAAGTGAGCTGGAGAAGAAAATAACAAACCACTCCAGTATCTTTGTCACAAAGAGTCAGACACAACTGAACAACAACAGCAAAAGCTAATTAAGTCTGGTTGATAATCAATGAAAAGCACACAAGTGAGTTCTTATGAACAAGAATACTAGAAAAATACATTTCCTTAGATGTATACTTTGCAATCCTGTATCAAAACAGAAATATATATATATATATATATGTATATATATATATATATACAGATATACATTCAGAAAAAGAGAAGAGAGGAGAGATACATATATACACATACATGTATGTGTATGTATATGTATGTATGTGTATATATGTATATATTCACATATATACAGAGAGAGGAGAAAGATATATATACATACATGTATGCATATATATGTATGTGATACATATATATAATGTATATAATATATATATATAAAATACTTTTTTGGATATGATCAATTTTTTTTGCTGGTCTATGGATGTATGTATTGAGGTTTTTTCCCTTCAGTTTTCTAAGTGAGAAAGACAGATAATAGATAATAGACAAAAGAAAATAACCTAATTAAAAACCTAATTAAAAATTTTCCCCTAGTCCAGTCAATGAATTTACAGAATGTAATAAATAGGTACCAGAGACAATGACATGTTAAAGACCTGAAGTATAAGTGAGTTTACACTTATTTATCCTTGTTATAATGTGTGAAGAACTTCTTCATATTAGACTTGATTGAATTAGAAGATAGCTAGCCATTAGCTGGCCAGAGAATTAACCACTTCTTTGATGGTCCTTTAAAAGGCAAGACTCTGAGTGTGTATATGTGTGTATGTGTCTGTGTCTGTGTCTGTCTGTCTCCCCTTTTTCCTCCCTCCCTCCCCCCCCATATAGCTCTGGTGATTATTCCATCTATGGAGAAGAGAGTCATCTTTGGAGAAAGAACCCAGCTCTTGAGAAAGAATCATCCCCTTGCCTTTTCCCTTTTGCTGTTGTCAGAAGCTAATGGAGTAAGCAATGAAGATTCTTTTCTCCTCTTTCCATCAACCATGGCATCTTTTAGTAAAGCTATCCATGCAATGGGACACTACACACTTAGCAGGTTCAGGTATCAAGGAGATAGCTTTGAGGAGTGTGGTGTCTGTAAGTGAAGAAGGGAGCTAGCACTGGCTGACAGGAGTTGAGGTCTGGATGGGGAAAGGACCAGGGAGCACAGCCAGGTGTCATGCCCTGCAAAGATGCTGCATCCAGGGGATACAGCATAAAAATGTCACAAGGAGGAAAGGACACGGGAACCTTGCAGTAGCACTCAGAAGTGTGAGTTGTATTAGCTATATATTTACATACAAATGCACTTTTCTGTGAATGTGTTCTATATATGTGTCCACTCTTCCCACTGATTCTGCGCAGTTATTGGAGAGTATACCCCAGGCTTCTCAAGGAAATGTTTTATTACAATTGTGCTCACAATGTATCAGCTTTGAATTAATTGTGTCTACTGGAGGACTATTAAAGGCAAATATACCAGTTGGGGGCCTACAAACTATAGTTTTGGGATTACAGATTATATCCCCAGAGTGAATCTTGATCCTGAAGATAATTTCCCATGGAACCCAATCTACAAGCATGAATTATGGGATAACTCAGATGGGGTGCTAAAATAGGTTCATAAGATTGTGAAGTCATCTAGTCTAACTGTAGTGTTTTATAAAACAACAAAGAAACATTAAGTTCAAAGAAGTTGTGATTGGTCCAAGTTCTAAGTGATAATCAGTGGCAGATTGGGCTTTCAAACAAAGGTCTTTTAATTATAGATCCAGTATACTGTACCACTTTCCACCATATTGTACTATGCTAAACCACCACATATCTCTACTCTCCCTGTTGGGCAGAGAATAGTTAATGGGCCAAGAGAAGTAAGATAGACGCCATGTTTTCCCCAAAAAGAATCTGGAAATATCCCTAAAAGAAGATATGTGGGGAGGACAATCATAGTCTAAATAATAGATACATGAAATATCATTAAAGAGAGCAGATCTTTCCTGTAGTAATGTTTTTGGGGACAAAGGAAGGCTGATATTCTGATAGTTTCCAAGTGAATTATAAGCATAAGCTAAGGAGAACACCAGTATTTAATTATAAGTTATATTTTAAAATTAAATTTAATTATAAAATATAAATAAAGGAACTTAAAAGGAGAGGCAGAAAACATTAAGTATTAGATACATACAGACTTTTGATCTTTTGTTTCTTGCTCCAAAGGATTATGTCCTAAATTTAAATATCAATTTGAATTATATATTATATATTGATAATAGGATAATTTTCAGAACTCTTGAAATATTTTCTGAATATTGTATGGATGTCTGTGGAGGCCTTGAAAAGCAAACAGCCTCTACCTCCTGTTCTTATACAACACAGGACTGACAGTGAGGATGTCTGGGATCTGCTTCTAGCTCTGCCACATACTTGTTGCAAAATCTTAAGCATGAACTTTATCTTTCTTGGCTCCCCTGCCATCAAATGGGGATGAGAGAACTGACCTATTTCACAGGGAAGCTGTGAGCATCACAGGATAATAAACATCCATCAAATTGTAGTGATAGAAGGGACCTTTCAAATCAACCATCTGTTCTTCTGATAGCATATGAGCTCCTTCAGGGAAAGATCTGTCTCATAGAGCCTAGAATATAATGGAATAAACACTGAATAAATGCTTCTTCATAGGGTCAGAGAATAGAAGAAATCTTTTAGCTAACTTGTTGTGAGGTCATCAAATATAACTCCCTCATTTCATAGCTAAAAAAAGTGCAGCACAAAGAGATCAACCATCAATACCCAGGCCACATAAATAAGAATCTGAGACAGAATTTAAACCCAGGCATTCCAAATCCAGTTTCCTATCCATTCACTATACCATACTGCTTGTCTGATTGAATTATTGAGCGATATCATCTAACACATCACCTCTAACTTTAAATATAAAGAAACCAAAGTTCAGAAAAGGAAAACAACTTGTGCTAAATTACAGAGTAAGTATGAGATCTGGGTCTCAAGTGACACTGCCTCCTCTTCTCCTTTCTAAGTCCTAAAACCTTCTATGTTAATTAAGAAAATTATATTAGATGACTTCAAAAGTTCTAGTTCTTGAATCCCTTTCATTGTTAACATAACATAATACACCTGAAGTTAGAAATAAACTTAGAGGTCATCTATTGAATCCTTTCAATTTACAGATGTATAAAATGAGATCTGGAGCTCTTAAGTGACAATGATTCAGAGCTAGGATAGGATCTCGGTACCCTTAAAGATTAGCTCAGTGCTTTTCCATCAAAGTCCCTTCCAAATTTGAATATTCTGGATTCTACAGCCTTCCACTTCGAATATTCTATGTTCTAATGTTCTTTCCAATTTTAAGATTGTACTTTCCATGTTACCTTTAGTTCTCATATTCTGTGTAAGTCTTAAGGTCATTTCTAGGCCTGTCCTTTTATGTTCTAAAGCTCTAACAGACTTTCTTCATTTCACAATTCAAGATATTCTCTGGATTATTTTGACCAATTATAATTGCCTTGCCATTTGATAGCAATTTCAGTTTGCAAATTAATTGGTTCTCCCTGCCAAGGCTGCAGGAATTCTCCCATAATAGGTTTCCCAGCGTAGGGCTTGCTGACTGCTATGATTTCGGTTGTCACCAAACTCAAGAGGAAGAGGTTTCATTATCTGCAGACCTACATGGGAGCTTTGTCACTCTTCCCAGGATTTCATGAAGAAACTCAAAGAACAGCTGGATTCCTTCCCTCATCTTGCTTCCCTCTCAGGGAGTTGATAATCTTCTAATTGACTCCCCATCCTAGGAAGTCAGGATACTACGCAGGTGTCCTGGAATAAGTGAAGATCGATAACTTAGTACTGAAGGTTTTTTCTTTTTAAATTAGTAATTGTGTGATTTATGCTCACTTTTATTGCAGTACATCCTGAAAACGCAAAGCAGATTCCAAGGCTGTGGCAAAGAGACAGAGTTGGAAAAATGACAAAACAAAAAGGAGAAAGGCTGGAGAGGACAATGGAAAATAAAGGAGGGAGACCAGAGGGAACAGAGGAAGGGAAAAGAGAGAGTAGTGAAAGAAATTGACAGAGAGATGGGGAGGAGGTAAGAAAAGGAGAGAAGAGACATGAAGTGAGGAGGGTAGAGGAAATATAGACGGAGAAATGAAGCAGGATGGGAAAAAATAGAAAAGAAGACAAAGGGAAAGGAAGGGAGAGTAGAATAAAAGGGGGAAGAAAGCATGAAAAAAATAGAAAATAGAAATGTGAGATAGGGAGATGGGGGCACATGGTGGGAAGCAGAGGAGAAAGAGAAGACAGAGCTGGACAGCAAAGAATAGAGGTGAGAAAGACAAAAAAAAAGAGATAGGGAAGAGACAGAGACAGAGAGAAGAGGGAGGGAAGGAAGAAGAGAAAGAACCACAGAGACAGAAAGAGTCAGACACACAGAGACAGAGGCAGAGAGACAAAGACACACGGATAAAAAGACCATTTTCAACTGAGACTAGACATTGGGATGGGTTTAAAAATGAGCAAACTTTGGATTGGGAGACAAAGGTACAATTTCTTCTTCTATAATTATGGTGTCTTGAGAGTTGGGCCCTTGAGCTTTTGGTGGGTCTCCTGAGGCTTTGGGGACCACTTTAGGAGGCATATATTCATTGACTTCAAATTCAAAGAATTTTTATATATATATATATATATATATATATATATATATATACACACATATATATATATGTAAGAGAAAGAGAGAGCGAGAGAGAAGAGAGGAAGAGGGAGAGAGAAAGAAGAAAGAAACAAGCTCTATATAAGAAGAGGGATCAGAATCCCTAAATAATCTTCACCTCAATCCCCAGTCTAAGTCATGCCATAATATGCAGAAGGCTTCCCTCAGGAGGTTTGCCAATCTTGATTTCCAATCTAAAATCAGAGAATTCCCAGCCATAATAATATTTTACATTTCCTAGATTCTAATGTACATTCCCATGATCATAATGGATTCCTCACAAGAGGTCCTTGAGGCAGGACCTACATTTCTTACCCTAAATTTACAAATGAAGAAACTGAAGGAGAAAATATCCCCAATATCATACCAATGCTAAGCACAGGGATTGGAGGTCAGTTCTCAGTAATAGTCCTATTAAGTTCAACTCTGGATATTATTCCTCATCAACCAACAGTATGGTATTTTAGGTTATAATCCAAATAATTTCTTAATAATGATCAGGTCAATGTTTTGCATAACTTCACATGTGGTTTCTTAATGGGTGTTGGGGTGGGGATAAGGGAGAGAACCTGGAACTCAAAAGTTTAAAAAACAAATGTAAAAATTGTTTTAAATATAAATGCAATCCTGCAAAAAAAAAGAAGTACAAAAAATAATAATAATCAGATCTTGAGACCAGCACACATCCTTTATGAAAGGGTGAATAAAACCACGTTGTTAAATACCAAACTCATTATTGTGTAGAAAGAGACTTGGATTTAAAGTCAAGGAATTTCTGCCTAGTTCCCAGCTTCCTACCAGTGTGACTTTGGATAAATAGATTTCCTACTCTGGGACTTACTTTTTATAACTAGAAAATAGTAATGATAATGATGATAACAATAATAGTTATATGTACTAACATGCTCTAACATTTGTAAAATACATTACAAATGTCATTTTATCCTCATAACAATCCTGGGATATAAAAGCAATTATTATCCCATTTCACAGATGAGGAAACTAAGATGAAGAAAGGTTTATCATAAAATCATACATTTAGAGCTGAAAAGCTTTCACTGGCCATTTTGTCAAGTTCTGTCATTTTAGAGTTGAGGAAGTCAAGTTCCACTGAGGTGAAGCACTCTGTCCAGAATCATACAAGGAGCAAGTGAAAGAGGGAGATTTCTGGCTTCAAGGCACTACCCCCGGGATGTTCCCCTAAGCCCAATATGTGACATTATAACCAGTTTTCTTTTATTCACAGTTTCCATGATATGTGGAGATTGGAGCAAAGTGAGTAAGAATAACATAAACAGAGATAGATGGCGTTCTAAGTTCTGGTATGGTTGTGAACAGCTTTGTAATATCCCTAGAATGCAAATTAAGTGAAGAGGGAAAATCATGGAAAGTAAAACTGGGAAAGTAGATAACAGCATGATTGAAGAGGGCCTTGAATGCCAGGCTTGGGAATCTGAACTTTATCTGATAATCAGTGGAGAACCACTGATGAAATGAAGAAGGAGAGTAGGAGATAAAGACAAACTAGTAATGATTTCTCCAGGAATCATATTTTTCTTTTTGGGGTAAAGAGTTTCAACTTGCTAGTTGCTAAAATAGCATCCTTGATTTTTACATGGTGAGAGTTTCTGCACGGATCTGCTAAAATCATATGCAATGAGTCTACCAAATGGAAGCATTATTTTCAATGAGAATCCCTCATTTCTCATTAACACTGGGTTATGGTGTTTGTGATGGGCTTGGAGTCGTCCCCAGTTTAACCACAGATGATGAGGACAGCAGCAGTGTTAGGATGTGGCCCATAATGGACAGCAGAGCCCTATTGTTGAGTTTTTCTATTTCCTTGCCTATTCAGCACCAAAGGAGAAGAAGAAAGAGGCTAAGGCAAGAAATTAAGTCATCTGTGGGTCACTTAACTAGTATTGAATTAGTTTCTTCATCTTGAAATAAAGGGGTTAGAATAGATAACCTTTAAAGTTGCCTCCCCTCCCAATCAATTCTCCACTTGAAATCTAAACTCTGACTGGTTAGTACTCTCTCTCTCTCTCTCTCTCTCTCTCTCTCTCTCTCTCTCTCTCTCTCTCTGTGTGTGTGTGTGTATGTGTGTGTGTGAGAGAGAGAGAGAGAGAGAGAGACAGAGAGACAGAGAGACAGAGAGAGAAACAGAGAGACAGAGACAGAGACAGAGACAGAGACAGAGAGAGACAGCAAATCAGAGACAGACAAAAGCAGAAAGACAGAGACAGAGAAACACAGAGAGAAAGAAAGAAAGAGAGGAGAGAGACAGAGAGAGAGAGAGAGAGAGAGAGAGAGAGAGAGAGAGAGAGAAACCAAGAAGATGAGATGAATCACTGTGAGCCAATTGGTTTCATGTACAGCCCTATAATTACTTGTACTACTTTAAGGTTGAGGGGTTTTCAAAACCCATCTAAGACTTGAGTAAGATATACTACCCTATACCTGACTATTAGACATCAAATCCTTCCTTGAAGATCTCCAAATGGAAAGAATCTCCCAAAATAGCATATTTTGCTTTTGGCTATTTCTCAATGTTGAAAGGTTTCCCCTTCCATCAGAATTAAGTGTGCCTCTGTTACTTTCACCCACTGTTTCTAGTTCTGTCTTCTGGAGCCAAGAAGAATATCTTCCCCCTTTCTGTTTGACAATCCTGCAAATATTTGACAGTTATTATGCCCCTCCTCCTCCTCCCTGAGTCTTCTCTTCTCCACCTAAACACTTTTACTTTCTTCAACCAATTTTCCAATAGCATGTTCCTGAATCCCCTCAGCAAACTCTTGTCTCTCCTCTGGATATTCTTCAGAGAAATGTTCTTCCTAAGACCTCTATGAACTGATGCAGCTTGAAGTGGGCAGAAAGAAACCAGGAAAGTAATTTATACAATGACAACAATATCATAAGGACAGACAACTTTAAAACCCTAGTAGATGAAATTATAAATGAACTCGAGTTCAAAGAACGGAAGGTCAAAATGGCCCACCTCTTGCCAGCCAGATGATGGACTTAAAATCAAGAATGAGACACACATTTTTAACTCATGACTACTGTAAGGATTTGTTTGGCTTGACAATGCATGTTTCTTATTAGGATTTTCTTTTTCTTTCTTTTTTTATAATTTGGAGGCAGACCTGCTACTCTTATAGAACTACATAAATGCTATAAATACATAAATTGCTATAATTATCATTATTATATGCTTATAAAAATTAAATGTGCCTCCTAAACTGTTATACCAAAAACTACACATATTACTCCAAAACTGGTCTAATCAGAACAAAAAACAGTTCTATGAATGTTATCTCTTTTGTATTAACTTTGGGGGCCATGTCATCATCACACTATTGACTCATGCTGAGCTTAGAACCACTAAAACTCCGTTTCCTCATCTGAAAAAAAAAATCTACCATTGCTGCTTCTGAGGGATGGGGTGGTCTCAGATAATATTGTTTGTATATGACCTAAGTGTAGGGAGAAGACATATAAGACTCCTTTACAGGCCCCCCAGCTCTGCCCTCCCCATCTTGGGGATAAGTCATCAGAATCTTCAACCAAGAATATGCAGACTACAATAGAGCAGTACCAGGAAACTGTACCACCTTCCCAACCTTGTCCTGTTAAGCACTGGGAGAAACACAGTCATCTCTCCCGGGGAGGTGGGAGGTGAGGAAGGGATCCAGGGATTAATTTTGGGCTAAATCTGACTCATTATGATAAGGCAGGAGAGCCCCTCAGTTTCCTCACTTGTGAAAAGATAGGGATAGGCATTGGACCTGTGATATAATCAATACAGGGAACTCCCAAATGAGGAAATTCTTTCTGCCAATGCATGGTGCTACCTTCTCTGCAATTTATCATTTCACAAAGATGGAATAGATAGAGGACAGATTCAGGAACACTTGGATTTGAATCCTGTCTCATTCACTCACCAGCTGTGTGACTTTGGACAAGTCACCACATCTGTCTGTCTCTGTTTTATTACTGTAAAAATGGAGATAATAACAATATCTACCTTGCAGGTTGTAAGGATACAATGAGATAATACTTATAAAGAGCTTTACAATCTTTAACATATAAATGCCAATGATTATTATTAATAATTACTGTCTAAAAAACGAAGGAGTTAATGATTCACCTAGGCAGTGGTTCTCAAACTTTTGTTCTCAATATCTTCATGTTGTTAAAAAAAAAAATAACTATCGAGGATCTGTTCAAAGAGTTTTTGTTCATATGGATTATATTTATAGCTATTTACCATATTAGAAATAAAAAATAATTTTGAATTTGTACCCTCTGAAAGGGTTTCAGAGACCCCAACAATTCTTTGGACTACACTTTGAGGACCACTGACCTAGGATAACATAATCAGTATGTATCAGAGGCAGAATTTGAATCCAGGTCTTCCTGACTCTGAGGCTGATTCTCCACTCGTTACATCACACTGCTTCTTATCACAAATGGATAATAATAATAATAATAATAATAATAGATGCAATTGTCTATGATATTGATAAGAGGTAGTATAATACAATAAATGGAGAAATAGCCTTGTAGTCAGGAAAAACCGAATATAATCCTTTGCTTTAATGCATCCTGGCTATAAGATAGATAGATAGATAAATAGATAGATAGACAGATAGATATGCTATGAAGCTATATAGTTATAAGAGGCATTTAACTCTCAGTGGATCCAGACAACTTTCTAAAGCAATAAGTTGTGGAGTAGTTTCTGAGCTGCATTGGTAGAGGACGTTCCTCACTGGGAGTTCCATGAAATCACAGGTGCTGATACAACCATAATAATGACTGAAAATGCTTTCAATGAGACTTCAGAGGCTGAGCCCACATCCCAACACTTTTATTAAATGAGAAAAATAATAATTTTATCTCCTGAGCTATAGTCCAAAGAACATTCAACATCAAAAGACCAATAGCAAGTTAGTACTTTGTGCCAGGACCATTTTTAGCTTGATTAAATATAAAATAAGAACAAGAATAATAATAACAACAAATACTCCTCACCTGTATATAGTGTTTCACAGTTATAAAATACACCCCTCACATCTTTCCTGGGAAGCATTCAGGAAGTTTATAATCTTCATTTTACAGATGAGAAAACTAAGACTTAGGTAAAGTGACTTAATCTCAGGTCACAATGGTTGAAAGTAAAAGGCACCCTTCTACTTTGGACTCCTGGGGCTGCCTCAATAATTACCCCCCACCCCTGACATTCACAGGGGCCCATGGTCAGGTCCTGACAGCTTCCACGCCTCTAGGGTACAGAGAGCTCTGGCAGATGGTCGCTGTGCACACAGGAAGCCCCATTAAATCCTTCTTGATTGACTGAGTGAGTGATTTTAGCATCCCAAGAGCAGGCCAACAGAGGGAAGAAAAGGATTATGAAAAGTCATCTTTCACCCAACTCTAGACTGAAGGAGCTTTGAGAAAACACACAGAGAACAAAGTGGGCTTTTGCCTGTCACAAAGATACACACTATTCATTCATACAAATAGTTCCTTCCTGCCTCCCTATTCTGAGTAACTCACCGTAGCACTGTGGGGGATAAAAAAGGTGACACCCCCATAGTGTTATAGTACAACAAATATTGAATTTGGAGTCGGGGACTTGGGTTCAAGTCCTGATCAGTTTGTTCCTGAGGATTGGGCATCGATTGGCAATAATGGTCAAATTGTGCTACGTGGATATAACAGAATATAACTGCACTGGTAGAAATACCAACTATGCAGAATTCAGAGAAGCATGGGAAGACTACTATGAAAAATTCAGAGAAGCAAGAATAATCAGATAAAGTATATATAAAGTGATTGAAACAACATAAACAGAAAGAAAAACAAAACAAAACAAGAACAAATACTGTGGATTCATAATGACCAAATCTACCCCAGCAAAAAAAAAAAAAAAAACAGTTGAAAAAAAACACTTCCTTCCCTCCCTCCCTTGCAAAGACTGGAAGATATGAGCATGAAATGTTGCTTATATTGTCAAATATACTTGATGTATTGGTTGATTTCACTGATCCACCTTTTTTTTTTTTCTTTTTCTTCTACAACCTATTTACAAGAGTTGTCTCATTAGGCAGGAGAGACAAGAGGGATACATTTGGAAATGCAGCATTATAATAAAAGGTACACGTAAAACTGAAGGCAGCTAGGTGGAGCAGTGTACAGAGCACAGAGCCTTGAATTCAAATCCAGTCTCAGACACTTATTGTGTGACTTGAGATAAGTCATTTAACCCTGCCTCATTTTCTTCATCTGCAAAATGTTAGAGAAAGAAATGGCAAATCACCTCATTATCTTGGCAAGAAAACCCTAAATGGGTCACAAAGAATCAAACATGACTGAAAAACAACTGATCAACAACAAATAAAGCTAAGATAAAAAATTTTATTTCAAATGAGGGAGGGTTGATTAGGTGATCTGTATGGTCTCATCCTACTCTAAATCAAATCAAGAGTCCTTTCTTCTCCTTTCATCTGCATGGCATTTAATGGGTTACTACAGGTTTCCATGTACATCTTTTCCCTTACTCCTTCAATAGCCTGTGAATAGAAACTCCATGAGGGCAGGTACAATAACTTACCTGGACTTTCTTTCTCTTCCTCTGCAAGTCAGCACAGTCTTCATGCTGCAGCAAACACTAAATAAATGTTTATTGACCAAATTCCTTGACTGGGGATTTTTTCCCTCTATTTTACAGATGAAAAAAATTGAAGCTTACAAAAATTTCACTGACAGTAGGTAGAAGTAGGAAAATGGCAATCGCCAACATCAATACATCATTGGGCATTTATTAAGTACCTACTTCATGTCAAGCATTGTGCTGGGCACCAAGAATACAAATACAGAGAAGGAAACAATTTCTTCTTCCAAGTGGAAGAAATGTTGGTTCTGGAGTCCAAGGACCTATTTTTGAAATTACTGGTTATATATATGTGTATGTGTGTGTGTGTGTGTGTGCGCACTCATGCATGCATGTGTATGCATATGTATATATTGTATTATATATACATACATGTGTGTTAATATGTGCACTGTAACTTAAATGTGTATGTACATCTAATATACACTATTATATATAATATTACATGCACACATATTTATATAATATACATACATGATATTTATATCTTACATATCTAAATTATGTTTGTTTATAAGATAGATAATTTAAATTTATATATTTATTGTAATATAAATTGCAAATAAATATATACATTTATATTGAATATATTTAATGATAGCATCTGCAATTTTCAAGTCAAGAACTGTCTTTTGTATTCATATGATAATACAATCTAGATCTGAAAGGACTTTTAGATATTACACACTTATTAAGAACCTACTATGTGCCAGGCACTGTGTGAAGCACTGGGGATACAAAGAGAGGCAAAAGACAGTGTCTGCCCTTATGGAGTTCACTAATGAGGGAATCAACATGCAAAATATGTATATACAAACAACATTTATGGGATACATTGTAGATACTCTCAGAGGGAAGGTGCTAAAATTAAGGAAAAATTAAGGACAGATTTCTTGAAGAAGGTAGTTTAGCTGAGGTACTTGAGGATCATGTAATAATTGAATTAAAGTGGAGAAACTTAAAAGAAGTGAAGAGATTTGCACAGGATTTCAATCTCAGCTCTCTGACTTCAGGCCAAGACTCTTTCCATTAACCGGTTCTGCAATCTCTCCCTTTCTATCATGTTTGTGTATTTGTATCATTCTTATTAGACTATAAGATCCTTGAGAACAAGCTCTATAGTCATCCATCTTTGGTTCCCTTGTGCCTAACACAATACCTGGTACAAAACTGTTATTTGATGAAAGTTAGTTGAATTGAGTTGTTCAGGCCGGCTCACTGATCACCTCTGAGGGACAGAGAGCACAAAATTGTCTTAGAGTATTGGAAAGGCTGGAAATACAAATGGAATACAAATTGAAGGTGAGGAAAATGATAGAGATAGATGAAAAATAATGGAAACAAATGTGATTTGCTCTGCCATTTTGCCAAAACAAAGGCCCTCTCTCTCCATCCCATTGACTACTTGGCCTGGGAACTTCTGGATCCAAACAGATGTTAGTGCCTGGCATGAACTTAATGAGCTTCCAGGAGCCAGCCCTTGGTGACAAGGAACCTGAACTACTTTCCAGACCAGGTATAACCTTGCTCTACAGAAATGGCTCTGGCCCTGGTCAGGGGGAGTTCGCCAAAGCATTCCCAGAAGCATGGTCTTTACTACTACTGGCAAGCAAGGTCTGCCGCCCACTCCTATTCCCTCACCCTCTGAGCTGCCACCCCCACCCATACCAGACAGTGGCTAGCCAAACCCTGTGTCCCTCTGGCTAGAGTTCTCAGGAGCACTCAACTCTGTCTTTGGCAGAGCAAAAGGCCAAGCTTCCAGACAGATTTACGGGCCCATTCTAAAGGTCTATGGGGCCCATGAAGGCTCCCATCCCAAGCTGACAGCCAGGAGTCAGCAGCTGGCTCTCTGTTCACTCCAAAGGGCTTGCACAATGTCTTATTGGCAGAAATAAGGCTGGAAAGTAATTTCCGGTTAATGGGAACTAATTGCTTATGAGACAAACCATTTCCAATGATGGCTGGGGTTTTATGTGGAGCTTTTTCCCTTTGATGGTGAAGGATTTCCAGTTCTTCCATTCCAAATGTTGCTAAGACTGGTTGGATTCAATCCCACAGATGGTTAGCCCCTACTGTGTGCTAGATGCTGTCCTTGGTGCTAAGAATGCAAAGGCAAATAAAAGTTATCTGTTCTCAAGAACTTATACTCTATTGGAGGAATATGTGTTCACACATATGTATAGAGTGAATATATAAAGTAATTCCAAGACATCCAGAACACTGATACCTAGAGGAAATGATATTGGTAAATACCAATTATTGGAATTTGGACTTTGGACAATGGATTTTGAAGGAAGCTAGAGATCCAGTGTTTGGGAAATAAGGAGAAAGTGTACTCCACCATTGAGAAACCACCTAGTCAAAGATATGTGAGTGGAAGTACTTTTCTCAGTGACTCTGACTTTGTCTCATATTGCCAGCACTAAGTCACTGACTGGGTTAGGAGCTGCGATGAAGATGCTATGGTCTGAGTTGGAGAGAGTATGCTTTCCCTGAATAAATGCCATATTTCTCTCAATATTTTCTCAAGAGTCTCAGGAACCTCCTTGGAGCTGTATCTCCAAAGCCTTGTTTTACTGCAGGGATTCTGAGATGAACTATAGCAGATACTCTGAGAATTTTTGCTCTATCACATTCTAGAACCCTATGTGTGGTGGAAGACAGACAGAAAGAGAGAGAGAGAGAGAGAGAGAGAGAGAGAGAGAGAGAGAGAGAGAGAGAGCTGGTACTGGAGGAAGGGAAAAAGAGATGAAGTTCCTGTTAGCCCTCAGGCATATTCATAGGTTCATAGGAGTTTGAATTAGAATGGACTTTAAGATTCACTTAATCCAAGGTTTCTTAATCTGGCATTCATGTTATAGATAGATGGATGGATTTCAATTTAATTGACTTCCTTTACAAGCCTATGTATTTTATTTTATGCATTTAAAAACATTATTCTGAGAAGGGAGTTTATAGGTTTCAACAGACTTCTAAAGGGCTCAATGACCCACAAAAAGATAAGAACCCCTGATCTAGTCCAACCTCCTTCATTTAACAGAAGAGAAAACAGCTCCAGAGAAGAGAACTGGACTGAGATCACAGGAATAGCAAGCAGCAGATCTCAGACTTTAAATCTAGTTCTCTTTCTACTACATTGTATTGGGGACCTCCAACTCCAGTCCCAGACTAAAATTCCCTGATGCAGAAGGGCAGGAAGGAGATTCACCTGTACATACAAGGGGTAGTCTGAGAATCTCTTTTCTAAGGCACTCATCACTGGACCAACTAATCTAATTACTAATCCATTCTGGCATTTCTCTACTGGAAAAACATATATGCATTGGTTTATATGTAAGTGAGTGAATATTATATAGCCTTTTATTCTTTGCTACTAATAGTTCCAGGTTTCCTTCAGAAAAGAGATGGGTTAAAAAAAAAACATATCTTTTGGGCACTTGTGAGGACTTAAAACAATTCTTTCCATTTGAAAACACTTTCTCCCAAAATAGTGATTCAGGCTGTCAGGAAATAAAAAGCATCTCCATCTTCTTTACAGACAGCCACAAAGCTCTAGGGCCATTTCCTCCTCTCAATTCAATTCAATTCAATAGCCATTTATCGGATCTCTACTTATATGCCAGACACTGGAGATGCAAAATCCAAAAAGAATCTATTTCTTGCTTTCAAGGTGCTTGCATGGAGTGGGATGAGGGGAGTAGTTGGGAAGGGGGATACCAATAAATTCATACAGAGTAAATAAAAAGTAATCTGGTAGAAGAGAAGCCTAGTAGCTGGGGGGAGGGAGGCTGGAGAAAAGATTAGGAAAGGCAGACATACTAAAGGAAAAGGGATCTGAGCTATAACTGGAGAGAAGATAGGGAATTTACAAGGTAAAGGTAAGGACAGAGGACAATTCAGACATGGAAACTCTTTGAATATAGGGACTAGTCTAAATTTCATGTTCTACTTGTAGCACTTAGCACATTGCTTGGCACGTGATAAATACTTTAGTAAATATTTTTCCATTCCATTCTATTCCAAGAGAGCTGGATTGGGTGCGGGGAGAAGACGGCCCTTGCAAAGAGGGGAGGCAGAGGATGGATTCTTTTGGACAGGAATGTTATGTCATGAGTCCAGCCCTCTCCTTAAATCTCAAAAAGTCTGAGAGAGGCACCAGGCTGTGCGTGTAATCCCTACTACCCAGGAGGCTGATACTGGTGGGTTAGTTCAAGCTCTGGAGTTCTGCACCGGGGTTAAACTCAATCAATTGTCTATGTTAAGTCTGACACCAATATGTCAAGTCCCTGAGAGTACAGATCAAGAGGGAGAGAGAAGGAGCACCAGGCTGCCTAAGGACTTACCATCCAGCCCAGATCTGAAATAATGGAGATCAAAGCTTTTAAGCCCATTAGCAATAAGTTCCGACCTGGGTAGCCTGGGAGAGATAGGCACACTGTGTAGCTTACCTAGATTCTGGTAAAGCATTTGATAAGGTCTCTCATATTTTTATGGAAAAGGCAATAAGATAGATCTGGGCTAGATAACAGGAAAATTAACTAAACTAGGAACCAACCAGTCAATCAACTGATGAATGGATAAAAAGATAAATAGATGGATAATAAACAAGCAAATGAACAAATGGATTAATTAATCAATTAAAGTGTTTTGGGAAGAGGGGCAATGAGAGCAATCGCCTTAGGACTTGGGAATCCTACATTTTACTCACAGCTCTGTCACTAGCTGGCTATTATACTTCAAGTACATTTCTTCTCCCTGGCTAGTCTCAGTAGCCTTTCCTTGCAAAGGAGCTACTAAAAGTCTAGTGAGATCATTTTTAAAGAGATCTAGTCCTGTGATTTTTTTTCCCAATGTGGAAAAATTCCAGTGTGGAGAATTCCTTCTGCAAATACAGAACAATAATTCATCTGTAACTTAAATTAAATTAAATTTAAAAACTAAATATCTTAGAGAGTTAAGTAGACAAAGAGGGATTAAATAGTTTGCTTATGTGTTTAAGTCCGTATGACTTGAATTCTGGCTTTTCTGACTCCAACACAAGTCTTATCTTGTTATTACATTATTATTATTATGATATATATAATATATAATTATATTATAATATAATATTATATATATATAATATAACATATTATATATAAAAATTATAACAATTTTTTCTCCTAATGAGATTATAAAGGATTTAAAATTATTGTAAAAATTAAGAAGTCTTACATGAATATAAGAGATTGCCATCTCCATGGAGGAAGATGATCTTGTCCAATGGAAAGGATGATGGATTCTGATAAAGGCCTCATTTCCAAAATATATAGAGAATTAACTCTAATTTATAAAAAATCAAGCCATTCTCCAATTGAAAAATGGTCAAAGGATATGAACAGACAATTCTCAGATGAAGAAATTGAAACTATTTCTAGTCATATGAATAGATGCTCCAAGTCATTATTAATCAGAGAAATGCAAATTAAGACAACTCTAAGATACCACTACACACCTGTCAGATTGGCTAAGATAACAGGAAAAAATAATGATGATTGTTGGAGGGGATGCAGGAAAACTGGGACATTGATGCATTGTTGGTGGAGTTGTGAACGAATCCAACCATTTTGGAGAGTAGTTTGGAACTATGCTCAAAAAGTTATCAAACTGTGCATACCCTTTGATCCAGCAGTGTTACTACTGGGATTATATCCCAAAGAGATTATAAAGAAGGGAAAGGGACCTGTGTTTGTGGCAGCCCTTTTTGTAGTGGCTAAAAACTGGAAACTGAATGGATGTCCATCAGTTGGAGAATGGCTGAATAAATTGTGGTATATGAATATTATGGAATATTACTGTTCTGTAAGAAATGACCAACAGGATGAGTTCAGAAAGGCCTGGAGAGACTTACACGAACTAATGCTGAGTGAAATGAGCAGGACCAGGAGATCATTATATACTTCAACAACAATACTATATGATGACCAGTTCTGATGGACCTGGCCATCCTCAGCAACGAGATCAACCAAATCATTTCCAATGGAGTAGTAATGAACTGAACCAGCTACGCCCAGAGAAAGAACTCTGGGAGATGACTAAAAACCATTCCATTGAATTCCCAATCCCTATATTTATGCACACCTGCATTTTTGATTTCCTTCACAAGCTAATTGTACAATATTTCAGAGTCTGATTCTTTTTGTACAGCAAAATAACGTTTTGGTCATGTATACTTATTGTGTATCTAATTTATATTTTAATATATTTAACATCTACTGGTCATCCTGCCATCTAGGGGGGGGGGGGGGTAAGAGGTGAAAAATTGGAACAAGAGGTTTGGCAATTGTTAATGCTGTAAAGTTACCCATGCATATATCCTGTAAATAAAAGGCTATTAAATAAAAAAAAAAAAAAAAGGAAAGGATGATGGACAGGAAGCCCCAATTCTGACAAACTAAGATATATGTGACTATAGGCAAGTGTCAATTTCTCTTGCCCTTAATTTCTTCATCTGTAAAAAGGAATAGGTTAAATAAATAATCCCTAAGGATTATTACAGTTTGTACTGAGTGTGGATCACAACATAGCATTTTCACTTTTTGTTGTTGTTTTTTTTTTGTTCTCTTTCTCAATTTTTTTCCTTTTTGATCTGATTTTTCTTGTGCAGCAAGATTATTGTATGAATATGTATACGTATATTCGATTTAACATATATTTTAACATGTTTAACATATTTTGGATTATTTGCCATCTAGGGGAAGGGGTGAGCAGAAGGAGGGGAATTTTGGAATACAAGGTTTTGTAAGGGTCAATGTTGAAAAATTATCCATGCATATGTTTTGAAAATAAAAAGCTTTAAAAATAAAAAAGGATTATCACAGTTCTAAATAGGTAATCCTATTAACTTCACCCTGATTATTATATTACCTATTGATATTAAATCTCATTCTTTGGAAATTAGGCAAGGACAAACTGTTAGCAAAAAATACACTATTTGCTTTCTAAGCCATCAGGCTTAGCACAGGATTTGGCACCTTATAGGTGCTCAGTAAATGTTCGTAAGTACTTAACATCCAAAGTTGGAGAGATTCCACAAAGAAAGTTATAAATTCCCAATTCCCACACTAACTTTATCTTTTAAAAATGTCTGTTAAAGTGGAATATCAGGAGAATGCTCTATAATTTACCTAGATTCTGGTAAAACATCTGACAAAGTTTCTCATGATATTCTTATGGAAAAGGCAGCAAGATAGATCTGGACTAGATAACAGCAACACAGTACATCCTGAGCTGGTAAAATAGCCAGACTGAAGAATAGCCATTCATAGTTTAATTCCAACCTGGAAGAAAGTTTTGAGTGATTTACCCTAAGGATCTGACTTTTACAGGTTGCTATTTTGATCAATGACTTGGATAAAGGCATAGATAGCATAATTATCTACTTATTGGGGAGACACTAAATTAGGTGAGATAAATAACTCACAGGATTTTCAAAGATTTCAACAGATTAGGCTACTTGGCCAAATGAAACTTCAAACCAAATGAAATTTAGTAGTCAAATAAGAAACATCTTGTGATTGAGCTCAAAAAGCCAATTTTGCAAGTGTAAAATGGAAGAAAAATTACTTGCTGGCAGTTTTTGTTGAAAGGGATTTAGAGTTTTTTAGTTAACTGCAAGTTCAAAATAAGTTTAGAGTACAATCAGATGTGATAGCTGAGGTAAATTTAGGCAGCATTGAGAGGCATAGGCTCCAGAAATATGAAGTGATAGCCCCATTTTACATAGATTATCTCATTTAATCTTCACAACAATCCAGAGAGATAGGTGCTTTTATTATTATGCACATTTTATAGTTTAGGAAATTGAGTCAAACAGATTAAGTGACTTGGCTAGAGTCACAATAACTATGTGAGATATGATTTGAATTCAGGTCTTCCTGACATTAGGACCTAGAGTCTATCCACTGCAGAACATATCTGGCAAAGATTTAGGAGAGAAGATTAAGAGGGGACATAATTGCCTCCTGGTATTTGGAAGGATGTCCTGTGGAAGAGGAAATGTACTAGGTCTGCTCAGTCCCAAGGGGCAAGACCAGGAGCAGTGGACAGAAATTTCAAAGACGTAAATTAAGACTTCATACAAGGGGAAACTCCCAACAAATAGAAAACTCAGGAAGCAGAGGGTTTCCCCTCAATGGAAGTCTTCAAACAAAGATGAGATAAGGGACCACTTGGAAGGAGTGTTGGATTTCAGGTGTTGGTTGGACATAATGACCTTTGTAACTATGTAATTCTATGATGCTATAATTCCAGAGTTTATCAGGGGTGGAAGCCCATTATCTGTCCCCACCCTGGAAAAAAGTACTGGTTTATGCATTAGCTGCTAGGAAAATGTCTGGCTGCCCTTAAGGATAATCTGAGCTGGGTCATGTCTCCTACCAGATGGAGAGCCATCCAAGACATTGACATCAGCTGGCTAATATTCACTTATTCGTTCAACAAAGACTTTTCTTTGCCTCTTCTATGTGCGGAGAATTGCAAAAGGCCCTGAAGGGACACATAAAGATTCATAATCCAGAATCCTGGTTCTCCAAAAGAACCAGTCTAGCAGAGGAGGTAAGACATACAAAATGACACTATAGAGGAAAATGGAATAAATGCCATAGAAGAAAAACAAATCAAAGGAGTTTAGAGGAGGGACTGAAGGAAGAGAAAGGGAGATGGAGATAGAGACAGAGAAAAAGACTAAGAAAGACAGAGACGGAGCAAAGAGAAACAGGAAAAAAAAGGCACATGCAAGGAAAGACAGACAGAAACAAAGAGAGACAGAGACAGGAAAAAACAGAAAAGGAGAAACAGAAAAAGACAGACAGAGAGACAAAGACAGAGAGATTGAGACAAGAACTATGCCTAGTTCTCCTGAGAGATCGGAAAACATAGCGCAGTAGTCCAGAGAGTCCCCTGTGGATTCTAGAATTGGGCTTGGAAAGAGGCAAAGTAGTCCTCTGAGTGCAAGGTCCTGACAGAAATGGACTGAAATTTGGGTTTTGGATGAGAGAGAAAGAGAGAAGAGATGAAGGGAAGTGGGGAGATTTAATAAGTTTGGAGTAGGGAGAAGAAAAAGAAGAGAAATAAGACAGACCTAATCCGATCCAGACCCAAAAAATCTCCTCACTGCAACATGTCCTACAAGTGGCCAGTCAGTCTTTGCTTGAAGACTTCTCCTCAATTGAAGGCTTCTAAGGCACTCAGTCAGTTCTTAACCTGGAGCTTATGGACATGTTTATAAATATTTTAATAACTTTTTTATTTAATTAGGTTTTTTAATCCTACATATTTACTTTTGTGCAACCAAAAATATCATTCTGAGAAGGTGTCATAAACGGGACAAGCTTATGACTTGTCCAGAATGCCCAAGGGGTTTAAGCACACAAAAAAGTAGAAAATCCCTGGTTAGAGGATCTCAAAGTCTCTCTCAATTCTGAAGTTTTAGAGGGCAGGTTGATGTAGTGGAAAGAACACTTTGTCTGGGATACAGGATCCCTGAGCACAAATTCTGCCTTAGAGCAAGATGATTGGGGAAATCTCAACCTCCCTAAGGCTCTGCTTCCTCATCTATTAAAATGAAAGGGAAGGGAAGAGGTCATATTAAGTGAATAAATGACCATAAAATTCTATGTATGAGTCAGTCAAGGTCAAAACGAGAGTCCTCAATCCAGTTGCTGAGGAAAAAAAAAAAACAACAGATAAACTGCTCATTAAAAGGCCTTCACAGCTGGATTATACTGCTGACCAGGTCAGCTCATGTGCAGCCAAAGACAGAAAGGAGGGAGAGAAAAGGAGGGGATTGTAAGGGAACCCATCTCTTACTCTGCATCCACCCCTCCCCTTACCCCCCCCCCCAGGATATCTCTAGACTAAATTCAGCCTAGTCTCAATCCTGTTTTGTCACCTTCCCTGGTGGTAGGTAGAGAAAGCAGTTAGGGATAGTTGCCAGCTGGGATCATTTGGGACAGCAGGTCAACCCATTGGAGGCTCCCCTGTTTTCTGGCCCATAAGAAACAGATCAGCTGCATTCTTACATGACGCATGGCCCAAACATCCAAACGTGCTGCAACTTCTCTTCCAGAACTGAATTCTTTACTTTTTTTTTTCCTTTCCCTCTCCCAAAACTGCTTTCAAATTAAATTTAGGAAGCCAGAAGGAATTTCAAAACCAAATAGTTACTTCTTTTGGCAAAAACAACTCTTGCCTCTTTGTTGGGTCCAGTCTCCATAGGCCCTACCTTTCTACTTCTGGAAGACAAGTGGTTCACAGAACATGAGAACAAGAAGGAGCCTTGGAGCTCATCCAATCCAAGACTTTCATTCTATAGAAGAGGAAACAGACCAAGAGAGAAGTAGTAACATTACATAGCTAAGTTATGGCCAGAGCAGGACTAGAACCAGAGCTTTTTCTAAGGATGTGTCTATCCTGCACTGGAGAGAAATTCAGTAAAAGGGGAAGAGTACTGCATTCAGTCAGATAACCTCAGTTTGAATCCTGACTTTGCCATTTATTAACTCTGTGACTGTAGACAAGTCTATTAATTTTATTGGACCTCATTTTCCTTCTTTATAAAATGAAAGAGTTGGACAAACTCATTTCTAAAGTTCATTCCAACTCTAAATCATCTATACATCTATCTGTCATCTATTTATCTAGTTATATCTGTTACCCTTCTAAGTATCTATATTTATTTAGTTAACCATCTATTTGCTCATTTGTGCATTTAATCATTTCTCAATGTCTGTCTAATGTATCTGGCTGGCTGTCTGGCTGGCTGGCTGGCTGTCTATAAACAAACTTCCCCATTGGCCTTCAGGTGGGAAGGCATATAGTTGTTAGATGGCAGCTCTAATCTTGAAGTATAGAAAGAATATCCATACTAATACATTAAAGAAAAAAAAAACCTGGACCCAGATTCTAATCCCAATTGCCATTAAGTCTATGCATAACATATGAACTGGAATATCAGGAAGGAACTTGGAACATAGGTGGTAAAGGTGGAAAGGACTTTAGAACATTAAATATCACAAAATAGAATGTTAAAACTAGGAGGGACCTTAGAACTCAGTGGATCCTGTGATTTTTATAGATGAGGAAAAAAAGCCTGGACATTTTAAAATAACGAACCTGTAAGGGCAGCCTTTCATGACTCAAAAAACTCCAGTGTGGTTTTCCTAGGCCATTTGTCCCTACAGGCCAGATAACCCAGATAGTCTGAATATGCATAAGTACATGAATGTACATGCGTGTGATGGGATGGAGTGGAGGGAACAAATCACTTGTGTCTGTATTGGAAGCAGGTTTTTAACTAAATGATCCAGAAAAATAGTTCAGTTCTTCTCTTTAAACATAGATATCTGACCACAAAGTAACTGTCTGTATTTATAGTGAATTGAGAGCATATGATTTCTTATGCAAATTAAGCAAAGCTCAAGCACATCTATAATTGTTATAGTTTTTTATACTTTATAGTTTTTCTTTTTAATTTTTTTCTTCCAAATTTATTACAGAAAAGCAATACAAGACAAAATGAAACAAAAGAGAATATTATCAAATGTTCAGCAGAACATAAAGGAGGATTCAAAATATATAATAACAAACACCAATTTAAGAACGTATATATATATATATATATATATATTAGAAGAAATTATATTCATGAAAATCCATCTTTTCTTTATTTCCTTGTAAATTGTTCTTTTGTTCTCTACTGTGCGTCTCATTTTATTCTTTTCCCATCTTTTCATCCTATCCACCACCTCCAAGCAGACTATAGTTAAGAAAGGATATATTTACATATACATATGTAGATATATGCATATGTATACATACTCACATACATGTGTACTGCAGATACACACATGTCTTTCCTATCCCTGCTGATTCTTTCATTAAATTCTGCTCTATAACTTGGCTTACTAGTACTTAATCTTCCCCCATCTAGGGATCCCTCCCTTGGGTTCTTACTTCACTCTTTGCTTTCTCACCCACCTATTCCTCCCCTCTTATTGCTTTATAGACTTTGGAGGGTGCTATACCCTTCATGGAATATATGTAGTGTTGCCTATTGAACCCAATCCCGATGGAAATAGGTTTTTGGAACTGCCAGTGCTCTTCCCCCTTGCTAATGCCTGTGTCTCTGTTCTTCCTCTGCACTTCATTTGTATCACATTACTATTTTTATTTTTACTTTGCCAATTGTTCTTTTGAGTTTACCCTATTGTTAATGTAAATTTTAAACATAAAAGTATTCATCTCCCATGTAAAAAAAAATAAGAAATTTGTCCATGTTTAAACAATTTGTTCATGTTGAGTTCCTTACATTTACTCTTTGAAATTGACTCTTATATGTGAAATTTTCTGTTAAGTTTGGGTTTGCTTGATAGAAAGTCCTGAAATTCTGCAAGTTCACTGAATGTCTGTTTTTTTCTCACTGGAAATTACAGATAATTTTGCTGGATATGATATTTTTGGCTGCAGGCTTAGTTCTTTTGCTTGTCTGTAGATGTGATGCCAAGACCTATGGTCTTTTATGATGAGTCTTATACAATTCTAATTATACTCCTGCATATTTAAATTGTTTTTTTCCCTCATTTCTTGCAAAATTTTTTCTTTGATCCAGAGGTTTCAAAATTTGGCAATAATATTCCCATGTGTTTTCCACAAAAGATGTCTTTGAGGTGGTGATTGGTGGATTTTTTCTATTTCTACTTTCCCCTCATGTTCTATCACTCCAGGACAATTTTCTAGGATTATTTTCTGCATTAGTACATCAAGTTTCTCTTTTTGATCACAACTTTCTGGCAGTCCAATTATTCTTATATTTTCTCTTCTTGATCTGTTCTCCAGATCTGTTGCTTTTCTATAAGCTGTTTCACATTCTGTTCTATTTTCTCATTCCTTATAATCTGTTTTGTTATTTCTTGGTCTCAGTTTCACTAGCTTCCCCTTGCCCAATTCTAATTTTAAAAGAGTTATTTTCATCTTTGAGGCTCTGCACCTCCTTTTGTAATAGGTTAATTTTTTTTCTTGTTTTTCTTGGATGCTTTTAATTTTTTTCTTTAGTTTTTCCTCACTATCTCTCATTTCATTTTTAAGTTCTACATATTCTCTCTGGGCAGGTAGCAATTTCACATTCCTCTTTGGGAAAGAAGTCTTTTGTTGTTGGTGGCGGTTTTTTGGTTTGTTTCTTCTTTTTTTTTCTTTACTCAAGTGTATTCCTCTGAAGTTGAATCCTGGTCTTTCCTGTTCCCATAATATGTTTCAATGGTAGGGTTCTTTCTTTTTTTTGCTGGTTCATTTTTTTTTAAATAAGAGGTATTTCTCTAAGCACCTCTAATCATGGGGTGGGGGAATGATACCTCAAGTTTCCCTTCAGTCTCTGCTCTGACCAGGAACCACAAATGAAGAGTTCCACCCTCTTGCAAGAGATTTCAGTCAGCAGCGCCCTTGCTCGGCGGCCATTGAACTCACCTTCTCTCCCAGGGCCGTGTCTCAGAAGCACAGTAGGGCTTGGTGTTCCCAATCAGCCGAGGTTCACTTCATCCTCTCGGATTCAAACCCCAGTTTGACAAACAGATGGTGAAAGTCTCTGTGGTTCCTGCAGAGTCTCTAGCCACAACCAAATAACCGGAGGGATCCCTACTTGGTGTTTCTGCTGAGTTAGCCCTGAGGTGTTTGCACTTCAAACAGGTTAATCCTGGCCTGGAGGGTCTTTCTTCAGATCTTGTGAGGTTGTATCAAGAAGCCCCCAGTTCTGCCCCAAGTGTTTGTGATTTTTTATCAGTCTCTATTCACCCTGAGGCACAAATTTGTTCTATTTGTGGAGGAAATCGAGAAAGCATGAAATTTACCAACCTACTCCGCCATCTTCCCAGAATCTTCAAGCACATCTGGAAAAAAAAAGAATTTTTGCTGTTTATATGTGTCCATTTCCTTCATTTCATTAGAAGTGAGATAGACAGGTAATGATCATTATCCCCATTTTACAGGTGAAAAAACTGAGGCCCAGAGGCATTAGATAGCTTGCAAAGGGCAGAGCTTTGGAAATGAAACTCAGATCTCCTGCACTACAAATGTTTAGCCTGGAAAAGAGAAGGGCTTCAATTAATGGAAAGGTCTTTATCATATTAAAAAGAGATTATCATTGTCCTGCTTGACCCCTAAAGCTAAAACTATAAGTGGAAGCTACAGAGAAGCAGCTTTCAGCATCAATCACTTTCAAATATGAAGGGAAGAACTCCATGATTATTACAGAGGTCCCAAAGAACTAAATTAGCCCGTGTCAAGAAGTGAACTTCCCATCCTTGGAAATCTTCAAGAAATAATGGATGAGCATTTTTAGTGAGTGCTGAAAAGAAAACTCTTAATGAGAAACAGGTCAGAAATATGGCATCTGAGGCTCCTTCCATGCCAAGATTGTAGGATTCTGTGACTTCGGGTCCAGAGCTCTTTCCAGTGTATAACATTATCTTTCTGGCCTTCTTCTTTTGAGATATGTGATCTATATAAACAGAGAAAGGTATGGAACAGGTATTTGAAACCTTTAGGTTGGACATGAGTAAGAACTGGTGAAAATGGTTTTTAGATTCAAGGGGAAAGATCAACCCACATCATAGGGATCTGCTCACTGAAAGTTCTCTCCAGAAGACAATGCATCTCTGGTCCCCATTTTCTCCATGAACTACTCCTTTCCTTTTCCCCTCCTCCAGATAATATTAGGCCAAAAGAAAGAGTTTCTATGATCCATACTTTTCACTCCTTTCATAATGTACCTGTACTCTATCACTCTGCAAGTTTTCCCTTTTTGAGGTTTGTTCTATCAAACTACATCACTGAATCGAGATCCTTCTTGTACACGGTCCCCAACCTTTAAAAAAAACAAAAACAAAAACAAACTTTCCTTTAACTATTGTCCTATTCTTTCCTTTCATAAACTCCTAAAAGAAATTCTTTCTTATTATTGTTTCCACTATCTTGCCATCCACTCATCTCTCAAATTTATGTAAACCAGTTTCTGGCCCACCCACTTACCTGAAACTGTTCTTTCCAAAGTTATCAGTGATCTCTTGACTGCTAAATTGGCTCCATTTTCACTGGTCTTTATGTGGTCCTCATTCTCCTTGATCTTTGTACCTTTTGTCATCCAACCACAAGTTGCTTCTAAATGATCTCGGTCCCTTTGACATCTATATTAATGTTCACTCCTTTCACCTTCACCTGTCTTCCTCAGTGTTCTTTGCTGAATCATCATCTATCTCTAATCCCTTGTGTGTATGAGTCCTTCAAGTTCTGTCCTGTTCCCTCCTCTCTCTACTCAATATCTTTTGTTGGTTTCATTCACTCCTACCACCTTTCTTCCCTTTATAGATTATGTGCCAAGCTCTCTCCTGAGCTATAGCCCACACTGCTATCATCCTGTTATACAATACATCAGCTTTTCATCTTCAATATATCCTAAACACGGTTTGTCATCTTTCCTCTAAGAGAAATTCCTCTTCAAAACTTCCCTTTTTCTTGACAAGCAGAATGATCACAGAAAAACCTGGAAAATTTTACAAGAATTGATGCAAAGTGAAGTGAGCAAAACCAAGAGAATGTTGCACAAAGGAATAGTAATATTGTATGATGATCAACTGGCATGAATTAGCTATTCTCAGTAGTACAAGGATCCAAAACAATCCCAAAGGACTCATGATCCCATCAGAAAAAAAAAAAAAACTGAGGCTGTTAATACAGACTAAAGCATACTATTTTTCACTTTCTTTTTTTCTTTCATTTATTCTTGTTTTGTATTCAAGTTTTAGTGTACAAAATGAATAATGTGGAAATATTCTGTATAATTATATGTGTATAATCTATGAGATTGATCACCACCTCAAGAAAAGAGGAGAGGAAAGATGGAAGGATAGAATTTGGAACTCAAAACTTTTTTAAGTATTAAAAATTGTTTTAACATAGAATTGGTGGAAAATAAAAGATATTTTTAAAAAGGAAAAAGAGACACAGTTGGAGCCCACACAAACAGCAGCTCCATGGGTGTATGAGTGAGGGGAGCAATTGTGGAAGGGGATGGTGATCTAGTCATGGCCACTGTCACCACTCTGAAAATCCAGAGATCTGTGCCTGTCTTTATGATGAATGTATTATCAGCAGAACAACTTAAAGACACAGAAGTATGTAAAACTTGATTTATATTTCCAAATGGAGACAAATATGAAGATGACTGTTTGAGAATATCTTCTGGAGTCTTTCAGAGAAATGGAAAAGAGATTCCTACCATCCTCAATGGAATAAACTATATGAAGGTCCACAAAAATGACAAAATGAATGGAATTGGAAAAGTGTAACATTTTTCAGGAGCAGTATATGAAGGAGAGTTCAAGTACAATATGTGTCATGGAATAGGAACTTATGCATTCCCAAATGGAGCAAAATACACTGGAAGTTTTGTAGAAAACAGGATGGAAGGTAAAAGAGAATTTACTGATATTTGTGGATTAGAATGGAGTGGTACCTTTCATTACCCAGCTGCTCAAGGATGGAACTAAAGCTACAGATATAAAAAGTCTCTAAATTGAAGTGATAATGTTCAAGTTGATGTTAATCATAAAAAATTATGGTTAAATGTATGTATTAAAAGTTTCATGCGCTACTTATTGTACTGTGAGTTACCCAGTAAAATCATCCATCCATTTCTCCCTTTGCAACTTTATTTTCAGAATTTTGGAAAGAATTTTAAAAGGGAAGGAAAACACTTCCCAATTTCTTTTGAAAGAACCACCATCCTTCTAGTCCCCCATGTTTATAATGTTGGTGTTAGCAGTGGTTCTAGCCAATATTTTCAAATCTTGTTAGTTCTTTTTGTCTAATATCTTTTGCATGTCATCATCTTCTCTCCTTGCTCTGATAATTCTGAAATTTAACTATGATATTACTTGGAATTTTCATTTTGGCATCTCTTTCAGGAAGTGATTGGTGGGTTCTTTCAATGGCTTTTTTTACCCTTTGGTTCTAGGACATCAGGGCAATTTTCCTTGATGATTTCTTGAAAGGTGTTGTCTAGGCTCTTTTTTCATCATGGTTTTTATGTAGTACAATAATACTTACATTGTCTTTCCTGATCTATTTTCTAGTTAAGTTGTTTTTCAGATGAAGTATTTTACATTTTCTTCTATTTTTTTCATTTTTTGGTTTTGTTTGATGTCTCATTGAGTCATTCACTTCCATTTGTTCAGTGGATAAGTGGGTGAAAGGAAGATATCCCAAACTTCCTTTATAGACAACAGCAGACTTCATGCTACCCCAGGGCCAGTGCTGCTGGTTTCCATTTGTTACCTTACATATATTTGTGGATTCTGTCACTCCAAATCCATTCAGGGGCTTGATCTAGTGTTGATCTGAGGGAAGTCAGGAAGAGCTCAGACAAAGATCTGTCTATTCTCTGTATCTTGACTCTGCCCTCCTCCCCCCTCATCATCTTTTCTCTACTTATAGCTACTTCATTCAGGCTTTTCTTGTTGTTCACTTTGGTCTCACTACTTCCAATCTCTCCATTCTCCAATCCATCTTCTACACAACTTTTTAAAATAATATTTTATTTCTCCCCAATTAAATATTAAAACAATTTTTAACAATCATTCCTTTTTAATAAAAGTTTTGAGTTATAAATTCTATTCCTCCCTCTTTTCCTCAGTTCTTGAGACAGTAAACTACCTGATACAGATGTGAACATGCAATCACGTAAAACATTTCCATGTTAGTCATTTTTCCACATAACTTCTAAGGCATATGTCACTTCCTCTGACAATGTCACTTTCCTGTTCTAAAACCTTCAAGAGCTCCCTATTGCATTTAGGACAAAATAGAAATTCCACAAAATGAAGCATAAGGACCTCCACAATCTGGCTTCTACTTACTTTGCTAGTTTTATTACAAACTATTTCCTTTCATTCCAGCCAAACCAGATGACTAGATTCCTAAACTCAATGTTCCAAAGTGAATGACATCTACCGTACTTTTGAACACACTGAAGCATTAGTGAAAGTTCCTACCTTCTAATGTTCACTTCTTAATCTTTGATTCACCTTAAAATTTAGTTCAGATACCATGTTCCCTTCAAAGCATTTCCTGATCCCTGTCATTCATTATATTGCTCTTCCATGCCTCAATTTCCCCTTCATTATAGCTAAGTGTGTGTATGTTGTATGTCCCTCCCTCTCCATATATGTAATATAATATATGTAATATAATAATTAAATATAAGCTCCTAAAAGTAAGAAATATTTCAGATTTATTTATCCAGTACCTAGGGCAGTAAATGTGTAATGAATTGAATTCAACTGGCTCCAGAGTAGACCTCATTAAGAATCTCTCTGGATACCTTTCAAATCAAGAAAGGTTCATCTCTCTGGGCACTGTCTGGAGACAGTGAAATGACCTTTTAATGTCTGTTTTAGCTCATGATGTCTGTAATTAGTTGGTTTATGGCAAATATCAAAGCACCATTTCCCAATAATCCTTGTACTTTGTTACCCTATCCTTCCTAAAGTGCCATTTTTATCCCATGCTGCTCAACTCTCACCTTCAAATAATGATAATAATAATTACATAACTATAATATGATTATTATTATCTTCCCAGCCATTTCTAAACATTGCTGCTTGTACTCTATTCATCCTCTTCATTCTCCCTCCCTCTCCCTCTAGAATTTAGGATCTTACCCCAGGACCTGAGTTCTGATAGCTGACCTTATCTTGCCCAGAACAGGCTCTTTCTTACAACCCAGTAATTTCCAAGCTATGCCATTTGAGTATCTCAGCTCTTTTGTATCTCCTCCCTATGTATAGTCTTTCTCCATTAGAATATAAAGTAGTTGAAGGTAAAAGTGTCTTGCTTGTTTTTGTTTCCCCAGTGGTTAGCGCTTAGTTAAATGTTTAATAAATGGTTTATCATTCACTAGTCATAATTACTGTATGATATATGTAATATAAGTAATAACTATACACATAATATATGTATATGTATATATGTATACATATAAAATATATGTATATATAAATATATATAATATATATGTATATGTATACATATTAAATATGTGTATATATATAAATACACATATAATATATGTAATAATAATTACATTCAATAATAATGATTACTGACATTTATATAGTCTTTCAGTTTTCAAAGAACTTTAAATTCAACAATTAACAAATCAAAATGTATCAGCGCTGTAGGAACAGACTTTCAAAATACTGCGAAAGATCATATCCAGTGATACAGTGCATTTTTTTTAATCTATGAGGCAAAAAAAAATCAAAATGACATGAAAATTATTAGTTTATAAAATTAAAGTAAAATTATGATAAACTGCTTACAATGGACAGAAATAAGGAAACTTCGAAAGGGAGTTGGTTTAAGGAGAAAAGGAAGATAAGAAGTTTAATTGAGTTTGGACTGCTAGGACATTCCAAGCCTCTACACAAGGTAGCAGTTCAGGAAATATCATTGACCAAACAACAGTATATTATGGCTCAGAAGGGTAATGGCTACATTACTTTGGCACAGTGAGAAAGGCAGATAAGCTGTTTCCAAAATAAGAAGGCAACAATTGCAGGCAATGGATGATGCAGTATATCTCACTTCAGCCTCACAACAATTCTGTGTGTTGGTTCTATAGGTATGTTTTTTCATGTTCCATTTTACAGATAAGGAAACTGAGAGTCAGAGAATGAAGTGACTTATCTAGGGTTCTCCAATTTTATTATCAGAGCCCAGTTTCTTTCCACTGTGTCCCAATGCCTCACAAAGTTTTTCCTGGTTTCTCCAGTTTCTCTTCTCTGAACTTTTTACATGCTATTACTTAAGTTCTTTCTTTCACTGTGTCCCAATGCCTCACAAAGCTTTTCCTGATTTCTCCAGCTTTTTTCTCTGAACTTTTTACATGCTATTACTTAAGTTATTTCCCAAATATTGTGAACACCTTGGATCCAGGGATGGTTTTTCCACCTTCTTTTATATCCTCATCTATTTGTCCAGGGCTGGGCGTAAAGTAAATGCTCAATAAATGGCAAGAATGAGTGTCCAACAGATCCCAAACCCATTTTCAAATCCCTTGGAGGACACTGTTGTTGTCTTAAATGAGAATTCTCTTCCTCTTTGCAGTCTCTCCTAATGATGGGCAGAGCTGGATCAGACTTCTGGCAGAATTCCCAAAAGCCCCTAAATTCTGCAATGCATTGTTCACTGCCAAAATTCTGGATTCCCTGAGAGTTTTCAATTCCTTGTCCTGTTTCCCTTCTGACATAAAAAACTGGAGGAGTGCCGGAAGAGGGTCATCAAGATGGGGAGGGGACTGGAAAATGTGTCATGTGAAGATTGGTTGAAAGACGTGGGAACATTAAGCCAGAAAAAGAGAAGATTTAGAGATGGACACTCTTTCCATCCAAGTGGTTGACTTTCCATATCTGAAGTGCTGCCACGTGGAAGAGGTAGCCAACTTGTTCTGTGTGACTAAAGTACAGTCCTAGGATTAATGGGGGAGAGGAGGTTATAGGGAGGCAAATTCTGTTTTAATATAATTAAGGGCTCTGTAACAATCAGAGCTGTTTTAGCACTAGATCTGAAGTCAGAGGATCCCGACTCTGCTACAAACTTATTTGTGTGAGTATGAACCGATGATGACTTTAATTTTCCTAAGCCTGGGTTTTCTCCTCTGCACAATGAGGGAATTGGTAAAGACAATTTCCAAGGTTCCTTTCAACTCTGTATCTTGTGATTCCATGACTGAGTTGTCCCAAAACATAGTGACCTCTCCTTTTATAAAGGTGCTTAAGCTGTGAAGTTGGACAGCGACATGTCAGGAGGCTAACTAGGAGTTCCAAGCATTGGCTTTTGGAGGTTTTGCTGAATGTCTTCCAGTCCTTGGCTAATAAAGATCCTTGAACCTCCACCCACCCACCCACCCATCTTCCTAATGGGATCTGTTAATCCTTTGAGCTGAGAATTAGTGCTTTCAGACCACTTAATTTTGGAATTGTTATTTTTTGAAGAAGAAAGGAAGGAATATCTTCTATACGCACAGTTTATCCCAAGGCAGTTTTAAGACTGTAGGATTTTAGAAGTGGAAGGATCTTAGAAATTAACTATTTCAAATCTCCCATTTTACAGACAAGGAAAATGGAGACCCAAGGAGTCCAAATGCCTTGCTCACAGTTGCGTAGGTGTTGAGGCAAAAACCAGTATCCAAATCCCAAATCCTGTTGCTCCAAAACCAAGGCTTCTACATGTCACCAGCTGCATCAACCTGGTGCATAGTGAAGGGGGAGAGGGTCAGGGTAGAGAGACCAGAGAAGAATTCCAAAGCTTCAGTTTCAAGCTGCAGCCCAGCCAGAGATGGTTTCCCTTCTCAGGAGAGGCTGAATTAAACCAGATGGCTTCTACCATGTCAAGATGGAAACTGAGCTAAACCTGATTTGTTCTTTTTTTAGTGGGGGGCAACTGAAAGCTGGCTAGTTGGGGGTGGTGTTTTCTGGACTCTGTTTACACTTGGCATTTCCATCAGGCCCAGCCTGTAGGGGAGATTAGTGCCCTGTTTTCAGGCCCTGGGCCATTTAAATATAGCAGCAGGAAAAAGAAGGTTTGTCCAGAGGTGGAACCCACCCCTACAGCCCGAAACAATCAGCAACAGGAAAAGGTCATCAAAAGGGAGTTTTCAATGAATTATAGAGCCATTGTTTACTAAAGGGGGCCCAGGCAGCCCAAGCCCACATTTCCAGACCTCCCTGACCCTGCTGCTCCCTTTTGGTGGCAAAATATTTGCCTGAAGCTACGTCAAGACAACACAATATGTGTGTCCCAAGGCCAAAAAAAAAAAAGCAGAGGAAGAAAAATACTGGAAACTCCCTGGGTCTGAAGGGTGGAAAAGGCTTTTCTTGAAAAACAAGAAGGTGAAATAGCAGTGAGATGTTTTGAACCTCCCCCTCCCAAATATGAAACATGTCACCCTAAGCTGAGCCAAAGTGGTGGGGCCAATGGAACTGGGGAGGGGGAGCTGGAAAGGAAACCACCAACATATTTTTAATCTTTTGTTTGACTCTTCCATTTTCCAAAACACAAACCCGCCTCCTCATCGTGGAAAGGTTGTGGTTAATCTGGGCCTAAGTGTGGGCTGGCCTGGGGTGGGGGGGGGGGATGGAGGAGGGGCAACATCCACCCTGCACTGACCCAGTTGGAGTCACTCAACCAACTCTGCTTGTTTGGAGAGCTGCCAGCTGCTTCCAGGCTAATAAAAGTCCCAGGTGTTCTCTGCTGGCAGATCTCAAAGGATCTTCCAAGCTCGGCTGTGGGTGGCTGAAGAGTCCACTATCCAAACCCAATGAGTAGAGTCAAAATGAAAACTGGAAGCCTCCTTCTATTCTGGCCTAGACAAAGCATCGAGGGTCTTGGCTAGTCTTGAGCTAGGCACCCAAGGGGAAGACAAGGAAAGCAAGGAAACAGACAAAGAACCATCTCTCCCATTGGACGTGGAGGACCAGAGTGCAAATTCCCATCTCTGCCAACCTGCATCACCCTGAGCAAAGCATCTCATCTCTTTGGGTCTCAGTTCCGACACCTATAAAAACAGAAGACGGATTAGATAGTGACTAAGGTCCCCGGTAGGTCTGTGCAGATAGAACCTGGACTTAAACTCACATCTTATAATTCTTTGTCCAGATCTCCCTTTCAGAGGGACAGACAGACAGAAACAGAGGGAGATGGAGGCAGAGAGACACACAGAGACAGACAGACAGATATAGATAGACAGAGACAGAGATATATGTAGATAGATAATTGAATGGATAGATAAATAAATGCATAGAGATAAATGAATGGCCATAGGAAAAGGTAAATAGACAATAGAGAGATGGATAATGGATCAAGAGAGATATGGAAAGAGATAAATGGTAGACAGATAAATAAATAGATACATGTATACATACACACATATATGGATAGATATAGTTGGATGGATAAATAGATGCACGATGGATACATAGATAGACAAATGTTCTTTCTAGAACAATTATTAAGCATGGCAGGCATTTTGTTCAGGGCTGGGAGTGGAAATACAAAGAAGTAAGGCAATTCCTACCACTAAAACAACTCGCATTTTAATGGGAGGGAGGGGAATAGAGCAACAACATAGAAAGGGGAGCTGAAAAGGTTACCTTAAGGGAGAAAGAGTGCTAATGAGAAGTATAAACATGAGTAAATTGGAATATAACTAAAGTTCTTCCTGAAGAAGTGATCTTGAGAAGCAGTGGCTAATCAGCAGAATGGGATTTTAGGGTAGTGACACAAAAGGGATAAATTTGTTTTCTGTGTCCTCCTAAGTTGTAGCTAGAAATTTATGCCAAGCAATGGGAAATTAGTTCTTAAATGAATTTTAAGAGCAAGTTCAATTTAGGGTGGAAGTGGATAAAGAAATGCTGGGACTGTAGCTCATGAAGGGAGACAGAGGAACTAAGATGCCCAGGACTGTTGCTAAGGAAGTCATCTACAATAGCTTCCTATTTTAACTTGTTATTCTTGCTAATGAGAGAACGAGCTAAGTGGTTTCCACACTGTTGAAGGTCTGAGTTTTATCACTAGCCAAAATGTTGACATTCTGAAGCAAAGTCTTGGTGCCCTTGTGCTCAGAACAACTCAGATGAACTCCTACCTACAATGTTTGGGCCCCTCCATAGCTCTTTCTATCTTCTCTAGGGTGGGGGTGAAGGGGTTCAAGGCCAAACCCAATTCCTCGAAGGTGCCCTTTAGCATCCTTGCCCTAAATTGCTTCAGGCTTCAGTTCAAAAAAAGAATAGATCAATGTCTTTCAGTGATGATTTCCTTGTCAAAAGAAGAATTTGTTGACCCAAATAAGTCTCTAATTTCTAATATGGGAATGGGTTTCCAGCACAACTTTTCTTAGAACTTTATTACCACTCTACTGGCCCCCCAAAGAATAGGAATCATCAGAATCTTACTTAACACCAAGATCTTAAATGTGGCCAACCCCTGGATTAAATTCATTTAACATTCACAGACAAATCAACTAAATCAACAAATCACAGACATTGGGTAGTATTAGGCCAACAGACACTCGCCAGCCATTGCCAGGAACATCAGACAGTGCTCCTGGGCTCAAGTGTGAAAGATATTTTAATCCTGCCAACTTAGACCAAGATCCACACCATCAAAATCCAAAGTGACAAAAGTTACCTCTTTGGGTGTAGATGTCTCCTGCAGAGCTGAAAGTTCTCTGGCAAGAAAGCAGATTCTTCTCTGAAATGACTTAATCCTTCTGGAGTCCTCTTGTCCCTGCTTCAATGGCCATATGTCTTCGAGCAGTTTTAGTAAGATTTAGTGAGACTTGCAAAGGAAAAAATGTAAGTCCTGGTAACCATTTGTGTGTTTATGGGGTAGGACATAAGGGTTGCCAAGAGTTACACACTTCACAGAAAAGGAACTAGAAGGCTTCTAAAGACAGACAGAAACATTTGTTATTGTCATTTCAATAATGTCTGACTCTTCATGACTTCATTTGGGATTTTCTTAGCAAAGATACTAGAGTGGTTTGCCATTTCTTTCTGCAGCTCATTTTTATAGATGAGGAAATTGAGGTAGACAGGATTAAGGGACTTGACCAAGTTCACACAACTAGTGTCTAAGGCCATATTTAAACTCGTGGAGATGAGCCATCTTGATTCCAAGTTCAGCACTCTATCTATGGTGCCATTTAGTGGTCCTCACAGAAACATGATATTCCCTTTCTGTAAAGATCCTAGCTCATGGCAACCCATAAGGCCCAGGAAAATTTCAGAATCAATGAATTTGGCAATGTCTGAGTTTCTCAGTTCAAAATTCTTTCTGATTTCTCATATTGATCAGTGAGGAAGGCACAGAAACAAAGGGGTTCTCAGGACTAGAGCACCTGTCTGGTCACTATATTGATATAGACAGCCAAGACCTAACAGAGCTTTTAGTTCACGAATGTAGTGTACAAACTGTCCCCTTGCTTGGAATTCCCTTCCTCCTGAAATGCCCCTCAAAATTTCCCAGAATCCTTTGATGCTTTGCGGCTCAGCTCAGATGTTGTACATTTATGAAGCCTTTGACTAAATTGTTAAGCTTATCCACAATTTTTCAAATGTTATACTTTGTATACATGTTTGTAAATGAGTCCAATAGAAGGAAAGCCGTCCTGGTAGGAACTTTATAAATGTTAAGTAAATTGTATAATAATAGCTAAAATTTATATGCATTTTAAGGTCCATGAAACATTTTACAAATATCTTAGGGTATTCTCACTCCACTTCTGGAAGAAGTGCTATTATTATCTTTATTGTACAGACTGGGGGTAGGAGGAGGTGGAACAAGTGACTTGTCTAGATTCAGTGTTTGAGGTCTTCCTGATTGCAAACCCAGCACTCAAACCATTAAACCACATAGTTCCCGTCTATAAAGAGTTGACATTGTCTACCACTCATCCCATGAACTTTCTATCCAGATATTTCATTACTTGGAATCCTTGTTCAAAATCTCACCTATATAAATGAATTATAATGATGGACCCCATGGGGAAGCTGGGCACCTTCAGTTTGGGAGATGCTCTGAGGTATCAAGTCTATGTCATCAGGAACATGGGACTCCACAAAGGGAAAAAGAAGACAAAAGCCTGTCCAATTTTAGGAAGCTTCCTCCAATTTCTTGCTATTTCAGGGATAACTGAACAGATAAACAAGTATCTGAAATTTCATGGGAATATTTAGGTACATTTGGGAAGTAAAAATGGGTAGCATTTATATAACACTTTAAGATTTGCAAAGTGCTTTAAATATGTTATCTCATTTGATCCTCCCCGCAGCCCTTTCATATAGATATTTTTATTATCCAAAAATTGCAGATGAGGAATCTGAGGCCCAGAGAAATGAAGTAATTTGTCCACAATTATATAGCTAATAAGTGTCAAAGGCAGGATTCAAATCCTGAGTTTCCTGACCCCAATACCAGAACTTCCTGACTAACTTTCAGTCTGGGATAAGTTGATGGAGACATTTGGAGACAGGCTTGAGATCTGGAAACCTAGTAGTGCATAGGAGGAGAATAGTGATTGCTATAAGGATGTGCTGTGCAAAGGAGACCCTGTGAGATACCAGTAATGGGAGAGTATATGTAAGCCTAACTCTTTAGAAAGGATGTGATTGGGATTTGGTGAGAGAAGAAAGGGAAAGGTCTTAGTGAATGTGTACATGGCTGAGACTTTAAACACTGGGATGTAGCTTGAGAGAGAAGAATAAAGTTAGAATAAAAGGTAGGCAAGAGGAAAGACTTAGGGTTTTGATCTGATTGCTTTTGTTTACTGACCCAACTCCCACGGAAGTCTCGGCTAACATGGAGTGAGCTCTGATGAAAAGCTGTAAGATCAAATTCTGACGATATAGCATATCTTGACATCGTGGGCTTCTGACTCCTTACATGCTGTTTTATATATGGATTGTCCAGAAGGGCAAGGTGGCTTAAGGCCAGTACTGGGTAGAGCAACAGAATTCAATGCAACAAACATTGATTATGTATTCACTATATTTGAGATGCTGTGAATACATTTTTTTTCATATTCTTTTGCTGAGGCAATTGGGGTTAAGTGACTTATCCAGGTCACACAGCCAGGAAGTATTAAGTGTTTGAGGCCAAATTTGAATTCAGATCCTCCTGGCTTTAGGGCTGGTGCTCACTATCTAGCTATCTAGCTGCCCCTGTGAATGCATTTCAAAGTAGCTTTCTTGGCCCCTTAGATTTGTAGGAGAGAGAGAAGAGCATTCATATAGGGTCTACCATGTGCCAGGTACTCTTCTAAGTGTTTTTTATAAATATTGTCTCATTTAACCCTCACAACAATCCCTCAAGGTAAGTACCATTATTATCCCACTTTACAGTCAAGGAAATTGAGGTAAACAGAAATTAAGTGACCCAGAATTATACATATAGTAAATGGCTGAGACTGGATTTGAGTTCATGAAATTTGGTCTTCCTGAGTCCAAGCCCAGTGCGCTATACCCATTACCTCATAGAACTTGTAGACTTTAAGATCATTGTTCTAAAACTGGTCCAATCTTTTATCTAGTCCAGTCTTCTCAGGTGAGAAATGGGAAAAACTGAGACCCAGAGATTTGCTCACAGCACAAGTGAGAAAGACTGGGGGAAGTGGGAGAAGGAAGGAAGCAGAGTCCCCTTCCCCCATTCCCCTTCCTCATCATCATCCCCAACCCTTGTAAGTATCCTAGGGGCATCTGCTTTCTCAGCCTCTGCTTTGACTGCCTTAGTCCAAACATACCTAATGAGAAAAATGGCCACTTGGGCTTGCCCACCACCTCCTGTGCAGACCCTATACTGATCTAGGGGCTGGCTTCCTGGGCTAGCTGAACTGTAACACTGTCTCAGCATTATTTCTAAGTCTTGGCTTGTAAAACACAAATGTCATTTTTGTAGTTTTTATGATTAGACTCTTGACTATTTATCACTTCCCCAGCTTACCTCTCCCCTCTCATCAGCATCAGACCTTCTGGTTATCCATCAAATACAATGAGACATGAGGAGAAAAGGAGGAAAGCTGGGCACGAATGGCCCTGAAGGGTGTCTCCACTGGGTCTTGTTTTTAAGGAGGAGCAAGGGGCCACTGGCTATCAATCAAGCTACAGGGCTGCAGAGAGGCCCCTTGCTGAAAAGCTTCCATCCAAGATTCTTTGTGCTCCCTCTGTATTGTGCCATCCTTCGAATTCCTGCAGTTTCCAAGTATTCCACTTGCTGTCCTAATAACAAAACTGGCAGGGGAGCAATGCAGAATCCAACACTGATGCCCCTCCTCTTCCCCCCACTCTATTCCCAGTTGCTGCTTTAATCAGTTTTCCTTGAAATTCAAAAAGAAAAAGGTAAAGAAAGAAAAAGAAAAGGAAGGAAGGAAGGAAGGATGGAAGGAAGAAAGGAAGGAAGAAAAGGAAAGGGAAGGGAGGAAGGACACAGTGAAAGAGAAGGAAAGAAAAGGAAAGGGGAGAAGAGGGGAAGATAGGAGAGAAGAAAGGAGAGAAAGGAATAAGAAAGAAAGAATGGCTTTTCCTAATGCAAAAATATAAAGAAGTGAGAGTCTATGCACTCCCTAACATGAAAATAAAATGATATACATTTTTCTTTATAAAACATAATATCCCATGTATCAATAAATCAGAAATCATTTATTAAGTGTCTGCTCAAGTGCCAGGCACTGTGCCAAGTCCTGGGGATTCTGCTATTGTTGTTGTTCAGTCATTCCAGTTGTGTCTGACTCTTTGTGACCCCATTTGGGATTTTCTTGGCAAAAACACTGGAGTTGTTGGCCCTAGAGGCACAAATTCAATCAATGCAACAATTTCTAATCACACGGAGCTCATATCCTATGGAGGAGAAAGCAAGGACTTATCTAAGTACATACAAAATAATGAGGAACTGATTCAAAGTAATTCCATTTAAAATAGTTAGGAAGTGGGGGCATAAGCAGGAAAGGCTTTGTGTAGAGTTAAGTTCTGTCTTGAAGGAAGAATTCCCTGAGGCAGAGGCCACAGGGAAGGTACTTTCAGCATGGTTGTGGGGAGGTGCGGGGGATTGCCAGTGCAAGGGTACGAATGTTAGTAATGAATTGCCATGTGTGAGAAATAGAGGAGACAGAGGAGTTGGACCAGAGAGTGTGGGAAGAATAGTGCCTAATGAGGCTGGAAACACAGGCTGGCATCAGGTGGCTTTAAAAGCTACCTAGAGGAGTTTATGTTTGACCTTAGAGGCAAATGGGAAGCCACTGGAGTTGATTGAATCAAAGAATCCCACAGTCAGATTTGCACTGAAAGAGAATCCGGCTGGCACTTGTAGATGTGAGGCTAGGAGGCTGATTAGGAGCTATTATTATCCAGGAGAGAAGTCATAATGGTTTGAACTAAGGTAGGAGCTGTCCACGTGGAGAGAAAGGACAGATAGGAGGGATGTAGTGGAAGAAAGGGCAAAGATTTAGTGACATTGCATATATGGGGTGCAGGATAAAATAGAAACTTCTATTTGGACATTTAAAGCCCTACTCTACCTGACCCCAGCCAAGGTTTCCAGTTTATTGAGTATTATTCCCCTTCAGATGCTCTCCTTTTCTGATCGCCCCAGTCACAAGTGATATCCCTCTATACACACACAGACATACACACATATACATGTAAGTACAGTACACATATGATACATACACAGATACACAAATAATCATAAAACAGATATACACACATACACATAAACAGACATACACAAGCACACACCAAAAATTCTTTTGTGCTTATGCTGTATCTTTTTTGAATGTTCTTAACCATTTATCGTTGTTTGTTCTTTCTAACAGAATGTGAGTTCCTTAAGGAGAGTGACTATCTTTGTACTTAATGCTTAACACAGTGTCTGACACATAGCAGCTACTCAATAAATACTTGTTGAATTGAATGTTGGTTAAATACCTTCCCCTGACAAAATTATTTTGTATCTCCTTAATGTATATTTTTTTACTTATTACTTCCTTCAATAGAATATAAACACTTCTTGGCCAGGAACTATTTTTAACTTTGTAATCCTAATATTGAGCAGAGTGTCTGATACATAGGAAACATTCAAATGCTTTTTAAATGAATATTAGTTTTTAATAACAAAAGCTGACATTCATAGAATGCTTTACAAACTTTATCTCATTTGATCCTCACAACAACCCTGGGAGGCAAGTACCATTATTATCCTGATTTTACAGAAGAAAAAACTGAGGCAGAGAATTTAAATGATTAGCCCAGAATTACACAGCTAGTAACTATCTTCCTCATGACTCCGGCTCAAACACATTATCCAATCTACTATCCAGCTTCTTTTTTTTTCACACACAGGCTTTTCCTTTAGGAAGAAGCTTAGAATGTTTGAAAATGCTCCACAGCTTTCCAAATGCAGCCCACTCTTTTCCTCCTACTCAATTGAGGACTCAGTTGGTTGTCTATCTGATGGACCAGATCTATGGACGGTTCAGCTCACTTCACACTGGGATAGTCTGGGCAATAACTGCTATCAAACATTACCTTGGGTTGCTTTGGGACATCTTGTATGTATGTACATTGTTGTTACTTTTTCTGTTTTATTTTTCACAGTTTGACTCCAACACCAATACTCTCAATCTATATTCCTCCCTTACACAAACTTTATGCATCAGTCAAGTTGGATTACTCACCATTCTCCAAATATCCCTTGTGTTTTCCACACTCTGCCCTGGCTTGCACAATTTCCTTTTCCTGAAATGCCTTTTTCCTGCCCCCCCATCCCTCCTTCCCAACCTCTGCCTATTGAAATCCTATCATCCATCCTTCTAGACCCAATTCAAACCTTATTTGCTCTATGATAAATTCCATGATTCCCTCCAGAGAGTAATGAACACTCCCTTCTCTGGGCTCTCTTAGCTTTTTGTTTAGATTTCTTATCTGGAACTCATCCCATTCTCCTTATAGTAGTTATTTCTATGGGACTTTTTAATCTCTAAGTATGCCCTAGCTCAGGAGTAGGTGTGTATCCAATGAAGCTCTAAGTCCATCATGGCAGCTTGGAATTAAGAGTCTATCTCCCAGCCAACAGAAAGGGTGACACAGAGTCAGCAGCATTTCCTGGCAGAGGGGGCAGCTGCCTGTATTGTGACAAGTATTGTAGTGGGAACTGCAATAGGACCTTGCTACATTATTTGAACCTAGCCCTGTGTGGCTAGGAAGCTAGACCACCTCTCCCTACTGCTTAGAGACCCTTAACTAAGAATCTAACTTATGCTGACCAGTCAGATCTGAAGATTGATTAAGAATTTTCTCACAATTATACATCTCAAGAAATCCATGTTTTATCTGAAAACTGGCCCCGTACTTATCAATAAGTTATTGTTTCCAAGTTTCTTTGATTGTTTCCAGATACCTGGGGGTGAGTGGGATACCACTTTTTTCTCAACTTGGAAAGTCTCTAATTTTTCCCACAATTAGAAATCAAATTACCTAATGTATTCTGCTTAATTGTTTCCTTTTAATTAATTGGTCTGATTTGATTAATAGCTTTTAATCCCTCTGTATTTGGGGTCCAGGGCCAAAGCTGAGGAAGGTGACTCATCCTGATTTGTTATGTAATTGGCAAACATTGCTTAAGAAATTGATATGCTCAAGAGCTTGAACTATTGTTTCCACAGTCATTTCTTCTTTCACTTGTTAGAATGTGATGGCACTTCAGGGGTGCCAAAAAATCTCCAAAACTAAAATATCTCCCTTCCTCCTTACAGCAGTGCCCAAAATATCACCATTCACTTGGTTCTTTAAACTTTTTCTAGTTTTCCAGAAATTCCCAGGAAAATGTGAATTCCTTCCCAGAAGAAAAGTGCTGATCTTTAAAAAAAGAAAAAAAAAAAAAAAAAAAAAAGAATTATCCACTTAATAATCAATACACTTTGGACCTATTACTGAGATTGGGTGATTGGTAGTGAGATTGAGCCATAAGAAGGAAAGACAGAGAGACAACATCTCTGAAAGGGAGGGCAGGATATGAAAGACAGAGTTCACTATTTTGACAATTTTGTCAAAAAAATTGTTTAAACCCAGAGAATAACACAGAAAGTCCAAGTCTTTATGCCCCTTAAACCCTTCACACCAGAAAGAAGGAAGCTGCAGTGCAAAGACAGCTAACGAATAACCCAGTGTCACATAAGAAGGTTAATGATTAGCCTAATGTCACATGTAAGAATAGGAGTAGAGCCATGTATTACTTCCATTGCACCACCTTGACTTTTTAAGGGTCACTTTCACTATATAGGTTACTTCCTTTCCTACTAAAGAAGAAGTATGACATTGGGGACTTGGAGTTCTGGACCTGGAGTCAGAAAGATGAGTTCAAATCTTATGATTACCAATCACTATCTATATGACTTTGGAAAAGTCACTTAAATTAAGGGTTTGGACTGGATAACATCTGAATGTTTTTCCAGCTCCAAGTCCATGACCTAATCAACGTAAAGCTCTTCTCCAAACATTAAAATGCAATCTACTTGTCTGTTATTCAAATTATTATTACCATCTCCCAAGACATATATAAATAGACCAAAAAGACATTTCCCAAAGAAAATGCTAGCTTATCTCCTTGGGCTAGCAAGTTCTTAGTATGTTATTTGCTGCCACCAGCTAACATTTAGACACTATCCTGGCCATCTCAAATAAGAGCAGCAAAGTTGAGAAATGTAGTCTCCAGTAGACATCTTGAAAAAAAGAGTGGGGTGGATCTCTGTGGTGCTGAACAGAGAATCTCATTTGTCACTTAGATGAGGAAAGTTAACTCCAACTTATTAACTCAGAATGTTTATTATTTACATTGATCATCACTATCTGACTAGTCTCCTGGCTGCCATATGCATTTCTGCTGTGCTAGATGACTATCACATGCTTGACAGACTCATTCATTTTGGACCAACCGCCTCAATGTGTAACTTAGTGGATCAGCCCTACATATTCTCAGCATTGGCTCCTTCAGGATAGATTCTCCCCAGGCACACATGCAAGTAACATAATTTTAATTATGGAAGGATGCCTTCACTCAACAGATATATCACTGCCATAGATGATCAGAAGATGTTTCTCATTAGTATTAGAGCTAATGAAACCAGAAAGAGCTTAGGAAAGGGGAAGAAGGTTGGTGTATCGATTAAAGCAATGAATTTAGAGTCAAGGAATCTGATTCCTGGTTCTGTTATTATTAAGACATTAAACAAGTCATTTTTCTGGAAGAGCGTATCTGAGTTTGAATTCTGCCTCTGATACTTACTGTGTAACCCTGGATAATTAATGATTAAAGGCTGATTGCTTGACTCTTCATTCTCTTTATTTTTCCCTGTATGAACTCTCCACATTCTGAATACCACCCCAATCTTCTAGATTGAATGTTGCCTTATAAAGATTCTCTGAGAATTGACACTAAGTTTTGTCATCTGTAAAATGGGGATAATAGCACCTTGTCTAATGGGGTTATTTTGACAATCAAATGAGAAAATAGATGCAAATGCTATTTAAAGATCCTATATCGGTGTTAGTTGTATCAAAGGCAGTTTGGTGGTAGTTAAATAAAGCATAGTCCTGAAATCAGGAAGATCCGAGTTCAAATTCTTTATTAGACTTAGCAACTATGTGATTTTGAGTAATTTACTGTCTCTGTTTTCTTATCTGTAAAGTGGGAATAATAATAGCATCTGGCTGCTAGGGCCATAAGGATCAAATTAGATGATATGTGTAAACTGCTTTGTAAGCCTAAAGCACTAAATAAGATAATAGAGATTATTATTAACTTTTAATAAATTGTTGATTGCTTATTATTTTTGTTGTCATCATCACAGTGAGAAGACTGGACTGAATGATCACTGAAGAACCTTCCAGCCCTACCTTCTATGATTCTGTCATATTAAGGGTCCACCCAATTCAGTATTCATTTAATATGTAGTCATAGACAAGTCACATAAATTCTGCATCTCAGTTTCCTCATCTATAAAATGAAAGATTCAGATTAAATGATCTCTCTCTTCTACCTATTGGTCTATGTAAACATTTTTAAAGCATTTCTTTAAGAGTAATAACTCTGCATGTGAGAATAAGATTGATTTTTTTGGATAAACCAGAGTCATTTGGGACCATGTCTAGTGAAAAGGTTTAAGTGAACTGAGGATCTTGGGATGGACCTAGAACTAGATGGCCTAGAAGGTAATGGCTTTCTTGAGTAGCTCTAAACTGGACAGCCCAAAATCCAGTTACCTCACCAGGGCTTTGTGATCGGGGTCAGAATCTAATTAAAACCTCAAGGATTTTCTTTTCAACTTTCACACAGGTCAGACATGTTCTAAGCCTTTCTGTGAATAAATGAAGAATAAATAGAGGAAGGAATAGGCCCTAATATTGTCTAAAGCCATTTCCTTTACTATAGAATTCTGTGACATCTTTCTTGACTTCCTTCCCATCATGCTTAAGTTGCTTTGCTCCTGGAATCTTCTTGTGTCTCAAGGCCAATCTCAGAATCTGAAAATCAGAGAATAGGAAGGGGAGAAGCCTTTAGAGGTGGAGGTCCATTAAGTTTAATTTCTACCAATGCAATATTCCTGATAAGCTCTTCTTGAATATTTCAGATTGGGGGCTTATTCCTTAATTTTTGAGACAGCCAATTTCATAGTAAGGCAACTTTGATTTTAATGAAGTTCTTTTCATAATGTACTATCTCCTATAATTTCTAAACACCACCACTTCCCAGTTCTACTGCCTGTCCTAGGTATCTACTACTCAAAGACCATACACCATGAGTACTTTTTCCACATACCCCTGAAATGTTTGAAGACAGTAGTCATCTACCCATTCAGTCATTGCTTGTCCAAGCTAAATAGTCTCTATTCCTTTAAAAAAAATTCTCCTGTAGTATTAGTCCTTAGTCCCCTAACCATGTTGGTCAACCTCCTTTGGATAGACTTTTAGCTCATCAAAGGTCCTTCCTAAAATATGACACCCAGAATTGAACACATACCCCAGTGGAGTACAAGAAGTCTCACCAAGCCATCGGTGAGTCATTCTCATTTCTGACCTGGCCATAGTAGAAAAAGCCCTGAAATGGAGATCATAGGACATGGGTTAAAACCCCAACTTTGGTACTTAACTCTGTGACTCCCTCTGTAAAACAAGAGGGTTAGAGTACCCACTCCCTTCTAGTACTAAATTCCATCATCCTACCATCTCTTCCATCTTGATTTAGATCCCTTACAAGAAGGACTTTCCTTTAGCCTTGGTGGGTGTTTGTACCTTATCACTGATATTTGTACCTTATCATTGATGTATGACAGTCCCAATTTCTTAAACAGAAGCTAGTCTTTGATGTCCTTCAAATCCTTCAAAAAGAGAGAGCTTTACACCTCAGCAAATAGTGTCTTGGCAATAGTGTCTTGAAAAGAGCACTGGGGGGAATTCAGAGAGCCTAGACTTGAGTCCTAATATAAATGTGTGTGTGTGTTTATCTGTTTATATGGCATTTATATACACACATATATAATCTATACACAATATACAGATATAAATGCATATGTGTATATGCAATATACATATATAACACATGAATGTATACATATATACATTATATGCATATATATACATATATACATGTATGTGGAGAGAGAGAGAGACAGAGAGAGATCCTCTGTAAAATGATGGGGTTGGACTAGATAACTTCCCTGTCATTAAATCCTATTATCTGATATAGTTTGAACAGCATTTTCAGTTCCTAGTTTGAAAAGCGTGGCAGAAAAGCACTCTCACCTACAAGCACCAGGAGCAGAGATGACGCATCCATCCCACCAATATTCTGGGACTCACCCAGAATTGGGGTAATCTAGGAGGAGGGGCAGGAGGGTGCTTTTTCAGGCAACCAGCAGTAAATAAGAAGGTTCCAGTTTCCTTTCAAGATGAAGAAAAACATGTTTTGCCATGTCCCACTAACCTAGGCTAAGGGAATTGGGGGGAAAAGAGAGAATGGAGGGAAAAGTCACCCCACGCTTTCCTCACTGTGCTGGGGCCATCGACCATTGTGGTGCCCAGTAAGGAAGTCAAAGGCTGAAAGAGCAAAACATGTTTTCCTTTTGCAGGACATCTGTAGGAACTGTTTGAATCAATTATTAGAAAATACAAAAATAAAATAAACTTTAGTCCATGGTAAACACATCTGAAAAAAACAGGATCAGGTCAGAGGTAACATGTTATGATGGAAAGAACATTGGCCTTGGAGTCAAGGAGACTTGGGTTTGAACCAGGGTTCCAGCTCGTCCTTAGCCATAAGATCCTTTGGAAATTACTTAACCTCTTTTGAGCCTAATCCATGAAATGAAAATAACAAGTGATATATACTTGCGCTACATAGTTCAAAGAGTTATTGAGAGAGCAGTGTTTTAAATTGTAAAAATTTCTCTCAATGGAAGCTGAGAATGTTTTTTTTTTACTTTTTAAAATTTTTTTTAAATTTTTTTTTACTTTCTCTGGTCCTTTCCAGCATTCTAAAATTCTAGTTTCAAAGGCCCTTTCTGCTCTAATATTCTGTTTTCTTTTCTAACATTTTATCTTTTAAAACTACTGCCAGCTCTGACATGTCAGGTTTTAACATCTCTTCTAGCTGTACCATTTTATGATAATTATTCCATCATTTTGCATTCTGAAGTTGCTCCTAGATCTGCCACTCGATATTCTAAGTTGCTCTCAGCTCTAACATCTTTAAAGTCTAATGTCCCTTATATCTCTAATATTCTGCAGTCTGTATTCTAACACTTTTTCTTCCAAGATCCCTTCTCCAGTTCTGACATCCTAAATTCCATAGTCTATGTTGTAAAGTCACTGTCAGTTCTGACATTTCATTCTAAAGTCACTTCCAATTCTGACATTCTTGTGCGATCCTTCCAGTTTTGACATCCCATACTCCAAATTCTTACTCTATGTTCCTGTGAAATGTACTGATGGATCTCTCTGTTTCCAGTTTATAATCTGTCATGTGGAGGTATTACCCTTCTTCCAATAAACTCTAAGCACTTAACAGGCCCTTTCCCGCTAATTCTCCCAGCATCCCTGCCAGCCAGGTAAGAGGTAAGTTGTATTCTTTTTAATTTATTTCCACTTTAGGTTAAAGAGCCCAAGCTGCTTAAGGCAACTCAACTAGTCAGTGGCAGAGAAGACTAATTGGTTCATCTCAGGTAACTCCAAATTCATCCCTTGTTTCTGCTGAGAGAATAAAGGGTTCCAACTAAAACAAGAATCTGATTCGCAGGAAATTGCAAAATACATTATGAATTGGAAGCTAGTTATCCATAGACTGAGAGGAAAGGTATGATTTGAGGAGTATTACAAAGATCCCACTTCCATGGAGCATCTCTGTCTCTGGAGAATCCAGAGCCTAAAATTCCTACTCTTCATTCTTTGGGATCTGGATCTTATTGTGCAAGTACTATTGGCTATTGAACAGGTTAAAAGTATTAACCTATTTTCAGTTGTTAATATCTTAGCTAGGGTTAAGATTATAAAACCAGTCCTTCTTCCAGTGAAGAATCCATACCCCGTCCTCCACAATTTTCACCCCATCTCTTCCCACCAGTGTTCTTTTCTCCAAACTGCACATCCCTAGTTCCTTCAAAAAATCCCCAAATGACACATTCCTGGTCTTTTCATCATTCTGGTCACTCTCCTCAGAAATGAACACAGGTCCAACCAGGGCCGAATGGCCTTGCAATGTAGCTATCCTCTTTTGTGTTTATGTAGTTGTAGTTTTTAACCCATTCTAGTACTTTATATTTATCACAATTGAATTCCAGCATAATAAATGTGACACTTACAGCCTGTCAAAATATTTAAAATCCAAACTCTCTCATCTGCTTTTATCTTAGTAATGACTGAATTTGACAAGGATGCCTTCACAGGGCTAAGGACAAATTTCTGAAACACTTCCATTAGGGACATCCCTCAAATGATCTATTAATAATCAATCTTTGGTTTCCAGCCATCCATCCAGCACTGAATTCATCTAACTATATATTCATCTAGCCTACATCTTTCTATCTTGTCCACAAAAGCAGCCTGAGAGATTTCATCAAAAGCTTTACTGAAATACAATTTTATTATTTTTAACTGAATTCTCTTGAGATACAGTAAGAGATAAATATTGATTCCTATGATTTAGTTACCATAGGGAACTCCCAGATGAAAACATTCTCTCTATCAATGGAGGTTGGCACCTTCTTTAAAATTTATGCTCTTATAATATGGATTCTTTATCTTTTTATGCCATAGAACCTTTCTCAGGATAATATTGTTAAATTCATCAAATGAAATACAGGATTACCAAGGAAGTCAATTATAATGAATTAGTTATTGATTTTAAAAAAATTAATTTGCAGATATCCTAAAGAACTAACGTTCAAATGATTTGTCCAGACTCAAACTGTATATTTCAGAGGCAGGATTTGAACATGGGTCTTGTTGGCTTCCAGCCTGAGTCTCCATTCATTGTGCCCACTTGTCTTTTGTAAACCCATCAAAAAAAGGAAATTTAGTTTAGAATGCCAAGATGATGAAAATCTTGAAACTCTGCTGAACCTCCATGTAAATGTTCTCAAGCCAATTCTTTTAAAAATTAGCTCCAAATCTAAGATTCTAGCATCCTAGACCATATACTAGACCATATATTCTAGGATCCTAGACCAATACACCTTCCAGAATTTCACTAGGAAGAAAGGTCAAGGTCACTGCCCTTTAGTTTGAAAGGTGCACCCTCTTCCTTTAAAAAAGAAAAATGTGAGAACATTTGTTTATCTCCCTATTGTTCTCAATGCCCAGGTATTCATGTGCTGTCCCTGGAATCAAGAGCTACAAAGAACCTTAGAAATCAGTGAGATCACTCCTTGCCTTTGCAGTGGAAGAAGTCACTCCAAGAGTGACATTCAAATAGATCAGTAGAAGAAGTCAGACTGGAAGCCAAGCTTCCTGAATGGAACCCTTAGCTCCTGCAAGGGCTCTCTGCTTTGAAACGCTAGACATAGGACCCTAAAAGGGCTCTGTGTCCTGAATCCCAACTACTTCTGCTAAAGATGGGTGAAATGGTGCCCTTGGACATCAGAATTACAGAAGCAGAATGAGAGGTTATTGTTTAAACAGTCTTGAGCAGCAATTCAACCCTGATTCCCTGATGGGAAGCGCCACCATCCAGACTGCTTGGGAATTAGGACATCTCCGCTCCAATGGGGCTGACTGACTTAGATTCTCTGACTTCCACTCACTCCTCTATCTCTGCTCTTCCATTATTATCTTGGGATCTTGAGTTGGAAGTAACTTTAAAGGTCATCTAGTTCAACTTCATTTTATTAAGGAGAAAATCGAGACTTAGGTAAGAGAAAAGTCTCACGAGAGGTCACAGGTAGTTAAGGCGCAAACCAGCCCATTATCTGACCCCAAATTCAGAGAACACCACCTGGAAAGAATTCTTGTATTCCCACCTTCCCATGGGGCCATTGCTTGGACCTACCACAGCTGCCATTTTCTTATGTAGCAAATGGGGATAGTAGCCCTTACTCAATCTATCTCATGGAGTTATATTGAGAATTAAATCAGATAATGGGCATGAAATTGGTTTGGAAAAAAATAATAAAGGGCTCTGTAAGTATATAGGACTGTTAGTACCATCATTATTATTAGAATTAATAAACCCAGGCAGTTAGTTCTCTCCTGCAGGTTTCACAGCAGAGGACAAAAGGTACAAACTTCTCATGCAAACCCCAATTAATTAGCTTAATAAGTTGCATATGCACTTGGATCTAGATGAAGAGGGAAGAAACAGAGGGAAATAGTGCAACCCTTGCTTCCTGGTTATATCAATAATTTGGGGTTAAGCTTGTCAGCCTCCCGCCTGTAAATTCAAACACTTAAATAAATGAAATGGACCCTAATAAGGAAATTTAATTAAACAGCTTAGCCTCACACAGCCTGCATCAGTGATTAGTAAGGGCAGCAGACCCTCTGCCCTCATACTAGCATTCACCATAAATATTGAAACCACAGCACCAGGCATAATGCCCACCTTTCAGGGCACCTGAGGAAACTAACTTCCTTCTGATTTCTGGGAGCCAGAATAGTGACTCTTCCTTTGGCCTGGAGAAGTAGGTTACATAGGAAGAAGATGGTCCTCTCAATGGTTCTCGGTCTTCATGATCTAGCTTTCCTGGGATCTAGAGTTGCATCAGAGACCATCATCTACTCCAGACTCTGATTTCTCTACCACCTTGCCCCATTTTTCTTTTTTTATTTAATTTTACCCTCTGTGCCATTTTCTACCCCCCAAAACAAATTCTTCTTACTAGTGACCACTTTACTAGGTGTCATCGTTGAGCAAATGTTGGACATAAAAGCAGGAAAATAGCAAGTCAAATTCTCCCTCAAATGCCAATCAGCTGGGGGGGGGTCATTCTGTTTGCCTCAGTTTCCTCATCTGTAAAACCAGGATAATAATAGCACTTCCCTCCAGAGGCTGATGATCCAATAAGATAATATATGTGAAGGGCTTTAAAAACCTTTAAGTGCTATAGAAATGTTAACTATTTGATAATGAAAATGATGGATCAGGTGTTGTCTTTCCCTATCAGAATGTAAGCTCTTTGAGGGTAGAACCTAATTATTTTTATTTGTATTCCTAGCACTTAGCACAATGCCTGGCACATAGTAAGCACCTAACAAATACTTTTTCATTCATTCATTCATTTTTCAAGGATGAAAAACTGGAAGTCAGACACATAAAGTCACTGACCAAAGATCATCCAGGTGAGAATTAATGGAACTGGGGTTCAAACTAAAGCCTCCCATTTCCAAATTCCAAATTCCAGCATTCTTCCCAGTGTACCACCCTGCCTGTCTCTCTGCCTGCTGTCCTATGGGTAGGTGAAATATGGCTCAGGATCCCTCCTCATTTGCCTGAATGGCAAAATTCAATTGTGTTGACCTTTAAAATTATTGACAGTATGATGCATTGTGCTTGTATGATAAGATTTGGGAGACTTTAAAGGACAAAAGAGAAAAATAGTTGTGTCCTCTGTCAGAAAAGGTGACAGTAAAATGTGCTTTGGTTTTATGAGAGGCATAAGGGGCAAGTATTCTGCCTGATTCTGAGCCTGTCTGTTGGGTGTTAGGATGAGGGAAGTAAGAGAAGCTCTAAACCCCTTCCCATCTCTTCCTGTGTGTCTCATATGTACCTGCTGATTTACATGTTGTCTCCCCTATTAGAAGGTAAACTTCCCAAGGGCGGGCCTGGTTTTGTCCTTCTTTATATTCTTAGTATCCTAGAGAATGCATTTAATAAAGGCTTAGTGACTATCTCCTGAACTAGTCAGATGAACCTTTATATAAATTACCCACAAGGAAAGTCAACAAAATATTGTCAGGCAGCCAAAATATATCAGCTGTAGCCATGAATTTGACACCAGATAAAGGAGACTTGGACCTTCCAGGTCAGGATTCTGAGCCAAAAAGTTTAGTCTAAATAGACAAATATGTCATTTGGCAACCAGTCAACAAGCATTTATTAAGCACCTGTTTATATTCAGCCATTGGAATAGGCAAAAATGAAACAATCCTTGTGAAAAGACCACTGGCTATGGGAGCACTGGGTTCAAATTCTGATTCTGCTGCATATTACCTGAGTGAGCTTGGGCAAGACACTTAACCACCTGAACTTCAGTTTCTTCATCTATAAGAAAACGTAGGGATTGGATGAGACAGTTTCTGAGGTCCCTTCCTGCTGTAGATCTGTGATCACAAGTCCCATGGGAGCAACAAGAAGCTCTCAGGTCATTTTGTAAGTAGAACCTGCTCAGAATTTCACATCGATTTCATAATATGGTTCATTTTTTGTGTGTGTAATTCTTCACAAAGAAACTTTTCTACCTATTGTTAGCAAATCATGATCATAGCTGATATTTACATAAAACACTTTGAGGTTTGGAAAGAACTTTATCTCATTTGATAAAGTCATGTCCAAATCATTTAAATTTCTTCTTAATTCTCTTCCCTTCTTTTTCCTCTCACTCCCAATCTGTCCACCCCTAACTAATCTTACCTTGCCAATATCTTATTGACATTTCTCACCTGGTGTCAGATACTAGGATTGAGAAAGAACTAAAAAGTGGAGTCTCTTTGCAGATCTCAGAGAGACAGTGTGGTATGATGCATTAAAAAAAAAAAAACATTTATTAAATTGCTATGTGCAGATTATGTGCTGAGAAGATGTCAAATTTGATTAAGGCATTGTCCTTGCCCTCAGGAAGCTTGCAGACAGGGATGTGGGTCCACATCCCTGTCTGCAAGCTTCCTGATTAGCTATGGCTAGTGACAGAACTGCCTCCATGGAAGGAAGGGACATTCGAAGAGAAACTTTTTTTTCAGTTTGCTTAGGTCTTTTCAGCCATCTCATATGTAACAAATGTCTTAACACTGGACCTTCCCAAATAAATCATCTTTCTTTAAGGTATTATGATAATTCTACCTTAAAAGGAAGAACAAAGCAGCTAACATGTTTTCATCAACTCCAGGATGTTAATTCTCCAGCCCTGATCAATGCTAATCTGATTTCATTATTGATACCCTGCAGCAATTTGAAAATTACTAAGCACGGGGTGGTTTTCCATTCAGCCTTCTGCAAACATTTTAGCACCATTCTAACACCCTCCCCCCATGTCTTGAGTGCTTGCCTTTAATTATGCCAGACTCCAAAAGAGAAGTAAAATGACTCTGCAGTCTCTAGAGCCACTAAGCCTTCTACTATGGAAGTGTTGAGCCTCTAAGCTTTTAACATCTCAAGGGTTATTTATTCCTGATCATGAGAGACCTCCTTCCAAGGTGATATAAAAGCATTCTCTACTATTTTTTGAGTCTAGTTACTCAACGATGTCTACCTAGTACTCAGTTTTTCCTATCATTTACATAAGTAAAGCCGAAGAGATTTCATAAAATGCTATGTTAAAATCTAGGTAAACTTTATCTCAGACTTGCCTGATCTACCAGTTCAGTAACTGTCAAGAGAAGTAAATGAAGCTAGTGTGACATGACCTGATCTTCACTATACAGGTGATTTAAAAAGAAGAAATAGAATTTGTGTTCAGATTCATTAAGAACTGAGGTCAGGCTCAAAAGACCAGGATTCTAAGCTCTGCCCTGGCATTAATTGGCTATATAATCTTAAGAAAATAATTTGCTCTTTCTGATCCTCAGTCTCTTCCTCTGTAAAATTAAAGTGTTTCAACTTTCAGGTTTGTTGTTGTTCTTAATTTTTAATAATAGCTTTTTATATTTGAAATACATGCAAAGATAGTTTTCAACACGCACTTTTTCAAAAGCTTGTGTTCCAAAATTTTCTCCCTCTCTCCCCAATTCCTCCATCACCTAGACAACAATTAATCCAATATTGGTTAGACTTGTGCAATTCTGCTAAACATATTTCCACATTTATCATGCTGCAAACACACAAAATCAGATCAAAAAGGAAAAAATGAGAAAAAAGCAAGCAAATAACAACAAAAAAAGATGAAAATATTACATTATGATCCACTTTTAGCCCCCATCGTCCTCTCCTTGGATACAGATGGCTTTCTCCATCACAAGTCTATTGGAATTGCCTTGAATCACCTCGTTGAAAAGAGTCACATCCATCACATAATCTTGTTGATGTGAACAATATTCTCTTGGTTCTACTCATTTTGCATAGCATCAGTTCATGTAAGTGTCTCCTGGTCTTTCTGAAATCAGCCTGCTGATTGTTTCTTTTAGAACAATTACGTTCACATATCATAACTTATTCAGCCATTCTCCAACTGACAGGCATCCCCTCGGTTTCCAGTTCCTTGACACTATTAAAAAGCACTGCTACAAACATTTTTGCACATGTGGGGGTTTCCCCCTTTTAATGATCTCTTTGTGATACAGACCTAGTAGAAACATTGTTAAATCAAAGGGGATACACAGTTTGATAGTCCTTTGGACATAGTTCCAAATTGCTCTCCAGAATGGTTGGACACAACTCCAGCAACAATGTATTAGTGTTCAGGTTTGCTTTTGTCCAGAGGAATTTGACAACAGCACACTTTGGGCATTTCAACAATATCTTGATAAAACCTATACATGTTGGTCTGTAGATTGTAGAGGTATGGAATACCACCAATAATAAAGGAATATTAATTAAAGGAAGAGTGAGCAAACCTTAAAGCAAAAATAGCTTATTCTTATTTTTAATGTCATTTATAATAAGTATTTTTGGCAGATAATATTTTACATTTTACAAAGACAACATAAAATTTTTCTCATGCAATACCCAACTGCCAAATTTCAATGCATGAAACACAACTTGGGAAATGTTCAGGCAAGATGATCTTGTCTACTTGTTGAGTAATGCCATAGAAGAGGCTTTTACTCAAGTTAGAGATGAACTAGATAGATGGCTCCGCCACCTCTAAGAGTATGAGTCTTTGATCTCTAAGAGCCCTTTTAGATCTAACACCCTTCGATTCTGTTATTTCTTTTTCTATTCTACAATTCAAAGCTTTCTCTTCTGTCGTTGCTGTTGTTATTTTGGTCACATCCAACTCTTCTGAACCCCACTTTCTTGGCAAAGATACTGGAGCAGCTTATTATTTCCTTTTCTAGCTCATTTTACATATGAGGAAACTAAGGCAAACAGGATTAAATGATTTGCCCAGGGTCACACAGCTAGTAAGTATCTGAGGCCACCTAGCTGGCCATAAATTTTCACTACTTAATGGACACGCTTCCTTTCTTGAAAAATGGGTAAAAGATCAAGCTTTTTTTTCCAGTAGGCATTTGGGGGAAGAGAAAGAAAAGGGAAAAAGACAGAAGAGACAGAAGAGAGAAGGATATTCTTTTTAATTACAAAGATACATATTTAACACATTTGGTTACTTGGGGAGTGAGGCAAAAAAGTACTTTTTTTGTACAGAGAGGCCTTAGAGAAGAGAGGAGAAGGAGTGTAAAGAATCTAGAAAAATTACTCAGAGCCATGAAGAACTAGCTCAAAAGAAATAGAGCATGTTTTCATTATGGACTTCTTGCTGCTCTGTGAAAAGGAGGAAGGGCAGGGTGGGGTTGTGCTGGAACCAGCTCAAACCACCTGTTATATTTTCAGTGTGAACATTTACACTTCAGAAAAAGCTACCAACCAGGGCTTGATTTATTGTTTTATTGATTGTCTAGATTTAAGAAAGTGAAGGGGGAAATGTTAAATCATGCTGATTAAACTTGGAAATGTGATGTGCTTACATTTTCTTTGTCAGAGAGCTAGTTGTTAAACATTTACCAGTATATCCCTGCAGAGTTTCATCCTGACAAAGTGTGACATGTTTGCTGAAGTGAATTAAACTTCATGGGATGAGGTCTAGTAGAAAAACAAAGATGGATAATGGGGAGAAAGGTAGGTAATAATAATAGTTCACTTTTAAAGTTTGAAGAGCATTTTCCATGTATTATGTCATTTGACCTCCACAACTAGCTCTGAGGTAAGCCCTATTATCATTCCCATTTTATAGATAAGGAAACTAAGGCAAACAGGATCAAATGATTTGCCTGGGTCACATAGAGAAGCTGAATTTTCCTGATTCCAGATGCAGTACTCTACCTACTATGTCATCCAAATGCTTTATGGATATTACGTCATTTTGGTTGATAAAGCATTAGACCAGAATACCTGTGTTTGAATCCTGTCTCAGACAGCTGCTAGCTACACTTACTAATGGCATGAAGCAAAAATAAGAATGGGATCTGCTAAACTATACATTGATTTAAAAAGCTACATGTTAACATTATCAGTGTCTTATTGTATTTTTATTAATTTTGTTAAATAATTTCTAGTTACATTTTTTTCTGAGTGATGTGGGTTGCAATTACACCAGGAGACTATATCTGATACTTCTGAGATAAATGACTTTGGAAAAGCCTTTAAAGCTCAGAACCTCAGTTTCCACATCTGAAAAATGAAGATGACCACCTTTTGCCCTATCTTCCCTGAATATAAGCTCCTTCAAGATGGAAAGTGTTTTTTTGCTTTCCTTTGTTAGTACAGTGCCTGGCAGGCAATGTTGATTGATTGATACATCAGAGGGTTGCCAATCAGGAGTACTTATTAAGTGCTTACTGTCTCCAGTCACATAAAGTGTTTGCAAACCTTCAGGTTCTGTAGAGATGTGAGTTGCTCTTTAACAAAGTTTTCAGGATTTTCCTGAAGCTGGAATAGAACCAACCCTATAAAATAATCATGTGATCACTATCCATCATATTTAAATTAACCTAAGGTCAAAAAACAATTAGTGATAGGGTGAGCTATTTTAATCTACCTGGTAACTCCTCAGCCTAGAATTGAAAGTCCTCTGCCATAAGGTTTTAGCCAATGACACTGGTTAGTAACAGAGAGTAAAGGTATTGAATTCAGGAGACAAAGAGTAGGAGTCACTAAGTGTCCCTCCTGATCACTGATCTGTCATATGGACTTAAGTCACTGACTCACAAAAACATCTGGGTTCAACCTGATTTCCATATGTTAATTCTAAAATTAATACCTGAGCAGACATCATAGTGTAGTTTTTAAGGTGGACTTGGGTTCAAATCTCAATTCTTCTCCTTACCTTCTGGTTGACCTTGGAGAAGTGACCTAACTTCTGTTCACTTTCTTCTGCAAAATGAGGGGATTGGAAGAAAGGTCCATTCCAGATTTAACATTCTATGATTCTAAAAAGAATGATGGAGCAAGGAATGTTACGCTCAGTTTTTGCAACTGTAAAATAGGGCTAGTAATCCAAATCCTATTTATTTCACAGGGTTGTTGTGGGGAATCAAATGATATAACTGGGCATGAGAACAGAAGGTGATTTATAGCAAACAAATCCCTCTCAACTGGGGCCTAAGCCAGATTAAAATGTAATTGGGAAATGTTTAATAAGACAAATAAAATACAACAAAACATAAATAACTTTTTAAAATAATATTTAATTTTCCCTAATTACATGCAAAAAATTAACATTTTTTTTATTTTGAGTTCTAAATTTTCTTCTTCCTTTCCCCCTCTCCATGAAATAATCTGATATAGGGATAACATTACTTTTTAAAACTGGGTGAATATATGTCCAGCAGGATTCTTATGTATAGATAAGTAGCCCAATTTCTATTTGTTTGATGTCCACTGGTCTATAATATTGCCAATATAAGAAATTCAAATCTCTACCTTTTAGAATCCCGGGTTTACTTCAGAGATCACTTCCAGTACTACTATCTGCTTGAGACCTTCAAGTGTGTGCTAATAAATATTTAATAACTGACTCCAAGGAAAAAAAATAGCTATTGACATATTTTCATCACTTTCTTGAGTCTAGACAATTAAAAAAAAAAAAACACTAAATCAAGCCCTGATGTTTACTGATTTCAGAGGAGTAACTGATCACATTGAATATTTAACAATGTGTTCCCCAGAGCCACTTGGAAGCAGTTCAAGCTAACATCAGCAGCCCTCTGCCTTTCACCCAGCTGTTAATGCCTTCCCTCAATATTATGGACATGTTTTGCCTTTATTTTCCTTCATACATGACATTTCTCCTCATTTAGAGTGTAAGCTTCTTGAGGGCAGGGACTGGTTTGATTTCTGTCTTCACATCTCCAGTATCTGGCACAGTGCCTGGTACGTGGTACATTCTCATTGAATGCTTGCTAATACTGTAGTTTCCAGCGAGGTCCCAAGACTGGACTTATAATGCCTCCTATCTAAGGGTTAATGTAAGCCTCTTTGTCCCATGGTTGCCTGGGGGACAGTTCCTGTACTTCAGGAAGCAGGGAGAGCAGTTTCCTGTTTTGAAGAAGGTTTAAGAACTGTTTTCCTCCAATCAGCCCAAAGATGTAGGATCAGGAAATGTTAGGCCTGGCTGCTCAGTGCCTGTCCCTTGTTACTATTGTCATAGGGGGGAGGGGAGTAGATTTCCTCATCCACTCTCCCCAAACTAAACCGGGACGCTCGTAGGAGAGCTGACTGTGGAAAAGGGGACTGGCGAAAGCAATGATTATAGTAAAGGGGAAATAAAGGGGATGGGGCTGGGAGAGGGGTGGAAGCAGGAGGAAGTGGGTGGTCAGCTTCCTTCACATACAAACCTTGGAATGATAAAAACTCCACTTGAGCTTTCAGAGGTTCCTCCCAAACCCCTCCCCCCACAACAAAACCTCAATTCCACAGTGGCTGCCAAGGACTCCCCACTATCTATAGGATAAATTCCAGACCCCTTGGCCTGCCTTCCACAATCTTGGGCTCCTCCAAGCCGCTTGACCGTCACATATGACAATTTTTCTCCAGCCCATGATTTCATAAGAACAAGAACTTTTTCATCATTCCCAGGACATCCCTTATGCTTTCTAACTTAAATATCTTTGCTTTAATTGTAGCATAGAATATATTCCTTAAAGATTTGTTGATTAATTGGTTATGTCTGGTTAGTTTTAATTATATTGGAAAGGGAAAATGGATAATTAAATCAGACCCCAAGTCTGTGTTGCAAAGGCCCTCAGTAACCACCTAATTCAATTTTAACTGATAAAAAAATCTTCTTTATAGTATTTCAAATAAGTGGTCACCTTGTCTCTGCTTAAAGACACCCTCCCCATTAATGAGAGCCCACCATCCCCTATCCTAGCTCATTCCATTTTTTTTTTAATTTTTCAGTTTATTTTAATAAATGATTGCAATGATATTATGTAATTACATATGTCCAATATAAAATTTGGATACAGATTTTTTTCTTAATTTTTCAGTTATTATTTGAATTTGTTAACTTAAAAATGCAAATTTTCTGGTCTACTACATTCATATTGCTATGAATAGCATTATGAATAGCATTCATAATGCTATTAAGGTTTGAGCTAGCTCTATTATAATAGCAAACTATAATTGAATTAAGATCTTTTTTGTCAGAAACTTTTTATTAAAGCTTTTTATTTTTCAAAATATATGCATGCATAATTCTTTGACATTAACCCTTGCAAAACCTTGTGTTTCAATTTCCCCCTCCTTTCTTCACCCCCTCCCTTAGATGGCAAATAGTCCAATATATGTTAAACATGGTAGAAATATAGCTCATTCCATTTTTGAATGACTCTTTATCAAGGTTTCTTAATCTTTTCTATGTCATAGACCCCAATGATAATCTAGGGAAGCCCCATGAATTCTCTTTTCAGAATAATGTTGTTAAAGGGGGAAAAAATATAAAATTGCAAAGGAAAACCATTAAATCGAAATAGTGATCAAAATATTAAAAGATCCAAATTTGAGAAACCCCTGAGATTTAGCCACAGGTCATAGATGCCAGATTAAGAACTCCTGCTCTAAATGTTAAGAAGCTGTGAATTTTCTTTCCACAAAGCTTAAATCTACTTGCTTGTAACATTTATCTACTGTTCCTAGTTATGCCCTCCAGGACCAAGCAGAATAAGTATGATACTCTTTCCACATGACAGCCTTTCAAAAACTTGACAATTATTATGTCACCACCAAGTTTTTTGATTAGGTTAAATACCTCTATTTAGTTTAACTCATCCTTAAATGTCCTATTCTCCAGTGCTCTCATCACCCTGTCACCCTTTTCTGGACAAGCTCCAGCCTACCTATGAAATCTATATATTCTGAAAGAACTTTATTTAATGCAGCAATGCTATTCAATCAATGGAGCTGGTTACAGTGAGCATTTTCACAATGGAAAGAGTCACATCCCCCTGACATGTACCCTCCTCTCTATTTCCATCCATCACCTCTTCATTATAAAGAGCTTTGGATCTTGAAGAGACTTTAAACATCTCATTGGATCTTTTATTTTGCAGAAGGGGAAACTGAGGCAAGAGTTGATTATGTCACACAAGTAGAATGGCAGAGCACAAATTTGACCTGGGGTTCTCTCACTCCAAAACTATCTTTCTTTTCCTCATACCAGATGGCTTATTACAATAGATAGATTCTATCTGGTCTCCTTGCTTATGGATTCTGTTTCCCTCCAATAAAAATAGATAACATTAACAGAGTGCTTGCAAAGTTTGCAAAGTTTGCAAAATTCTTAACCTGCATGATCTAATTTGAGGCTCACAACAGCCCAGGGAGGTAGATATTGTCTTATTTTCTTTACTTTATAGATAGGGAATCAAAGGCTCAGAAAATCAAATTACTTGCTCATAGTCTGGTAGTTAACATTAATTAATAATGGTCAAATGTAACTTTCTGCTGTTTCCCAGTTCAGCTTTATTACTCTAATCTACTTTGTACATGTTCTCAGATTATCCATTCAAAAATACACATAAAAATGTTACCCCATTATAGATAGACCTGCAATATTTTCCCTCCCCCTCTTTGTCCGTTGCAATTATAAGCACCCTTTATATCCCAATTCCAAATCCATTCCCCATAGGATCTGCCCTGCTGCCATCCAATTGATACAATTCTCACTCAGGCCTTGTACAACTTTATGTTTTGTACCAACCTAATACATTTATCATAAAGTATCATGGTCCTGTATTGAATGGCCTAGAACCTTCTTCAAAATGGGGGCCCTGGAAGGGACACATAAATGAGAAAAGGGAGCTGTCACAGCAGAGGAATGCGTCCTGATGAGAAGACTATAAATGCAGAGGGAAAGGATATTTCAATCTACTCCTCTATGGCACCCTGACTATCCTTGTAACTCTCCTAACCAAAATATCCCTTCCAAAATCTGATCCCCAAGTTTGATATCTAATCCTATTAAAATGTGAACTCCTTTGAGGGTAAGAACTGCATTCTCTTTTGTAGTTATATCTCCAGTGCTTTCAAGTATTTGGAAGGTTTTAATAAGTGTTTCTTTTTCATTTGTTCATTCATGCATTCATTAATTCATTTTTTATTCCTTTTTTCCTTCCCCATTGTCCATAGGATAGAGTGAAAACCCATGGACTTTCCCTTCTCTGGCATCACCCTTGCTTTTCCAGTCTTAGTTCTCCCCTTTTACAAAAACCTATCATTCCTTCAATATACCTTCCATTCCTTCAATCATATGATTGCTCCTGCCTGGGCTCTTATCCCCCTTTCCCTCTACACAAGACTAATTTCCAGTATTTTTTTTCACCAAAATCCTACTCCAGTCTCTGAGTATCCCAGTGCAGATCAATAACTCCTTCTCTGAGCACTTAACTCTTATACCATTTATTGGACTTTTATTGTACCTGACTATAAGCCATCCTAAAATGAAATAGAGCTGAAAGGAAAACCCCAAAAGACCCAGTAGAGTTTTTTGTTTGTTTGTTTTTGTTTTTTGTTTATTTTTGCAATGGAGGAAACTAAAGACCATGGAGTTAAGTGAATTAGGGATAGGATTTATCTTTTTTATTTACATGCCTTTCCTTTCACTCTAGCCAGATTGTAAGCTCCATGAAGGGAGGAGTCATACCTTATCCTTCTTTCTAACCCTCATAATGCTTAGAACTATTGACCTGCATCATAGTCACAGTCTGGTAACTGCTTACAAATTATGCTGATTATAAACAGAGAACAGAAGAGTAAGTGAAAAAGTATTTATTATCTGCTTTATGCCAGATGCTGTACAAAGTGCTTTTCAGATGCTCTCAACCACCAGTGAGAAAGGGGCAATGATCCCCAGGTTACAGTTGAGGCAACTGAGGCAGAGAGTGATTAAGTAGAGTGGAATACTTCCACAGTCTCAAAGAGAAGCCAATTATTAAGGTCCCAATTCAGCCATTCATACACTATTTGATCTTGAGCCAATCAGTTTTATCTCTCAGAGTTTCTGTGTCTTCCCCTCATGTTGGATTCAGCATGAATCAAGTTTAAGGTCTTTTCACATCCAGCATTCCCAAAATGGAGAGTTTGTATAGTCAGAGAACTTTAATTCAAATACTGGTTCTGTTCATTATTCTCTGTATGACCAGGGGCAAACCCCCCTCCCCCCAATGGGTCTTAATTTCTTCATCTGTAAAATTAAGTATGAGACTCAATCATCTCTAACGACCCTCCCAGCTCTAGACCTTATGACTCTTTTCTCCTTTGCTTCCTTAGCTTCTTAACTATGTAAGGCAGCAGCTCTCCATTCCTATCTGAATAGAGCTTCTTTTCTACTTATGCATTCCCAGACATGGTAAAGGACCCATTGAGGACTCAAGGATGTTGAAAAGGTTGACTTTGCTGGATGATGCAATTCATAGCCCAGAGGACACTGGGCTGATTCTGCTTAGAGGTGGCACTGAGCCAAGAGGCAAACTCTATTATTTTCCAGGGAAAAGATAAGTCCCTGATCACGGATAAGACCAATGCAATAACTCAAGCAATGTCCCATGTTAAATAAGCCCCAGTTTGATGGACGAAAGGGTCATTAGACCCTGGGCAGGGGAGCTAATGGACTGAATTATCTTAGGAGCAAGAAATTCCCAGTTTGGGATAAAAACCCTGTATCCTCAATAGTAAATAGGGCAGGCTGTCATGTGTGCCTTCTGGCATCTTCTAAAACAGCCCAAAAGTTAAGGAAAGAAAAATTAGATTAATACCTTAGACCCTGGAGGGAAGCTGAAGAAATAAATGTACTTTCCTTTTTCACTGGAAAGTTGAGGAATTGAATTTTGCTTACACATTTGGACATGGTGAATATGTTCCTTGATTTTATACAATTGTTTTTGGGGTTTTTTTTAATGTGTTAAAAGGAAAGATTCATTGAAAGGTTGGGCTCACTTAGGGAGAAGTCTTTTTTAAGGACTTCAGAATTCAATGTCAGATGGAAATTAGAGGAATCTAGGATAATGATATAATGAAAAGACTACTGGAGCTTTCCAAGAAATCTGGATTATCAAACTGTGCATACCCTTTAATCCAGCAGTGTTTCTACTGGGCTTATATCCCAAAGAGATTTTAAAGGAGGGAAAGGGACCCACATGTGCAAAAATGTTTGTGGCAGCCCTCTTTATAGGGGCAAGAAACTGGAAACTGTGTGGCTGCCCAACAGTTGGAGAATGGTGGAATAAATTATGGTATATAAATGTTATGGAATGAATTATGGTATATGGTTATGTAAGAAATGACCAGCAGGAGATTTCAGAGAGGCTTGAAGAGACTTACATGAACTGATGCAAAGTGAAATGAGCAAAACCAGAAGATCATTATAAATGGCAACAACAAGACTATATGATGATCAATTCTGATGGACGTGGCTCTCTTCAACAATGGGATGATTCAGACTAGTTCCAATTGTCCAGTGATGAAGAGCCATCTACACCCAGAGAGAGGACAGTGGGAACTGACAACATAGCATTTTCACTCTCTCTGTTGTTATTTGCTTGCGTTGTGTTTTCTTTGTCGGTTTTTCTTTTCCTTCCCTCTTTATCTGATTTTTTCTTGTACAGCAAGATAACAGAATAAATATGAATACATATGTTGGATTTAACATGTATTTCAACATATTTAACATATATTGGAGTACCTGATAGCTAGTGGAGGGGATGAGGGCAAGAAGAGGAAATTTGGAACAAGAGGTTTTGCAAGGGTCAATGCTGGAAAAATTACCCATGCATATGTTTTGTAAATAAATTAAATAAATAAATAAAGGAAATCTGGATTTGAATCCTGGTTCTTCCACATTATTTTTCTTCTTATTTTAAGAAATGTTATTAGTGTTTTGTTTTTATTATTGCTTACAATAATCTTGTATGGCAGGTGTTATGATTATCACCATTTTATAAATGAGAAAACTGAGGCAGAATTGAGAACAGCCACATGACTTGTTCACATTGCTAGAAAGCATTTGAAATGGGATTTAATTTCGATTCTCCCTGATTTCAGGTCTAGTGCTCTTTCAACAATACCACCTCGCTGCCATCTTTTTGAAGAAAGCAATATTGCCTAATGAATAGGGATCCATCCTTGAAGTCTGAAAATCTTGGCTTGAAGTCCTGTCTTTGACATATATTGGTTATGGAACCATATGTAGCCATATCACCTTTCTGGACTTCAGTTTTCTCATCTTTAAAATGGGAGGGAAAGGAGTCAGACCTCATCATCTCTAAGATCCCTTTTATCTAAAATTTATGATTCTAAAGTATAAGAAAAGTGTTAACTTGAATTAACAGTAAGATTTCCCACACCCAGGAGTTCTCTATACTTATAAAATTATAGATGCAGTCCCTATTCCTTTTGGTTTTTACATCCTATCTCTTGATATATTCCAACCCCCCTGAACTATCATTTGTTACATTATAAAAGTAATTAAGCCAAAATTTCCAACAAAAATTTCAGATAGCATTTTATAAAAACATTTCATAGTCCCATTTATTTCCCCCATCTTTCTACCAAGAGGAAGTTACAGTGTGTTTCATCATTTGTTCTCTAGGACCGAGATTGGTCATTGCAATTAATCTAAATTGGTTGCCTTTTAGAGCTCTTTAATTTCATTATTGTAGTCATCACTTACATTGTTCTCCTGCTTATTCACTTTACATCAATCATTGTGAACTAGTCTTCTCATGTTACTCTGAACTCCCACATTTACCATTTCTTATAGTGAAATAATATTCTATTGCATTCATAAACCACAATTTGTTCTACCATTCCTTAGTTAATGAGCATATGCTTTGTTTCCAGCTTTTTGCTACTACAAAAAAGAGCTATTATTAATATTTTGGTATATATAGAACCCTTTCCCCCTGCATTTGACTCTTTTAAGTATACCCCTGGTATTGAGATTACTGGGTCACTATGCAATTCCTAATTGCTTTTCAGAATCATTTGAAACAATTCATAAGGTGCCTTTCTTCCCATTGAATGAACATCCATATCTTACCATAGCCTCTTCAATATCAATTATTTCTGTAATTTATCATCTTTGCCAATTTGATGGATATAAGGTGAGACTTCAGAGTAATTTTAATTAACATGTCTCTTGCTCATAATTTGGGGCATTTTTCATATGGTTACTGATAAGTTACCTTTCTTTTTTTGAAAAGTGTTTGTTCATATTCACTGAGGAAGTCACATATTTGTGTGTGTGTGTATATATGTATGTATGTATGTATGTATACATGTACATATATATATAAGTATTATATAATATATGTGTGTATGTATGTATATAGGTATAAATATGTATGTGTGTTTATATGTATGTATTAACTATCAGACTTTTATCAGAGATATTCTATATAAAGATTCTTTTCCCACTTGACAAGTTCTCTTTTTTTAAAAACTTTCTATGTAATCCAGGTCAAATTGTGTCATGTTTCTAAGCCTCAGTTTCTTCACATGTAAAAAAAATGTTGGACTAGATACTCTCAAAGGTCCCTTCCAGTTCTAATGTGCTGTGATTAAAAAGCAAAAGAAGTAAGCAGTCAGAGTGAACATTATGGAGACTCCAGACCCTGGAGTATTTTATAGCTCTAAAGACATCAGACTTTTTGAAATGCTCACGTAGACAGGATTCTTTTTTAAAGGATATGGCCAAATACATTTCTTTTCTACTCTGGCACTTGCTCAACAATTCATTTGTGCCTAGAGGGCAAGAGGGAAGAAAAATAGACAAATTTCAGCAGTTTTTATAGGCTACTTATTTGCATTTTGCTGTAAAGCTCTCAAAGCTGCTCATTGTTTTGTGTAGAGGTAATTATACCCCAGATTGTCTTTCAGAATGACAATAAAAAAAATTGTAAGTCATTTGCTTACTGTGAGCATTCAGAGCTCTGAAGACGGATGAGGGGAGAAGAAGGGGAATTCCATGGGGGATTCTGAGAATGGTATCCTAATAGCCCAATTAAGGGGAACCTCCAATTTCAGAACTCAACCAGCAAAGAATAGAGTCAAGGATAAACTTTACATATCATCAGGATCTCAGTCTGTCAAGTTGGAAGGCAACTTAGGGGGAAATTTCCTAGCATTAAAAAGACCTGAATCTTAGCTCCAAAGTCTGCCATTCATTCATTGTATAATCTTCAGCAAGTTGCTGCTCTGGATCTCAGTTTCCTCATCTGTAAAATGGAGAAGGAGGGGAGTTTGGATTAAATACTATGTAAATCTGCTCCATCTCTAACATTCTATGCCCTTTCAGTTCTAAAAGTCTGTGTTCTAAGGTCCCGTCCAATTTTGAAATCTGGAAATCTATGAAAAAAAATGAGTTGTTAATTTCCAGCTGACCTGAATCACTCCAGTAAGCTGGGTCATGCTCACTTTCTTCCATTAACTTTCTATGTAATCCACTCATTCATAGAAATGGCAATGTATACCATGCTTGCTTCTCAAGTTCATATTTCAAGCAGTTTTAAAGATATAGTTTTGAACCCAGGCCAAGAACCAAAAGCAGGCTTAGGGAAGGAGCAGAGTGTTGTTAGTGGTCACAGGTATGGTTCCCTAAAATCAAAACTTTGGAGATGTTATAGAGCAAGACAGTTTAAACTTCTTCCACTCATGATCTCTTTTTACCAGAGATACGTTTACACAACCCTAGGTATATAGGTACATAATGTAGGTATAAAAATCAAACATTTACTGATAATAAATAATAATTTTGTGACCCCACATTTAGTTATGAGACTAACTCTCCATATGGAGTTGCCGCCCATAGTTTAAGAAGCTTTGTTAAAGAGAAAGTGAGTCCATCCCCCTGGATCATCATGGCTTTTTACAGCTCTATTATATTTCCATATGGGTTGAAAACAGAGCAGAAGTTATTATTCCCAGCTTTAGCCAGCTCTCCACTAGATTTTCCAGCACTCTATTACTCTGAAGTCATATGGATAATTAGCCTGAACTCTGTGTTGGAAACTTACCTACACAGGTAGCAATGCTTCTTCCCAATATAATTCTTTTGTGTTTATTTACCCATGCCCATCTAGTAACTAACCCTCACCTCTAACTCCATCCACAAACTGAATTTTCATCCAAGATTCAACTGACCACTTTCCCCAGCCATTAAACTAACCCATTTTCCTGCTGTAGACTAACCACTAATTCTAAATATAAATTGACTCCCCAATTGTAGCTACTGGCAGCTCAGTTCAATGGAAAGCAGGTTGCATTTGATGAGTTTTTAAAATTTGAATTCTAGGTCTGTCACTTGCTAGCTATGTGATCTTGGGTAAATCATTTTAGGTGTCTGAGTCTCAGTTTCCCCATCTGTCAAATTAAAGTATTGGATTAGATGACTTCTGAGGTGCCTTCTAATTCTAAACCTATCCTCCTAAACCTCAGCAGTGGATTGATCCTTAACCAACAACTAGAATTTGCTTCTTCTGTTGCAACTTCTACCTTTCTAACATCAACATTTCACCTGTGCCCCACCCTGGAGCTTTGTTGTTACTTCAAATTCAACAGATATAAAACCAATCCTACCCTCTTCCCTTTGACACTAGCCCCCTCCCCAATTTTCCCATTTATGTCATTTCCATCACTAGTCTACCATACCTTCAGGTCCCAAACCTCCAATGTGGAGCCTATCACCAAGCCTGATCCATTTTTGCTGCACTCCCTGCCTCAAATAGCCCCCTACTCAAGTCCATCCTCCACACTCCGCTCAAATTGATCATGTCATGTCCTTACTCAAACAATTCCAACAGCTCCTTATTTGAGATAAAATTAAAATATAAAATTCCAAGTTTGGCTTTAACAGTACTTTATAACCTTTTCTCTTACTACCTTTCCAGGTTTTTTATACCTTACTCACCCCTATTCCAGATTCTGCAATCCATACTCTGACATTTGGCCTCTTTGTATTTCTCCATTCCCCAATTCCAGGTATTTTCACTGGCTCTCCCCTATGTCTCCCCCCTCATCACCTCCTTGGCTGTCTGGCTTCCTTCAAGTTTCACTTTTGACAAGAAACCTTCCCCTAGTTCCCTAAAAGCTAGTACTTCGCCTCTGAAATTATCTCTATATATTTTGTTTATACCTGGTTGCTAGCTTGTGGTTTTCCCAATGTTAGTTCTTGCAAGCAGGGATAATTTTTTGCTGTCCTCTGTATCCCAGTGCTTAGAACATAGAAGATGCTTAATAAGTGCTTCTTGACTTGACTTAACCAGATTTGAACCATCTCCAATCTCTCCTTAATCAGTGGAATGAGTTACCTCTCACCCTCCTAGACAGATAACCAACTCCTAACTGCCTTCCCTCCTTTCTCTCCTTCCTTTTCTCTTCCTCCTCTGATTCATCCTGTACTCAAATTTCAGATAATTTATCCCTTAGAAAGCAGTTTATCTTTTTTTTTACTTTCCTGCTCAGAATTTTACAAGCCTCTTCCCTTTAATAGCATATCTAAAATCCTCTACCTTGCTCATAAGTAATCCAGGCTCATTCATTCTGGGTTTTAGTGAAGCCCAGATGAAATAGAACATTTAAAAGTACTTTATTGCTATTACAATCACCATCCTCCCCAGCACCATCTCCAACTACTACATAATAGGAAACTTTCATCCTCCATGGATCAATCCATTCCCAGTCACGTGAAGATGCCATGTTTATTCTGTTAGAAAGACATAGACGTGGTTCCTGTACCTAAAAGGAAAAATAACCCTAGGTTTTGATGACACTTCTGATATGTATTAGCTGTATGATCATGTCCAAGTCAAGATCCTAATTTATCTATACCTGACTTTCTATAATTGGTCCTAAAAGGTTGTCTAAGACCCAAAGAAATTTAACCACTTGGCCATCATCTTTGAGCCAGTAAGCATCAGGGGTGTTATTTGAGCCTTTGTCTTTCTGATTCTGATTTCTGATATAATCTATCATTATATCCACTACATCATGAACCCACTGAAAGCTTGAGGGAAACAGGAAAAGTCATAGAGACCATTCCTAATCTTAAAAAGCTTATAGTCTCATTAAAGAGATAAAATCACCGTATATAAAACCCATAAAAAAAAAAAAACTACACAGTATTCCTGGGATTAAATGGGAGATTACTTGTCAGAGAAAATGTAAGGGAAAGAATAGAGGCTACTAAGAGTAAAGTTGTCACTTTAAGGTGACTCTAAGCAGAGTTGTAACTAGGGTAGGGTGATCAGAGCTTTGCCCCAGTTTGGAGAAATTTAGAAGGTACTGACAGCTCCACCCTAGGACATGATCCTCCATAATTGCCTCCACCTCTGTGATACAGGAATGATAATTTCATCCCACAGATACTTTTCCCCCTTCACCAGCTCAGAAACCTAATGGTGTCCCGGAGTGTGCTCTGTCTCCATAGTAGCCACATGAGCCTCCGCCTCCTGCCATCATCACTACCACTTACCCAGAGGCAAAAATTGCTAATTGTGGCTCTGGCTGAGAGGCACACTAAGGCAAGGTTGTTGCTGTTCGGTCATTTAGTCATGTCCAGCACTTATAGACCCATCTCTTGGCAGAGATACTGAAATGGTATGTAATCTCCTCCTCCTGCTCATTTTACAGATAAGGAAACTGAGGCAAATAGGATTAAATTACTTGCCCAAGGTCACACAGCTAGCCTTTGAGACCAGATTTGACCTCAGGTGCTCTTAGCCCCAGACCCAGCTCTCTGTCTACTGCACCTCCTAGCCACCCTTAAGACTCCTAAACAAACAGCAGAAGACTCTGGCCACCCCATAGCACCATAGAGACTAAGGATGCATACCCACAGCCCCATGATCAGTAAGGTGTACATATTTAACAATTAATCCTAAACTTCAAGAAAGACATCAATGCTTGATGGCAAGCTCCCCTTTCATCAATTGTTTTCATCCTCCATTTATGAGGCATTGTACTTTTTTTTTTTTTTTTTTTTGGAAGAAGGAAAAGGAAAGAGAAGGAAAGGGAAAGGAAAAGGGGAGGAGAAGAAAAGGAGAAAGAAGAAAGAAAAAGGAATATTGGGCTGGTAATTCTAGGCCTGGGTTCTTCCTTTGGCCCTGCCACTTTTTCACTGTGGGTTCTCAGACAAGTCTCTTAATTTCTCTTTTTTAGTTTCTCATTTTAAAAATAAAAGTGTTGGTCTAAATGGTCTCCCAAGTCCTTCCTGCTTTGTAATCTTGTAGCATATGAGGAGATGACAGTAGGCTGGGTGTTATCTGATATAAAACTTCAAAGATAAAGACCAAAAGCTTATGTATTTATTGTGTAATGTTTTAATGCATTAAGACTTAGAGGTAATACTGAAAAATTATCTGTTTAAGTTACACATACACACACACTCATTGAACTAGAAACCCTATGAGGGCAGGAATTAAGCCTCTTATCTAAACTTTCTATCTTCACAACTACCAAGCACAGTACTCTGCATATAGGAGCTTAAATTTTTATTGATTTCTAAATGAAAGTATCGACAAAATTCAGTCTTTTAAAAACATTTAAGTAATGGTAATGATGGTGATGATGAGCACAATAATAACAAAAGCTCATATTTCTATAGTTCTTTAAGGTTATAAAACACATATAAAGATATTTCACCTGATTAAACCTTACTACAATGCAAAAACTGTGCTTTGAAAGCAATGAAAAGCTATCTAGTTTACCACAGAGGTACACTGGATTTGGATATAAAGATTGTCCAGTTGTTTTTTGTTGAGTCTTGCTATCCATGACCTCAGTTGGAGTTTTCTTGGCAAAGCTAATGGAGAGGTTTGCCATTTCTTTTTCCAGCTCATTTCACATGTAAGGAAACTGAGGCAAACAGGTTAAGTGACTTGCTTAGGCTCACACAGCTAGGAAGTATCTGAGGTAGGATTTGAACTTAGGAAAATGAGTTTCCCTGACTCCAGGCCCAGCGCTCTATCCACTGAGCCAAAACTTTTCCCTGCAACTAACCACCTATGTAACTTGGAGCAAAATCACTTTACTTCCTGGACAATGTGACTTTTAATGTTCCTTCCAGCTCTAAAATTATTTTTGTTTCATCCTAAAAAAAAAAAAAGACTTAGAGGAAAGTTTACAACATATTGGATAGTTTATCTGTGGGGCTTTTCTGGGAGGACATGGTCAAGAAGAGCAGAAAATAAGAAAGCATGACTGATTTTCAATCTGAGTTTCAATGAAGGGGGTGAACCTATGTCGAGGCTATTGTTTGAAGGGATCGGTCTACTCAAATACAAGAAATTGAATTAATTAAATCATGGTCATGATAGAAAATCACCAGAGGACATTCTGGGAGCAGTGACACAGTTAAATCAGAGGCCCCGTGTATCATGTACTTAATGTAACTCAATATGGGAAAAACCTTTGAAAATAGAGGAGGTAGTGTACTGGTGGATAAAGTAATAGATTAGACCAATTTCCTAGATCTGATTCAATGGTTAATTCAGAGCGCTTTAACTAAAACTTCAGTTTCTTGATCAATAAAGATCAAGGATTGAAACTGAAACAGAAATTTTCAAATCTAGGGACACGACTCTTGACTCTTGCTGAACACAAGTCACACCTAATTTTTAATCTCCAAAAATCCCTCAAAACTGTTTGACTCCAGATTGAACCAGTAATGTCATGAGTTGTTGCCATTTTAATATTCAATCTAAAAAGAACTCAAACATCACACATCTTTGAAATGAGCCTGTTTGAACCAGTAGTTTAAATACTCAAATAGAATGTTTTCTGTGCACTCTAGAGGTGTTACTTGCTCCCCCCCAATAAAACAGACTCCCATTGATGTCTGATGTATACTCTGGTCTTTAAAGAAGTTTAGGGTCAGCCCTGAAATTGCTATAAAACTGATAAGTGTGTCTTTAACTGTATTTTTAACTACAGTTCATCTTGAGCTCTTTTTTTTTAAAGAGGGGGGAAATTAAACTTTCTCCCTGTAAAGTCAAAAGAGCTACTGTATCATATTATGGATCAGACTTTCAGATTTTACAAGACAGTCTGGTACTATGGAAAGAAAAGGAGAAGGGAAGCCAGGAAATGTGGATACCAGGTCTAGCTGAGCCATTGACTCCAGGAAACTCATTTCCCCTCATTTGGCCTCAGTTTCTTTAAATGTCGAATGGAAATAATAATCTCTATCATCTCTGCTTCACAGAAAGACTGAAGAATGAATCAACCAATCAACAAATGTTTATTAAGCACCTACTGTATAATAGTTTCTGTTCTGCACTGAAGTTTCTAAGAATGAAACAGCTCCAACCTAAAAGCTCTCAGTGTTCAGGTGACAATAAATGCATATACACTTTTATGTGTGCACAGCACAATTATAAGACAAATCAGTATATAAACACAAAGGATTTCTATACAAAGTAGTTTGGGAAGTAAAGGCATTTGGAGGGGAGAGATCAGGAAAGGTTTCCTGCAGAAGATGGAGTCTGATCTGCATCTTAACAGAAGGCAGGGGACCCAGTGAGGTAGTAGCAAGGAGTAATGTGCAACAGGTATGTTCCAAGTTAGTGGAACAGCCAGTGAAAGCAGAGAGACCAGAGATACAATGTCCTGTGTGAAAAATAGAAAGTCAGTTTGGCTGGATTATTGAGTGTGGGAGAGGAAGAATGTCCAATAAAATTGGAAACGAATCCGGTGCCAGGTTGTAAAGGGCTTTAAACATTAAATGGAAGAGTTTCTATTTTAGTCCAATGGCAACATCTATACAGATATAACTGATGACGAGTCAACTCAACATTTAAGCATCTGCAGAGTCAGACACTGTGCTAAGTTCTGAATAATAATAACTGACACTTTGCTAGTGCTTTGAGGCTTAAATACGTTCAATACACTTAACCTTGTGAGGTAGGCAATACAAGTATAATGGTTCTCATTTTGAGGGAATTGACCCTTCATAACATGTTCATAGTCTTTTAGCTAGTAAAGAAGGGACTCAAACTTTTTCCAGGCTGTTGTGACATCTAATCTTATTAGGCAAATATTGTCATATCAGTTTCAGATGTTAACATTTTGCTCTCTTTCTTTCTCCTCCTCCCCTCAATTCACCAAAAAGTGGTTTCCCAATAGAGAAAGCTGAGGAACTGTCCATTTGGCTTCACAACCGATCACTTTGCTCATTAATTTGACTGTAATTCAATGATTTGGATTCTGGGTTTTGTCCTCCCTTCCCCTCCACCCCCATCATCATTGATTTATGGATTGATTTCAAACAGAATTTATTTAGCTTCAAAGACTTAATCTTACCTCAACTAAGAAGGTTTTAGAATCCATTTTCATAGGAGTCAATTTCCCCTCCCCCTGCATCTCTCCTGGATCTATCTCACAGTGAATAGTGATGACATTGGTTATTAATGAAATAAAATTGACCCCAGCCTCTGTGATGACCTCTCCATGCTAAATTCGCTTTAATTTTTTTGGTTCTCAGAACGCACCTGAAAAAAAATAGTGCCTTAGTCAGAATCTTAGAATAGTTATGATGTGGTTACATTGTAAGAAGAAAGAGTAACATTTTGGATCGCATGCTGGACTCGTTAGGTACCATGATATCAAACAAAGAGGACTCAATCTGAATCTCCGAGGATATGAGATCAAATGCCCACTCTGCTATTTACCACCTATGCAATCTTAGTTACATCATCTTGCCTTCTTTTAACCCAATTTTTTCATCATAAATGGAGAATGTTGAATAAGATGACCTCTAAAATCCTTTCTAATTCTAAATAACAATAATAATAATTGCAAAAGAAAATAAAAAGCAGTGCTGCCATAAGCAATTCCCCTAAGATCTGAAGGAAAAAGAAGAAACATTTAAAGTTTATGTTACTTAATCCATACAAATAAACCTCGCAATTATTCCAAAACATCTGTGGCTATGAATAAAATCCTGACTGCACAAGCTGGACAAGGGAGTGCATCTGCCCAAGGATGCCTTCCTTAGATTAGCAGATCAAATAAATAATGTGGTTTGAGGGACTCTGAGGCCCTACCAAAATCATCTCCCTCATCCAGGTTCCATCAGGCTACCAAATTCTACTATTAGGGATTCATTTTAAGGGGGAGAGAGGAATTGCAAAATCTTTTCAAGGGCACATTAATTCTTCTACACTTTACCATAGATGTCTCTATCAGATCATGTCCCTCCCTGCCAAAAAAAAAAAAAAAAAAAAAAAAACTAGATAAGAGGTTGACAAACTGCTTTGCTTGTTGACTGGAAGAGAATTATCTGGAAAGGAAGATTAACTTGCTAATTTCATGAGTTTATGGCCAAGTAGTCCTGGGACTATATAGGCCAATGTCACAAAAAGACTAATCTTTTCCATCCCTTTGTCCCTTAATATCCACCTAGCTATGAAATGTTCCTGTAAAAAGAACTTTTCAGCATGGGAATGATTTCTTTTTTTATTCTGTTTTGATCACTTTTCCCCTTCAGTGACACTTTCAAATGTGCTTCTTAATAGTCAAAATCAGAAGCAAACCAGGGACCCATGGCAGATAGATGATTTTTCTTCTTTTACTCAATTGTCTTGGACTGGAAGATTTTGGAGATCATACACCTGGAAGGAACTATATGGATTACCACCACTACTACTTCATTTAACATTTGGGGAAACTGAGACGAACAAAAGTCAACTCCATTATAATTCGCTTTATTCTGCTAAAAAAAAAAAAAGTGTCATCACAAGTGTCATGGAGAGAATTCTAAACCTGGAACCTCAGAATTTAGTTTGAATCCCAGCAATGTCATTTATTCCCTCTATGGCCATGGACAAATTTCTCTCTAGAATTCATTTAAATGAAATAAGAGGGTTGGATTAGATGGTCTCTGAGGGCCCATCCAGTTCTAAATCTATGATCCTATAACATTGGAGGAACACTGTCTCCTTTCTCTAGCTTGATGTGAGGAAGAGGGAGAAGGGAGGATCAAGATTAAAGCCAGGTCTCCCACACGGCAGCACATCTGGTAGGAAGTGAAAAACTCAGCAAAGTCATCTGGATTTTTCATCTGAGAGATGCTGAACACCTGAACATATGGAAACATATGGGGAGTGGGCTGCATTTTTCAGTTTTGATCCAGACGTCTGGCATGGAGTAGACACAGTTAAAAGTCTGGGAAATGCTTTAGACTCCTTGAAATATACCCATTTGGGATGTAGCCTTCATTCTACCATCCAGGTAAGGGGGAAGAGGAACAACATGAATAAATGGATTCACAGATAAAGCCAAACCCCAAAGGTTTAAAAACCATGATTTCTGTCCTCATTCCCATCACTACCACCACCCCCACACGCAATCCAAATGCCTGATTTAGGAATCACCTCCTCCTTTGTACCTCTGCCTTTGCCTTCCCTCTGCTGGTAATGCTAAAACATTTTCCCAAAGGCAGAACAAAGAAATAAAACCTGGCTGATCTACAAACTAGATATAATCATATCTGTATTAATGAAGAATGTGAATTTCAAGCTCATTTGCCATCAAGTATTTCCTTGTTAGAGGTAATAATAAGTTTAATAATAAAATAACAATTCTATTATTTTAAATAATTCTAAAGTATTTTAAATACTTTGCTAAATGAATAACTAAAATAAAATACTAAAGATATTTTAAAGTAGAATAATAATCCAGAGTACATTACAAAACATTTTATCATTGGAGCTGAAATATATTGAATATATATTCCCCATTTTATAATGAAACAGATGAGGTGCCTATTATTTATGTGAATAGTCACATAGCTAGAAATGATGAGTTCATACATGAATCCACATCTACCATCACTAAACCCCAAACCCTTTCCACTAAGCTATGTTACCTCCTTAATAGGAGAGACAGCAATGAATGAAAGATATGAATTCCCTCGTCTACACTACCCCAGTTAGAATCCTGATTATGTCCCCTTCGGGTGAGACAGGATGTTTTCAGTGTCCAGTCTAGCCAAAACGGCAGTCCCTTCCATTCCCATTACAACAGAATTTGAGCAAGACATTTTCTTTCTTTGGGCCTCAGTTTCCTCCTCTGTAAAATGCAAGGGTGTATGTGGACTGGAATATAGTAAGGTCCTTTACTATTCTTACATTTTATGACTAGATTTATTAATCCTGCCAGAAAGTACAGGCCTTAGAGGACAATAAGCTGGAACTTGAAGTACCACTTCTGTCTCCTCCTCCATTGTCATCGACCGACCCAGTACCAAGGAGAGAGACAGCTTGGTATGGTGGATAAAATTGTGTACCGGACTGGGAGGCTCAGCTCGAATGTTACTTCACCTACTAATTAACTGTGTTTCCTTGCGCAAAATTACTGAACCTCGCTGCCTTAGTTTCCTCATTTGTAAAACAGGGGAAGGGGTATGGATTCGATAGCTCTTAAGGATCTATGATTCTATGAGACAGGACCTTTCCCAACCCCCTCTGGCCTGAATAACTGTTAAAATGAATTCTATTCCCAGAAGATTTGTTGAGGGACTTGATTCTATCTCCCCTCCCCACTACCCCTTGTCTTTTTTTTTTTTTTTCTATGCGGAAACAACCCGCCTGCCCCCCTCTTTCATTTCATCTCTATTCTTCACAGGTGGAGTTCCCCCTAATTAAGTCTAATACACAAAAATCCACACTCATAAAGTGGATACATTAGTGAGCGATGATTTGCATTACAAAAGGAGCCTCTGGCTGGTTCCCTTAAGTACTTGGCTCCTCTGGTGAGTTAAGGGGGGGTGGAGGGGGAGAGATTTGATTTTTTTTTAAATCGATTTATACTAAACTTTTTCACAACCCTATCTGTTGCGTAAAACAAGGTACACCTATATGTGTCGGGGGTCCCAAAGAAACAGCGCTCCCTGCGTCAGACTCGAGGAGCTCGGATCTGATTCCGAGTCCGGAGGTTTGTGCCCAGACGGAGCAGGTACACTTCGTACCCACCTGGCAAATACGCTTCAGTCCGTCTTCACCTCGCCCCTGCCCGAGGCTTCACCGCCTCCTGCTGCTAGACTCTGAGTTTCTAGGAAAGCCGAGGTTGCTCTCGGCGGGTACACTAACTTAGCCTTTCATTTCCCCTCCCCAGCCCATCCCAGACTCCGGCACACCTCTAACACCTTCGGCTGGGAGGTAAACCACACAAATCCTTGACTATCTCTTTAAATCTTCCATAGCTTGGGAGCCCCAGGTAGGGGCCCAGTTCAACGGGGAGTTTCCCAGGGATGGAGGAGAGGACCAGAGGACGGGGGTGGCTTAGAGAGTGGTCACTGTCCCTTTAAATCTCCGCTTGTTTGGCTGCTATTCGCCCCCCTCGGTTTTCTCCACTGCCTTCAATCCCTGACTGAGCAAAAAAGGGCTTCCTCTTCAGGAAAGGAAAGGAAATGTCTAGGAGGGGGAGGAGGAGAGGAGGAGGAGGAGGAGGAGGAGGAGGAGGAGGAGGAGGAGGAGGAGAGGAGGAGGAGGAGGAGGAGGAGGAGGGAGGAGGAGGGAGGAGGAGGAGGAGGAGGGAGGAGGAGGGAGGAGGAGGAGGAGGAGGAGGAGGAGGAGGAGGAGGAGGAGGAGGGAGGAGGGAGGAGGAGGAGGAGGAGGAGGAGGGAGGAGGAGGAGGAGGAGGAGGAGGAGGAGGAGGAGGAGGAGGAGGAGGAATTGGAGGAGGGAAGCTCGGGCCACCAGAGCGCAGCGAGCACAGGGGGACCAGGGGAGCTGGCCGCGAGTCTGCGCTCGCCCTGCTCTGGGCTCTGGGAGGGTGGGAGGGAGGGAGGGAGGGGGGCAGAGCAAGGGGCCGGGCAGCGGCGGCGGCGGCGGCGGCGGCTGCAGCAGCAACAGCAGCAGCAGCAGAAGAAGCAACAGCAGCAGCAGCAGCAGCAGCAGCCGGGTCCGAGCCGCGCCCCCCAGTAGCCACTGAGTCCCAGCAGCCGCTGAGCCCCAGCCGACCTCCCCCAGGTCAAACTGTCCCCTTGCCCAGCGTGGCCGCTGCAGGCTCTCGGGTGGCCCCGCCCCCGAATCCCCCTACTCAACTTCTCCGCTCCCTCTCCTCCTGCCAGCGGCTTTGGGGGCTTCTTCCTTTGCCTGCCCAGGCGGGGTCCGGAGAGGGTGGGGGTGAGTGCACGCGCGAGAAAGACGGAAAGGGAAGAAGAGCGCTCTAGAGAGAAGCCGAACCCTGGACTGCCAGGGCTGTGGGACCATGATCTGAGGCAGGGGACTGCAGCGAGCGCGGCGGAGAGTTGGCTCCGCTCTTTGGAAGATGAACAACGCAGGTAGGTGTGTCCGCGGGGCCCGGAGAGGCGGCCGGAGGGGCGGGCGGAGGAGCGCAGCTGCACAGCTCCGAGCTCCTGGGGCTGCAACACCCTCAGACCCCCGACCTTCCCAGAAACGGTTCAGGCTCGGACAGTGCCCAGCCCAGGATGTCTGTTCCTGCCAGCTGCGGCCTCTGGGGGCTAAGGGTTGGGCGCCCGTGAGCCCGACTTGCGGGGCGCTGCCCCTGTTGGAAGCGGGACCAGCGGGGCGCTGCCCCGACTGGGAATGGGATCTCTTCCTCGCGCCCGGTCGCGAGGCAGGACTGATAGAAGGGGACGCACTGGAACCCGGCAACTTTTGTATTCCCTGAGCCCCAGGGGCGAGACGGGAAGATTGCAGCTGACGGGCAAAGTGAGGCATTTCCAGCTGCTGCGTGCCCCGTAATAGTAATAAAGAAAGAAGCCAATCCTTCCCCACCCATCCCGGGGAGGGGCTCTCTCCAAGCGGAGCAACTGGTGTGCGCCCAGGGAACCGGCCGGGAAGTTAGAGAGCTAGGGCCTTGGACGCCGATGGAAGCGATGGGGTTAGGACTGGCGGAGTTGCAAACCTCATGGGAAGCAGCCTCCTAGCAGTGGGGGTCCCGGGGCCCCTTCCCTCAGTTAGAGGTCCGCCTTTAGACACTGAGGAGCTGGGACCATCCAGCTGAGCGGGTCCATGATTCATTTTGACATTTGGACTGGTGATTTTCTTATCTTTTCTCTTGGAGGAATTAGATTAGAGAGGAGATGGGAGACAGCTAATAAAAGAGTCTCTGAATAGGGAGATAGGGAAAGCACCCCCCACCCCGCCCCGCCGCCCATATCAATGAATCAAGCCTTTATGGCTTCGTTTGTTGGGTTTCCCCAGCTGTATCTAGAAAACTAGACGCGCGCACCCTTAGATGCCATTTAGATCCCGAGTGAGAGAGGGAAGCTGCTCCTGCCCTTTCGCAGCCCACCATCTCCCGGTTTCCGGAGCCTGATAACTAGGATCCCCAGCGCCTCCCCCCATTCCGACCTTTTCAAGCAGATGCCCAGGGAGCAACCTGGCAGGCAGGCTGCCCGACCTGCTCCACTAACTGGCCCTCTCTGACTCTATCCCTGGGTATGCCCCAGAGAAGCTCATTTGCATGTGGTTCTGCTGTTCACAGGGCTCCCTCCCGGGGATCGGGGTGGGAAATGAGGTATCCTGGTGCCAGTCTTAGGGAGCCCTTCCTGCAGCAGTACTGTACTCCCCTCCTTGGTAGTTTACCCACTAGAACAACGAAGTTCCCAACCACGAAGAATGCAATTTAAAAAAAAAAAATGCATCTATACACGTCCCATCCTCTCGGGCAGCCTCTGACTCGGGATACCTTTTCTATCTCCCCTCTTTCCTCACTTCGTGCTAGAGGAAACACCCCTTTTACGGTTCCAGACAGCACTTTCTTGGGCCCTCCTCCCTGATATCTTCCATCCCTGCCTAGGGATTCAGAACCAAGAGAGAACACTACTGCGACCTACTTCGGGGGTCCTGGTGGGTCTGGGAGATGTTCCCCATCTTTTCTTGTACATCTTTTCACCCCATTGTTTTCAAAACGAAATAGAGGAGGAGTTCCTTCCTCTAAGATATTAGGGAATTAGATTCCCAAAGGGCCAGGCCCCACTGTGGTGAAAAAGAGCCTCTATCAATTCATACTAATGTGCTTAAAATACCTCTTCCCCAAATTTAAAAATTTTGCAAAATGCCATCTTTCATGTTAAAAAAAAAAGTACCCCCAATTGCACATCACTAAAGAAACAGGAAGCCACCATTTTGCCTGTCTTGGAACCCATATCCTGCTGCTTGCTGCCTTTTTTTTTTTTTTTTTTTTTACCCTTTTAATGCAAAAAAAAAAAAAAAATCACATTGTCTGCTTTAGGAGCTAAGTGCAGGCTGGTGGCAAGGAATGGGACTGAGTATGACAAAGGAAAAAAAAAACTCCCTTGATTTAGGATTGAAAGTCAAAGGAAATGGGTCCCAGATATAGGAACAGGCATTTGGGGGTTTCAGAGTAGCATTGGGGAGTGGGGTATGGTGTATTTGTAATTAGTGTGTGGACTGTAACATTCCCCGCAAGGAGGAGTAAGGTGAGAAGAAGGATGACTATTAACTCCATTATACAATTTATCAAAATTTTTGATAAATTTTGAAATTTTTGATTGTGTCGCTTAACACAAAGCAAAGCACTGAAAATGCTTAGATGGACTTTAATCAGTTCCACAAACACAAAGGTTTGGTCCTGGCCTTACTATTAATTTTTATTAGACCTACACATGCAAGTTTCCGCAACCCAGTGAGTATGCCCTTTTAACTTCCATAGAGCCTAAAGGAGCTGGTATCAGGCACACTTACAAAAGTAGCCCATGACACCTTGTTTAACCACACCCCCACGGGTTACAGCAGTGACTAACATTGAGCTATAAATGAAAGTCTGACTAGGGGTTTGATTAGGGGTAGCCTAATAGACAGAGGTGTGTAACTGTGATACCATATACTATATTAAGAGAGAGGATGGAAAGAGAATTCTGAGCCCCAAGCCTACCACCTTGAAACAAAATCCCCACTACCACTTCACCTCCTCCTTCTGAGCAACTCAACTGGAGCTGGAGTCATTTTTTTCCTCCTATGCCCCAACTCTCTTTAAAACAATAGTGAGAAAAAAAAATAAAACAATAGTGAGAGTTTCCAGCTTTCCAGAAAGGCAGGGATAATGGGCCAGATGACATCTGCTTCTATGAAGCCTTTCCTCCCTGCTCTGTGGCCCCCAGAAGCTCAAGCCTAAACTACTGGCATGTTTTAAGTTAAGAATCTTAGCAGATAGCATTTTATTGCCTGGGCAGGAGCTGGAAGAGGGTAGCTATCATAGGGGAGTATTTTTATAATCATGCCAGGTGATTGGCCATTGATTGGATAGCAAAAATAAAAAGTCTTTAGAGCTCACCCAAGAACAATGGACTGGATGAACAGCAGCTTAATTATAGATCATTGAGTCATTGTCTAGGTATTTTAGGGGTACTCAGTACTAAAAGTTAAATTAAAATTCAATTGAATGCTGGTATCTGAACATCTGGGTGTGGGAGTTCAATGGGAACTGGGATACATCACAATTAAAATAAACTCAGGACCATAAAATGAACTTCACCATAGCTATTTAGGAGCTCACACTTAGTACTTCATTTCCCAGGAATCATGGTTTTCAAGTTGACAGGATCTTCAATATGTCAGAATTCACATGTTTCATTTTACAGATGGGCAAAGAGAGGCCCAGAGAAAGGAAGTGACTTGTTAATTGAGAGCAATGAGGAGACTAGAACCCAATTGTGTCTCTTCCTAAACATGTACTGTTTATGGTTACTTGCACCTTCAAAAAGTTGGTCTTCTATCCTTGTTTGTATAATCACAAGCTTAATATAAGAGGCTGAACCTTAGATTGTGTTAGTTTTCTCAAGAACCACACTAGCCGGGTACAGGCCAAATCATTGTTGGCCACTAGGTGATAAATTTCTTGACCATAGGAATTCATGAAACAAACAAATGCAAAATGGACCTCAGGCCTGGGTAGCCACCCACTGCTTCTTTAGTAGTAGTGACAAAGTAGTTGAGGAGGAGGGAAAGAGTCCTAAGGATAACATGATTTTTAAACCATCAATAAACATTAACTATGGATATCTGAGCTATAACTAACCATTTTTTCTTGGAATTCTGCTGAGATAAGAGAGTGGGATAGTGCTGGTGGGAATGAAGACTTTGATGGGGGGGAGAAATATTCCCTGCTAGGTCAAAGTCCAGTTAAGACTCCTATTGACTTTCTTGTGCAGCAAGGTACTTGTATAAATATGCATGCCTATAAAAAAGTAAAAAATAAAGATAAAATACAAAAAAGACTTATTAATAAATATTAATTTTCTTTTCTTTCATCAAATTAAGAGAAATCTGAAGAGATAGTAGGAAAAAGTGTTTAAGAAAATTTCTTTCATCAGAAACCATCAATAGAATTGTGATTTCCCTTATCTTTATATAGGCAAGCAACACTTGGCACCTCTCTAAGTACTGATCACTTCTCTACCCACACTTAAATTGGCAACTAGGTTAGAGATAATCTCATAGAATATGAGAGCAAGAATCAAGAGCATCTACCTACTCCAATCACCTCATTTTACAAAGTTAGAAACTGAGCCTCTAAGAAGGCTAACAGGTTCATAGATGTAGAATTGAAAGGGATCTTAAATGCCATCTCATCCAATCCCTTCTTTTGGAAAGATTAATAAGTGAGATAGAGAGGCTCAGCAACATTGTCTGGAGGCATGTAGCCAATTAGTAGTTGATTTGGGAATAGAAAGCTGGTCTTCTAATTCACAGACCCAGAGACCTTTCCACCATACTGCATGCACCATAGTGACTTTCCAGTGCCCTAAAAGTGGCAGATCAAAGGAATGTTTTCTCTGGTTGGCAGAGAATGAATGTAAATACAGTAGTGAGAAGGAAGAGAGATAGACAAGTAGAGCAACCATGGGAGTGACCCAGGATTTATTTAGCAAGGGCACGTTTTCTGATGAGAGCTCTAACCTTCCACCTATTCCCTCTCCTCAGGACAATGGCCAGGGACTAGAGGAGAAAGGATCAGCTCATGCCTAGAAAAAAGGAAAGCCCAATTTGGCTGTTGGAGTAGATTAATTTTGCCTGTAGCATGCAACTGTAGGGATCATATCGGATCAGAGTCAAGTTCAATCAGGTAGTTAGAACTAAGATCATGGATGTGATACTCAATGAATCTTTTTTGATTCTGTCCATAGCCAAGATGCCAACTTAAATGAGGAAAAGGAGAAAGTACCCAAGAGAAAGATGCTAATTTATGCTTGTCTAAATGAAAGACATGAGAATAGCAATTCTACTGATGATTTCTGATAAAGGAAGTCTTCTTAACAAGATCTCCCTAGTACCTTTACATAGTTTGTTTACATGTATGTCTCTAGTATTATGACCATTCATTTCTCACTGGATGAGAATCTCACAAATAGAATATCAAAAAGATCTATAACCAGGATAAGGTGATCAGGGCTTTGTCACAAGGGTGCCACTATCTAAAGGCTACACTTTGTTAGATTTACTCCCATTTTATGACCCACAGACTTAACCCAGCCATAGACTCAATCAAACTGTGTTCCAATCACAGTCTGAGCCCCAAACTCAATCACAAAACGATCCCAAATTTTGGCTACAAACTGACCTTTGAATATATTTGTAGCCTCTGCCATAAATCTTGACTAGACATTTACCTTTAACTCTAGCCTTAACCCTGTATGCAGGCACAGAAAAAACCCAATCCTAGCCATAACATTTACATGTACTAGAAGAATGAACAAGAAACAAGACCAAGTTCATTGCCTTTGCCATCTGCTTCCTCAAATGTTATTTATTGTTGTTCAATCATGTTGAGTCATGTCTGACTCTCTGTGACTCCAACTGGAGTGTTCTTGGCAAAGATACTGGAGTGATTCCCCATTTCTTTTTCCAGCTCATTTTACGGATGAGGAAACTGAGGCAAGCAAGGTTAAGTAACTTGCCCATCTAGTCATTGTCTGAAGTTGGACTTGAACTCAGGAAGAGGAATCTTCTAGACTACTAGAGCAGTCCTTCTAAGTTTCCCTTTCCTTATTTTGTACACATCAGTAAAAAATCCTATATCTGTATATGTTGTCTGCCCCGTTTGAATATAATCTCCTTGAGGTAAGGACTGGCTTTGCTTTTTCTTTTGATCTTCAGTGCTTAGCAGAGTATTGGATCTATAGTAAGAGTATGCTACATTCTTGTCGTGGATTGACGAAGCTGGACAAGTGCTTTATCCCACTGAGGACAGAGAGTAATTTTGCTTTTAGCTTTGTAGCCTCACAGTGGACCACCATGTCTGTTGTCATGATTTCTAATTCTAACACTCTACTGGATTTTTTTTATCTAATCAATGTGTTTATTCCCTCCAGTTGATAAAACTTACAAGCCTTCTATTTGTTACTCCACTCTTGCCCCACCACAGAGGGCCCATAAGACAAGCTAGATTAGAGTCCTTTTGCTTTCATCTTATTCTCTTGACTATGGCACATCTGCTGCTCCTTGAAGGAGCATTATTGTCAAAGTATCTCCAATACCTAGCACATAATAGTCAATTAATAATAGTTATTGGTTTATTAATACCAGCAAGGACATAGGAGCCATCATTTCTTCTTCAGGCAGCTTCAGGCACAGTGGATAGATAGCTGCCAGGTCTGGTTGTCCAAAAGACTTGAGTTCAAATATAGTCTCAGACATTTACTATTTCTGTGACCCTGGGCAAATCACTCAATGTATGCCTGCCTCAGTTTACTTATCTGTAAAATAGATATAATCAAATGAGATAATATTTGTAAATCATTTAGCACAGTGCTTGGCACATAGTGAGCACTGTATAAATGTTAATAAAGTCTTATTGTTCTTCTTGTTGTTATTATTCTTCATTATTAATTCTATGTGTGTGAATGGCCCATCTCTTTTTTCCTGGAAAATATTCATTTCCTAGTGCCATCATTAACACCATTTTTCCTGTGTAATTCACTCCGTCTCTCCACTGTCTTTGGGGGTGATTCTGAGCTTCATTTGTTCTGAGATTGTAATGATTGTCGCCATACATAGAACATCACTGAAGGAATATCGGTGTTAAAATATGGGCCTTTGTCTCAGGCTTGAAGAAGTGTGGGGTCATTCAGAGAACTGTGCCCATAGTAACATTTAATAAAAGCTTGTTAATTTGAATGGAATTTAACCAGTTTCAGGGAGATGGAAGGTAGATTCCGGGAAGAACTTCCTGAAATGAATAGCCCAGAGACATTATGGGAAATGTTTGGGGGAGGGTGGGTAGGATGGTTGGGGCCAGGTTGGCCTTTGTCCAGTTCAAGATATGAGATCCTGTCATTGCAAATATCCTCTGCCCACATTCCCAGAGTCACAAGAACATCAATTTTGTAGCTTTACTTGTTTATTCAGGAGGGAGGGCCAGCTTGAGAAAGAACCATGAACCAGACAGGGCAGCTGGTACTTTTCTGCAAGGCTGGTGTACTGTGGGTAACACCTGCGTCCTCCAGCATGTCCTTCCTGAATTTGACAGATGCCACAGTTCCCCTCAGGATGTGGACTAGAACATAGAATGATAGAGCTGGAAGGGACTTTTGTGGTCAGTGAGTTCATCCTCCACCTTTTAGGAAAGTTGTGGAAAGAGGTGGAGGGAAAAAGCAATGGACCAGTAGTCAGAAAAACCCTAAGTCCAAACGCGTCCTCCTGAGGCTCTGTTTCCTCATCAATAAATGGGGTAATGATACCGTATAAAGACCCAATAGATACAGAGTGCTTTGCCTGTCTTGAGGTACTATAGAAATCTCACAGGCTAAATGATTTGCTCAGCATCTCAGAGATGAGTGTAGCCGGACTCATCCCTGCTGGCTCACAGCTAGTGCATGTTTTTCATGGTAGTAGAGCTGAGCATTCTGAGTTTTCACTGACATTGGGTGATCTTAGGCAAGTCACCAGATCATTCCCAGGACTCTAATAAGCATTTATTAAGCATCTGCTATGGGAAGGAGAGGGATATGAAAACAAAATTTAAAACAGCTCCTGACATTAAAGAAGAGGAATACAATTTATAGACAGATAGGATTATGCATGATGATTGGAGAAACAGGGACAAATAAAGAGGTCGGAAGAGGCTACCTACTAATATTGGAAGATCTGAATTCAAACCTAAGTCTGAGATATACTTATAAGCTGTGTGGCCTTGGGAAAGCCACTTAGCCTGCTTGCCTCAGTTTCCACATCTGTAAAATGGGAATTATAATAGTACTCCTTCCAGGGTCATTGTGAGGGGAAAATGAGGCAGTATTTGTAAAGTATTTTGCAAGCCTTAAAGCATTCTGTAAATGCTTGCTATTATTATAATTACAGAAAATGGTACATGAGCTCATAATAGAGGGATGCTAGGGATTTGGAGAGCCGGAGGTGAGAAAGGAGATCATTCTCTGCAAAAGAGACAGCCTGTGGAGGGACTCATAAACAGCATATGGAACACTAAGTTTGGAGAAGCAACAAGTGATCCACATTAGCAGAAAGGACAATAAAATGAAGAAATGACACATTTCAAAATGACCAAAGGAGAACAGGATTTTGAGGAAATCTGACCTAGATCGTGTGATCATAGTGTATTATCTCCATGTGATACATGGCAAAGATGCTAGATGAAACAGTCCATGTTTGGGGAAAGAAACCTGAAAGCCAAGGATGGGGGTCAGCCTGTGCTGAGGCTAAAGGTCAGGGGAGGGAGGCAGCCTGAAAAGAGGACTGGTCTGAAGGTCTGGAGACTGGGTTCTAATCCTGACTCTTTAACTAAATGGAGAACCTTCTGCCCCTGCCAAAGGTTTGGTCACAGATGGGATTTCATCTAATCTAATCCAGAACCAGACCAGTCTCTTCCACCCATTCTTCCCCTTTCCAGGTCTCTCCTTTATGAATTGTAACTTCCTTGATGGCAGGACTTAGCTTGTTTAACACAGTAGCTGGTACATAGTAAGTGCATAATATTTATTTTTATTCATTCATTCATTCTGGATCTCCATATTCTATTCTGTAAAGTGGAGACAAGGGGCACGTGAGAAGGTTGTGTTAGATGGCTTGACAAGGTCCTTTCCAAGTTTAACAGTTATAATCTTTAAGATAAAACAAATGAAAAGTGATCTTCTATGACAGATGCAAAACTCATTATTCAAACTTATTAGCAGTTTGGTTGGGGAGGCATTATCTTGAAAGATCACAGCACTCTCACCTCCTGTAACCTTTTCTCAGTAGCTCATCACCCACAGATCAATAGGATACCTTTAATGAAGAATGGGTTGGAGGGGTTGGAGAGAAAGGCTTCTGGGAGGACACCTATTTTTCATGGCCCTGAATGCTCCTATCCCCTTTCCTTTGACATCCCTGCAAAATGCCACCTGTTAGGGGTGAAAAATGAGTTCTCCACCCCCTGGGAGAATAATTTTACACAAATGGTTAATGTCTGACATGAGATACCTGAAAGCAATATAAAGTAGTGCATAATGTGTAGGGCTGAGCTGGCCATAAGGGGAAAATGGAAAATTGGCAAAATTTATTTCTCAGGGCAGAGTCTTTGGTGCCATGTCCCAGTTCATCCAGCCTCGGCTAATCCAGGTATCTTTTCCTAAAGAAAGTACAATCATAGGCTTTTAGTTGGAATAGACAGGAAGGAAGGCAGGATAGTGGAGAAAGGAAAGGGGGAAAAAAGAAGGAAGAGAAGAAGAAAAGAAAAAAGGAAGGAAGGAAAAAGAAAGAAGGAAAGGGAAAGGAAGGGAAGGGAAGGAAAAGAGGGAAGAAGAGAGAAGAGGAGAGGAAAGGAAAGGAAAAGGGAGGAAAAGAAAGAAAAAGAATGAATGAAGGGAGGGAAGGGAGGAGGGGAAAAGGGAGAGAAGAAAAGAAAGGAAAAGGGAGGGGAGGAAGGAAGGAAGGAAAAGGAGGAAAGAATGAAGGAAAGAAGGAAGGAGGGAAGAGAAAAAAGGAAGGAAGAATGAAAGGAATAAAAGATTTATTAAATACCTGTTATATGATAGACACTGTTCTAAGTGCTTCACAATTATTATCTCATATGATCTCACAACAAAACCTGAGAAATAGGTGCTATTAATATCCTCATTTTGCAGTTAGAGAAACTAAGGCAGACAGAAGTTAAGTGACATGCCCAGATTCACACAGCTAGGTAGTATCTGAGGCTGGACTTGAATTCAGAGTTTTCTGACTCTAGGCTTAGTGCTCTATCCACTATACTACCAAGCAGCTGCTGAGGCATCAGGTAGAAATGGGGATACAGATCTATACATAAGGATCTCAGAAGACCGCATGCTGATTTAGTTTCAAGCTGGAATGTTAGCTGTTTTGTTAAGTTTTGTTAAATATTTCTCAATTACATTTTAATCTGGTTCTAGCTATATTTGCCAGCTCCATTCTAGTTCTTCCCACCTTATTATTTTATGGACAAGAAAAGCAAGATATAGAGCAGAGAATTTACTTGCTCAAGATCATTTAGGTAATGATATATCCAGAATTTGAACCCAGATACTGATGTATTTTCTTTTTCACTGCTGCTTCTTTGTTCTCAGACCTTGTTATAATTCCCACTCAGGCAGTGTCTGATAAATTTAAAATATTTCCTCCTTCTCGGGGGCCTCATGCATTCATAGTGGATTCAGCAATGGAATGAATCAATTGATCAATCAATCAACAAGAATTTATTAAGCACCCACTACATACCAGGCATTTTGATAGACCCTAGAGATATAACACAGTTCTGTTCTCAAGGAATTTGCATTCTATCCAGAGAGTCACAATGTATATGATTAAGTATATGCCAAATAAACAAAATAAATTGGGTAGTTGAGGGAGGCCTAGTTATTGAAAAGAGCAGGAAAGGTTTGATACAAAAAAATGGAGGGAAGCTGAATTATACTGAAAATGGGGGGATTCTTTGAGGCAAAAGAAGGAAAGATAATGTTCTAAGTGTGGGAGATGGGCAGGGCAAAAACATGGAAACTCAAAGATGGCATTTCTTATGAGAAACAGCAAGAAGGTTAATTTAGCAAGACTTGTAGAGTGTGGGAAAGGGGGCTAATATATAGTGGAGTCTGGAAAGGTCAGTTGAAACCAGATTCTGAAAAGTTATTAAAAACATCTCCCCCCCCAACTACTAGTGCCTTCTCCTTATATTTGATATTATGTACAAACAATAGGGAACCACTAGAATTTAAATATTAGGGAAATGACATAGTCAGACCTTTGCTTAAGGAAAATCACTTTGGTGGCAATGGGAAAGGTAGAGATCTTGTGGAATTTCAGGCACTGAAAGGAAGTTTAGGGGCAAGTAGACCTTTCCCAAATCTGTCTCAATATTACTCCCTATTTAGTTATAAAACTGGTACCAAGCAAGCCAAGGATACCCATTAGCCAATGGGTTAGAATCATTTCTCAGTTATCCAATCTTAAAGATGGAAGAGATTTTCAAGCTCATTCAGTCTAGATATGCTCAAATCATGAATTCCTTCTGCAATACAAATAGTCATTTTGATTTCCTTCAGCACCACTGGTCAACAGTAAGGATCAGAAACTGACCATCTTTTGAAGGAGCCCAGGCCACTTCTGAACATATTTCATTGCTAGAAAATATTTTCCTTATGTTAAACAGAGATCTCTTTTGCTTCAGGCTTTACTATAATATGACACTTCAGTGGAACGTGCCTTCTGCCCTCAAGGTACTTACTGCCTATGGTATGGGAGGTATGGTATATAAATACAAATAACAATGAAAAATAATTCATGCTAAGGACATAAAAGTGCTATTTAACTGAGACAAGATTTGAATTCATAGAGTTGAGTCTGGGCCATCAAAGATTAAAGGAGTGATAGGAACAGGTTTATACATAATGAAGATTTGTGGAGTGTTGATGTGAATTGTGGATCGCATGGAGAAAAAAACAAAAGTGACAAGTCAAGTCAATAAGCATTTATAAAGTGCTTAGTATGTATCTGGCAATACAAATATTAGGAGAAAGAAAAGTAGTGGCTGCCCTCAAGGACCTTATGCTCTAATGAACATAAACTGAGTCTGAAATGAGTTGGGGAAGGGACAGGGAGTGAAGAAGGTCAAAAGTGAAGCTTGGAGAAAAAATGAAGACCTGGCTGGTTCACATTGTTTTCTTAAAATGGAGGTTCTAAGAAAGACCAATTAGAGGAAGTAGCCTCAGGGAAAGAGTATATTTCCACTGAGAGAGGGCCAGGGGCAGAGTGAATTTCCAAAGTAGGAAGATTGCTGTGGATGGTAGGAAAAGCCTGGAGAGACAAGAGTGGAGCCAGAAGAAAAATGAAGCTATGATGGTCTGGACAATTTCTTTAAAATGAAATTTCTGACCCTCCAGAAGGAGGAAAAAAGGTTTCAGGGATAGAGTGTACTCACAATGGGGAAAAAGTCAGAAACAAAGTGAACTTCTGGCTGATAAAGAGGCTGTGATATTTATTAAGTGCCTACTCTTAGATGCTGTGCCAGGTATGGGGAATACAATTACCAAGAATTGAATAAACTCCTACCATGAGATTACTGTAAAAACATAGATGCATAATAAGGACTTGTAACAGGGTGATGGCAGTGAGCAAAATTTCAAACATGGCAGACTAGGTGGTACCTCTGGCAAAGAAAAAAAAAGAGAGAGAAAATGGTGAATTCAGAAATAAAAACATGTTTTCAGGTGAAATAGAGGAAATTCAATTTGGGATATATTGCAGTTGTAGCATAGGCCATCCAGGTAGACTTGCCCTAAAGAAATTGCCTATATGGAAATGGAGATCCAGAAAAGGTAAAGATTGGAGATACAGATTTGGAAGTTTTCTTCATAGAGAGATGGTACTTAAAGCTACTAGAGGAGATCAATCAACAAGAAATCAGCAAACATTTATGAAGACCCCCATTATGTGCCAGGTATTGTTGAAGGACATTCCACAAAGAGGAACACTGAGGACAGACTCCTGGGGAATACTGAACTCAAGGGATTCAGAAGAGGCAGAGTACAGTGACAAAAGAAATGATTAAAGAAGCAAGAGAAATGAGAAGATGGAAGTCAAAGGAGACAGTTTTTAGAATGTGTTAAGTGATTCAGAGAAATGAAGGATGAGAATTGAAAAAGAATCATTGGATTGGAAATTCAGAAGTCACTAATGAATTCTCCTAGGACAGTTTCAAGAGTGGTGGGGATAGAAGTCAGAGGAGGAGAGGCTGAAAAGAGAATGAGTGAGCTGGTAGAAAGTGGAAGCAATGGGTGTGGGCTGCTTTTTCAAGAAGTTTGGTGTGAAAGGGAGGAAAAAGATGGGGTAGCACCTAGATGTCCTAGAAGGACTGAAGGAAGTTTTTTTGTGGGATTACAGTGACCTGAGGACGTTTGTAGGCAGGTGGAAAGGCCTCTGTGGAAAGAGATTGAAGTTATATAAGAGAGAGTGTATTATTGCTTCTAAATCCTAGAGGTCAAGGAAAGTGGTAGGCAATGATTGGATGGATTAAGGATTAAGGAAACCCCATTTTGTGACAAGAGGAAAGAATGGGCAAATTCACTTTGATAAGACAGTTATAAGACTATAGATAGAAACCCAACCATGTCTTCTTGTCCAAGTCCTCATCATCTGTGATTATATTCTGTGACTATATCAACTGAGCTGGGGTGGGAATGGGGGATGAAAAGGAAGCGAAATAGGGAGAAATAGAGTAAATTCCCTCTCCCTTTCACTCTGATCACATCCTTCCAATGCTTCTCTTTCTAAATTCTCCAAAGGTAATAGATTTGTGAAGTAGCTAGGTTGCTCAGTGAATAGAAAGCACCAAGCCAAGAGTCATGAAGACCTGATTCTTAGACCCTGGTCAGGTCATTTAATCTCTTTTTATCTTAATCAACTGGAGAAGGAAATGGCAAACCACTCTAGTATCTTTGCCAAGAAAGAAGTCATAAAGAGTCAGAAAAGACGCAACCCCAATGGGTTCATGTTTAATGATGCCCACAAACACCTTCATATTGCCCTGTGAACTTCAACTTTCATTTTTCAAAGACTGAGAGCAATTCCCATTAATAGTAATTGCCACTCTTTGCCCTTGGGCAAGTAGTGTGTTCTGCCTTGTAAAATAGGAAGGTTGGACTATAGCGATCTTTCATATCCTTTCTAGTCATGGTTCTAGGATTTGGTGATTCACAATATCTTAGGATGATGATCACTCCCAGGTCATCCCCACGAGGATTATATTATTATTCCTTGTTTATATCTTGGAAAGCCACAGAGAAGTTGAATGATATCAAGGTTCCTAGTAAATAATTAAGTGGACATCAGGTCCACATGTTCTTTCTACTAAAATATTCATTCTCCAGATGATATTGTTTCTTTATCTGCTTTTTTATTTACACTTTTCTGAGCCTGTTCCAAGAAAAATTCCTTTAAACTGTCTTTATAAACTTACCTCATTTTCCTTCTGTCTTATTAGATCTGCTTTTTAAATCTCCCAATTAGAAGGTATCAAGCAAGGAAATGAATGTGGTTTGTCAAGTTGTATAATTTTGATACCTCACAAGCCTCTCCACTGAAAGGGCTCTTCAACATTGGTGAATTTTCTAAATAACTGAAGCTGTGCCTTTTAAGAAACACCCAAACAACTCTATTTCAACTGTTTTGGATGGAAATCTTTTTATAATGTATCATGCTTCTCTGCCAATTTAAACAGAATATGTTGAATATTATATTTATCTTCCTGAAATGTTACTACCACAGCTGCTATCCTGTTGATTTTCCTTGTTCACTCAGAGTTATCATTACAAACATCAATTAATTGCACTGCACTGCTATATGATGACGCCCTCAGAGGATATTCATCAATCCATTCAACAAAAATTTATTAAATTTCTAGTGTGCTATACAATAGGAAAGATATTTGACACTTGACTCCTGTCTTTAGAGAGCTTGTAGTCTAGTAAGAGGATGAGATAAACAGAAGTATGAAAATAGCTAACATTTATATAGATTTTTAAAGTTCAAGACAGCTCGGATTCCACCTTTTACACCCTTTACAAGTCTTTCCTACAGAAAGAATAATAACAATAACACATGTACATAGTGCTTTAAAGATTTGCAAAACACTTTACAAATATTTCATTTGTATACAATAATTCTAGTAGATGCTATCATTATCCCCATTTTACAGATAAGGAAACTGAGTCAGATAGGAGTTAATTGGCTTGTTCAGGGTCACACGGCTTAAAGCTAAGTGTGTGAGGCTGTCTTTGAACACCAGTCTTTCTGACTTTAGATCCAGCTTTCTATCCCCACCTGCTTATGCCTTCTCCTTTGGGATTATTTTACACACCATTTCCCACATTAGACTATGAACTCCTACCTGAATGTTATGTATGTGAGTATTACCTTCTTCCATTCAAAGTATAATTCATCCACTCCCTATAATTGCAGCAACATAAACTTTCCTCCCCATATCCCAGGCTCTTTCTATGTAAAATCACAGAGCCAGAGCCAAGATGTGCCTTTGAAATCATCTATTTCAAACTTATTTTAATGGTGAAGAAACTGCGGCCCAAGAAGGTGTCAGAACTGATGCTAAGTCAAGTGAGTAGAACCAAGAGAACATTGTTCACAGCAACAAGACTATGTGATGATCAACTCTGATGGACTTAGCTCTTTTCAACAATGAAATTCAGGCCAGTTCCAATAGACTTGTGATGGAAAGAGAGTCATCTGGATCTAGAGAGGGGTCTATGGGGACTGAATGTGGATCAAAACATAATATTTTCCCCTTTTTTGTTGTTTGCTTGCTTTTTGTTTTCTTTCTCATTCTTTTCCTGTTTTGATCTGATTTTCTTGTGCAGCATGATAATTATGGAAATATATAGAGAAGAATTGCACATGTTTAACCTATATTGGATCACTTGCCATCTAGGGGAGAGAGTGGAGGAAAAGGAGGGAGAAAAATCTGGAACACAAGATCTTGCAAGGGTAAATGTTGAAAACTATACATATATTTTGAAAATAAAAAGCTATTAAAAAAGGTGTCAAAGTTTTTGGACCCAGATCCTTTCACTCCAGAATCACTAATATAGGATTAAGATAGGACAACTTGATTTTTAAATTTCCTTTCAAAGTCTTTGGACCCAGATCCTTTTACTCCAGAATCACTAATATAGGATTAAGATAGGATAACTTGACTTAAAACTTCCCCCTAAAATGATGTCAGCTACTGGATCTAGTCATTAAATTAAATCTACTTAAATACCTAATCACCTACAAGTTATAATCCAGCCCAAAGATATCTAACTCAATCTGAGTGGTATAAGCTACATTAAGTGTAATTGGGAAATATGAAGTGAAATAAATAAAAATACAATGTAGGCAATATTCAGTTGTGATTCTTTAAGTCAGTACATGGCCCCAGGGATCTGTGACATTGATTCAGCCCATACCCCTCTATCTTGACCATGAGAGGTTCTGTTACATACTTTGTTTAAAAAATATCTAAATGTACTGTGTCCGATGTATTCCTCTGATTTATCAGTTTAAATAGAAATAGGACAAGATTAGTCTGGCATGATCTGTTCTTGATGAAGCCTGGCTAATTTTTAGTGATAACCACGTCCTTCTGAAATGCACAGACCTATCAGTGAGTTGGGGGATGTCTACCCCACGCATGTGAAGACTTCCCCCGGTGAAATGGGCAGATGAGAATAATTTGTTCCATTGGAGGAACAGGAAGGTCACTGAAGCAGGTGCTGTGGGACGCTTGGAGCTTAATCAGGCGTCAGAAACAGCAAGGTCATCCACTGCAAGTGGGACCATCACCAGTTATCCCGACTTTGGTTTTGCCACTGCACTTGGATGATTTTGGAAGAGAAAGGGAGACTGATGACTGTACAACTCACTTAAATATAATTCATGCACAAGGCAAGAAATCACTTGTTATCACCTTCCTTTATTTTAATCTGTTGCTAATAGATTGGGAAACCAGGTCATTTTTGAAACCTAAGACAAACAATGTGAACTATAAAATTGAAACATTTTTGCCTTTCTGTATATATCCAACATTGTATACGTTATCTGGCATACAGTAAGTGTTTTAACAGATACTTTTTGGCTAACTAACTTTACACATAATATTTTATTTGATCCTCTCAACAAGCTTCAAATAGGTACTATTACTATTTCCATTTTACAGATAAGAAAACTGAGACTGAGAAAGTGTCTCATTGGGGCTCATACACAACTTATAAGTGTTTGGGACAGGTTGGACTTCGTATAACACCAGCTCCCACATTCTATCCACTGTCTCTGCCCACAACATTACATGGTGAGTGTATTAACACAGAACAACAACAACAAAAAGTTCCCTGGGATCAGAGAGAGGAATGACATCTGAGAGAGGAATGACGTCATCAACTGGTTGTTCATTTCTTTACTAACTGGTCTCGAATTCCTGTGCTTTTTGAAGTCTCGTAAACGATTTTTGTACAGTTGTTTGGTATTTTTTTTCCTGTCTCCTTTCTTGTTGCTAGCTGTTCCCTCATGATGTAGAACTTCCTTTAGAAAACCTTTTCCTTTATTTTAATTTGTTGCTAATAGTCTGGGAAACCAGATGATGGAACTTATTAGAACTATGAATAAACTATACCTTGGGTACACATGGTTGGCTGCATGGTGTATCCCTAAATTAGAAATCTCCTTGAGCTCAGGAACTATGTCTTTACTTTTCTTTGCTTCTCTAGCCCTTAGCACAGTGTCCTAGCACATAAGAAGTGGTTAATACATACTTGTTCATAGATCAATTAATTTCATTAGCTTCTTCTGTGAGTTGAAATTAGGCATTTAAATGTGTGAACTTCATGACATCTATCTTAACTTCTCCCAATCTTTTTTTTTTAACTTTTTCCAAATTTTTGAGATCATAACAGAATGCACGAAAGGCATTTATTAAACACTTATTATGTAAATAGGTTCTGGGGATACAAAAGCTAGATGGCTCCTACCTTCAAGGAGTTTACTCTCTAAAAAGGGGGAAGCAATAACTTCTGGGGAAAGTTGGCTAGAGAAGGGTGTTTTGTTTTGTTTTCTGGGAAGTCACGGGGATGGTCAATGGAACAATGGGGCAGTTGATTGACACACCCTTCCCAGAAGTAACAGTTTTGTGTTAGTTTGATTACAATTCCCAGAGCAAGAACTGGAAAGTGAAAAATTGTGGGAAGGCTAGAAGTAGAAAAGTTTCACTGCCCACCCCAAAGTGACAATTTCAGAGTTCTTCCAAGGCTTGATTTCTGAAGATCTAGGCTGGATGTTAATATGTTGTGAATAAATTGTTTTATAAAAATACTATTTTTATTAAATGTTAAATCATACACTGTATATATTATTTACATATTATATCATGTATATATGATATATTTATGTTATACAAATATAAAAACTATTGTTTATTAAATATCAGATGATTATGTAATGATTTACTATACATTTTTATTAAATATTAAAATACATTAATGTAAAAACATATTGCACTTTTATAAGAATTTATAACTTTTTTCCTAAGTGTTTCGTATGTTTTATCTCATAATTGCAAAGTAGACATAGATGGTATTATTATCCCACTTTATAGAAGATCAAAGTGAGATATTAAATGAATGGACAGACAGCATGTCAACGTCAGAGCGAAGATCAGAAACCAAATACCTCACTAATATTTCAGTAGTTTTTTGATTACATCAGACCTCCTTTCTTTTCAGTTATGCATCTGTGCAGAGGACACGACCTATGTGCCACCTAAACTGCTTTCCTCTTTGTCATTTTTCTTTGCATGAGATTATGGCTCCTTGAAAGCAAGACTTGGGGGGAAGGAGAGAGGAGCTTTCTTTGTATTCCCAGTGCTTCTAGTGCCTAATCTGTACAAGAGGCTTTTCCTGGTTCTTCTCCACCAGTTGCTAGTGCCTTCCCCAGAGAGATTTCACTGTATCTTGTATATAACAATTACTTTCATGTTGTCCCTCTATTTAGAATGTGAGCTTCTTGAGGGCAGAATTATTAGCTTCCAGAGAATAATTTGTCAACTAATGACCCCACAATTGGACGAATCTCCCAATGTATCAATGTATCTCACAATGACAAACATGACATGTTTTTGCCTTTTCTTTTCATATGAGACATTTCAATTCAACTGTTGACCACACAATTGAATGAATTGTAGTGTATCTTCCAATGATAAACATGAAATTTTTTGGCCTTTTCATTTACAGTTTTGACACATTTCAATTCAACTGTTGTGTCCAACTGTTTGTGACCCCATTTGGGTTTTTCTTGATGAAGATAATGGCGTGGGTTGCCATTTCCTTTTCCAGATTATTTTGTAGATGAAGAAACTGAGATACAACAGGGTTAAATGACCTGTCAGGGACACAGTTACTAAGTGTCTGAGGTGAGATTTGAACTCAGGAAGATGTCTTCCTGATTTCAAGACCAGTGTTCTATCCACTATACCATTTAGCTGCCCATTCAATTCAATAAGCTTTATTAAATGTCTACTATATGCTAGACACTAATACAAAAAGAGGTAAAAAGTAGTCCCTACCCTTAAGTAACTTATAATCTAATATAGTAAGAGCTTAATAAACATGTTGCTAATAAACCATTGATTGATTACACTGTCATAAACTCAAGAGAGGAGGTCTTCTGAGGCAAAATATGAGCAATAATGCTTTTTCCACTCCCAACCGCTTTTCATCTGAGAAATTTTTTCACATCTATAGTTTAAGAAGCTTTCGTCCAGACTGTGCTTTTTTATTATTATTAAAGCTTTTTGTTTACAAAGCATATGCATGGGTAACTTTTCCAACATTGATCTTTGCAAAAAGCCTTGTATTCCAAATTTTCCCCTCCTTCCCCTCCACCCTCTCCTTAGTCCAATACATGTTAAATATGTTGAAATACCTGTTAAATCCACTATATGTATACAGATTAATACAGTTTTCTTGCTGCACAAGAAAAATCAGATCAAGAAGGAAGAAAAAAGAAAAACTGAGAAAAAAACAAAATGCAAGCAGATAACAACGGAGAGACTGAGAATGTTATGTTGTGTTCCACACTGTTCTCATGGTTCTCTCTCTGGGTTTAGATGGCTCTCTTCATCACTGAACAAGTGGAACTGGTTTGAATCATCTCAATGTTGAAGAGAGACAGTAGCCTGTCCTTTGTGTCAAGAGGAGATGTATTAGAGGGCCTGGATTTGCTGGTGGAGATACCAAAGCTCTTTTTTCTTTAAAAATTTCATATTTCATAGCCAAGAGAACATTTTCCAGGACCCACTGCATATAAGTTTTAAGCTATACTAATGAAGACCAAAATCCTTAGGTTGCTCATCCTCATAGATTTGGGAGAGTAAGGGTTAAAAAATCATTGCTTCTAGGTCAAATACCTAGTCATTCTTTCTACCCCTTTGTTCCAAAACAAGAGGATATTATAAAATCAATTTACTTTTATTTGAGGCAGGAGTCTGCTACTTAATGCAATATCCCAACAAGTAGCCATCTAGGCGTTACTTAAAGACCTCTGTCACAGAGAACTACTTACCTGGCCAAAAGCCATGACCAAGTTCCTTCCTGCTGAGGTAAGACTGGTTGATGCTGACCTGCATGGCAGTCAGCCCAACTCCCCCCAGTTGTCCTTTGTTCCTTTTCAGGATATCCCAAGGGATTGTTCCTCATTAATCATTTGGTAAAACTGTACCAAGTGAAGGATACTTCTGGAGAGCAAGGCTATAGATGAAAAAATGCAGGCGCTAAATGAATTCTTCTGCCAAGGACTAAGTTTAATTTGGCAAAAATGTTGTCTAGCATTATTGTATATTTACAGCGATGAGATTGTTGCCAAGGCTTTGTCTTAGAAGACACAGACAACTGACCTGGTTGTCTCTTCATTAATTGGCTCTCTCTCATTCTCCCTCACTAAACTGGCTGACAATTTGGGCATCAAGTACCAAGCATTATATCCACCTAATCTTTTCTGTAGTCAGACAACTAATCTGGGTAATAGAGGCCAAAAGAATGCAAAATCATAGAATGAGAGATTTAGACTTGTAAGGGTCTCCAAAGTCACCTCAATCAATCAGTAAGCATATGTTCACCATGTGCCAGTCATTGTGCTGAGTGCAGAGGATACAAAAAGAAGCAAAAAGCTGCCCCTGCCCTCAAAGAGCTTACAATCTAATGAGGGAAACAATAAACAAACAAATGTGTAGAAACTATAAACCGTGTAAATAAGAAATAATTAATAGAGAAAGGTGCTAGAATTAGGAAGGGTTGGGAAAGACTTCCTGTAGAAGATGGGAATTTAAATGGGACTTGAAGGAAGCAAGAAAACCAAGAAGCACAAATGAGGAGGGAGAATATTCTAGGCAGAGAAGATGCCTTAGAGCTAAGAGATGGAGTGACATTATAGGACAGCTAGAGTCAGAGGCCATGGTCTGGAGGCCTATTCCAACCCTGCTATTTTACCGATGAGGAAATCAAGACTTTTGAACATCCTGGAACCTCTCATAAATAACCTCTTTTCTCCTGGTAGCTGGTTAGGGTTTGCATGTGTTCTTTAAAAGAACAAATACTCCAGTGTCTAATTGAGCTCATTAATAATATTAGAATGACCACATATTTGTCAATTGATGCCAAAATTTGCTTGGTTTTTTTTTTTTTTTTTGAGATATTCTTAAAGTCTGGTACTTCTTAATGTATATATTCCCTTCAGTGATGCATGTTGCAGTCCATTCATGACAACCCTTCCTGTTCCACTTTTGTCTATGGCTTCTCATAGTAAAGTGGAGGTATGAGGGGTCTTTATCTATCAAAAAGAATATAGAAAATGGAAGGTAATGGGGGGATCTCCACTAGCTAATCTATGTTTCCTGCCATTAGCATGTCTTCTCTTGGCACAGAGTACAAAAGGGTAGCTCTAGTTGTCAGCAGTTTCAGTCTCCTTAACCTCTTGGTGGCCTCTGATATATTGTTCATATCCTGCTTTACAAAACTTTCTCCTCTTGTCCTTTATGACACAGCAATCAACCAATTAATCAATCAACAAGGCAGGTGGCTGACCCAGTGGATTGAGTTCTGAGTTGTGAGTCAGGAAGAACTGAGTTCAAATTTGATCTCAGACTCTTACTAGCCTGTCTAGTTTCATCGATTGCAATATGGAGTTAATATGAACACCTACCTCCCAGATATGTTTTGAGATCATATTTGTAAAGTATTTAGCGTACAGTCTATCACATAGTAGGTGCTTAATAACTACTTGTTTCCTTCCTTTAAAAGGCACTTATTAAGCTCTTAATATGTACCAGTCAGTATTTGTAGAGATGCAAAGTATAAACAAAAACAGTTCCTGCTCTCAAGGAAGGAACTTTTTTATCTTCTATTATTAAAAGTAGGACAGTGGAGTCCATGACCTGCCTATCAGATGGATACTGTCTTGAACGAGCATTCTACTTAGTTCTAATTGTGTAGAGAGTGACTCAGATTCTTGGCCCCAGTGGCTGAGCTCCATCTGGGGCTGTTCTGGATGAGATATCAACCATTCCCTGGGAAGTATTTTCTCCTTGGGCATTTCTCTGTTCCCATGAAGCCACTTTCTTCCCTGAGAGCTGCTCCCTAAGCCAGGTCTGGCTTCAGGGAACTCTTTCCATGTTTCATTATTTGGTCTGATGTTTACTTTTATGACACAAATGAAACTTTTCCCCCATCACAGTTCATTCTCCCATCCTTTGATAACCAAGGAAATCCCACACTTGGCAAAGGAGGGAGACCCTAACAGAGAGTGAAGTTCTACTGTTCTTTTCAAATTGAGCGGGAAGAGGGATAACATTAGTATAGAAAACATTTGTATATTTGTTTCCAGATCTTTATCCTATGAATATAAAAGAGTGGGGTTTTGCCAAGAGGGAGAGGCTTTTTGTCCAGAACATCTCATACTTTTGGCATTGTCTTATCCACTTCTCTTAGGGGAACAACTCCCAACAGGGCAGCCTTTTTTCAGAAGAATCTCCAAAGTCTGAATTAATGCGGTATCTAAAAGTCATCTAGACGCAAGCTGACCCAAGCCCATCTCACAATCCTGGGCTGGGCCTGGAGGGAGACTCACTCTCCATATATCCCAGAGCAGATTGTTATTTAAGTTAAGGTTGGATTGGATGGTGCCTGAAGTCCTGCGATTTGAGTCCCTCTCCTAAGTAAGAGACTTGGCTGGACAGAGAGTTTTAATTACAAAGGGAACCTGTGCATGGCTGCGTTTCCCCATGTAAAGAATTTACTTCCAGTCTTGTTACCATTAGAAAAGGCAAGCACTGAACACTGTCCAGAAATTAAATAACCCTCCTCTTTCCTCCTCATGAATTCCAATTTTCCCCAGCTTTCAAGTTTCAGTTTCTCTAGGAATCTTCCCTGATCAAAATCATGGAATATCAAGTCTACATGAGACTTAGTGAGTCAGGGGTATCCTGGAACTTTTTATAAGCTTTTGCTTTGGAACTGATGGTTTCCTGGCTCCTTCACACCACAGGAATCTTATTTTCTCAGTTACTATAACCTGTAGGCTCCCACAATGGGAAAGACTGTGATCTTTCCTTTTGCTTCTCCCCTGCACCCAACCAAGTGCTGTGTATGCACCCAGGATGGGGCTTAGGGAATGATTATCCACTGAATATATGTATAAATGAGCTGCTGGGTTTTCAATGGCACTCAGACTTTTGGGACACCTTATATTGCCTTTGTTTAGGAGCCAAGTCCTATTTTTGGTATTGGGTTTCCACTCCTGAATTCCAGGTAGAGGGATCCTACACTTCGGTTCCAACATAAGTCATGGCCAGTAGCAGTGTTTGCCAGGCTACAAGTCTTGTCTTTGGATGTCTCTCATTGCATTGTAGAATGTCAGAACTGAAAAGGACTCTTGAGATCATCAAATCTGTTTTGTTTTGAATGGAAGAAAAACACGAGACCAAAAGTCTCAAGATCGCCCAGCAAGTTAGTAATAGAATCATGATTAGAATCCAAATATCTGTCTTCCACGAAGGACTCTGAACCATCATTGCATAATAACTAAGACAATGGGTTTAAATCTTCTCTCAGATACTTGCTATAAATCATTCCACCTTTCTTTGCCTTGGTTTCTTTATCTATAAAACAAGAGAGTTGGATTAAATAGCCTCTAATGTCTCTACCAGCTCTAAATGCATGATGCTATGACTGTAGAGTTGGGACAAAATTCAAATTCTTCATTTTATAAATAATTTGTAGATAACGACTAAGAGGTATTGACTTAGTATCATAGAGTCTTATATCTGGAAAGCATGCCTGATCCAACCTCCTTATTATGTAGGAAAGAAAATAAGGTCCAGGGAAATAACTTGCCGTGTTACCCCTGGCTCTCTATTATCTTCAGCATCAGCTGTGAAGTCTTCTTTTGACATTTATAGCTTTTCACAATCTGCCTCCTCCTACATTTCCTGAAGTATTACATCGCCATTCCCTGCACATATACTTGATCCAATGAAACTTGCCTTTTGGCTTTTTTTCACAACCTTGAAGCTCTACCTCTCATTTTCATGTTTTATCATCAGGCATCCATCCCCCATACCTAGAACATGCTTCTCCTCATCTCTACCTCTGGGAACCTCTAGTTTACATCAAGTCTACTCGAATGCCAACTTCTGCCTGATGTGGGCTTTCTAATCCCTCCCATCAAATTGCTAGTGTCCCTCCCCAAAAAAGTCACCATAAATCTGTCCTGCATCTTATTTTTCCCTCTAAAATGTAATTACCTTGAGAATAGAGATTGCTTCATTATCATTTTTGTAACTTTTATGTAGCACCTATTACATAGTATGGGTAATAATTAACCTATATCAGATTGCTTGCTGTCTTGGGGAAAGGAGAAATAAAGGAGAGAGGGAGAAATAAAGGAGAGAGGGAGAAAAATTTGGAATACAAAGTTTTACAAAAATGAATGTAGAAAATTATCCTTACATACATTTGGAAAGATAAAATACTACTAAAAACATAGTATATGCAAAATAAAAGTTTGTTGATTAATTGATTGCCCATAGCTACACAAGTAATAAATGATAAAGTTGGAATTTGAACCCAAATCTGCAGACTTCTTAGATCCACCATTTTTCCCACATGTCCAAACTGCTATCACTAAAGCCACACGGGTGCCAAAGACAAGGTAACCAAGTTCCTTTGACTCCAAATGTAGAGGTCTTTCCACTACCGCATGAGGTTTCCAGTCCAGCAATCTTCCCACTGAACCAAGTTGCCTCATAGACGGCTCTAATGAGCTCTACTACCTCTCTTGAGAGGCATTTTTTTAGAGTATAAATGGCAGGAAATTGTATGTATGTGTTTTAACTTCCTCTGTTTCTTCCTCTTTTTAGATTCACCAAAACCACCATTAGCACCAAAGCCCAAGACTGCTGGTCACTGTACACCAGTAACCATCCCCAAGTTTCCTCCGTCCCCCCGCTCAGATATTCTTCATAGTCCCAACTCTATGTCCAGAGGGCCCAAACCACCTATCGCTCCCAAACCCAAGTTGGCCACTACCAACAGGGGGAAAACTCGCGTGTACATGAACAACACCTTCAACAAATGCAGCAATGGGAAATTGATCTGTTCAGATGGAGAGCTGTATGAAGGGAATCAGTCCAACCCTGAATGCTCAGAATCAGAAGCTGATGATGAATATATCTTACTCACTGAAACTCAGTTGACTAAGAGAGACTACAAAGTATCGGAGCAGGAGCAGGAGTCTTATTGTGCAGAGAACGAGAAGTTGTCATCTTTGCCAGCAGCCAGGGAGGAAGAAACTGAGACAGAAGACCCCTGTTCCAGCAACTGCTCCAGCAGCTTTGAGACAAAGGCAGAAGAGGACTCCTTAAACTCCACTGAGCGAGTAGATGATTCAAATGAACTGCCACAAGGTGGGGACAGTGAAAGGACTGACCAGTCTTTACTAGGGTCCCCAGGGACTGAGACCCAAGATCCCATGAATGAAAACCCTGGGGAGGACACAGACTGTGAAAATGACCCAGGTGAAAAGGAGCAGCTTTTCATGAGCAAGGAAGGGGACAGCCTGATAGAGAACCAAAGTGGATACAATTTGGAAAGGAAGAGGATCTGTTCCAGTAGAGAGGACTGCAGAGATATTGTTTTAACCCATATAGCTTCAGATGAGCCAGAGGCCAATGGTGAGCAGCCAGGGGACCCTGAAGAATCATTGGATGTTGGGAATGCCAACAGTGAAGAGTTTGCAGAACCAATTTTGTCAGATTGTTGTGGTGGTTCCGATATTTCCCCTGCTGAAGAAGAAGCTGAGGGAGAAGGAGATGAAGCTGAAAATGGGTGCAGCGAAGGCTTACAACCCTGCAATGATCTCAGTGAAACTGGCTTAGCTGGAGAAGAACCTGAAATCACAGAGAGGGAAAATGAAGACACTGTAGCCAATGGTGATCAAGATGTTGAAGCAAAAGATGACCAAGAAGAAGAGGAAGCAGCCATTCAGGGTGAGGTAGAAGACCCTCCAGATGCCGAAGATGTGCTGAAGGATGAAGTTGCTGATGAGAACTGCCAGATCATTCCTTTTGAAAGTGAAGGTGGTGATGAACTTTTGGGTTCTCTTGCAGGAAGTTCGTTTGCATTTCTACCAACTGAAAGCACATCTTTTTGCAGTGACAGCTATTATCCTCCTCCTGAATCAGTGAAAGACTCAGAATCTGGACCAGAGGGAGACTTGGGGTTAACATCATTGGGGTTTCTTGTTACTGGAAGTAGAATTGAAATGAGAGGAGAAGCAGATGATGTTGCTGCAGATGGTGTGACTCTCCCAGAGCAGATGCAAGATGATGAGCAGGCTTCTGTGACTGGACTTGTAAATAATCAAAATGGATCTCCAGAGGTTCCTGAAGTAGTCATTGTGCCAGAGGAAACCCCTGATGATGAAACAGTAGATGATTCCCTCATTGACCCCTACGTGATGGGAGTCAGCCTGATCCACCGGGATGAGAATACTTTTTCAGGAGGAAGGGGATACTCTGAATCAAAAGGAGAAGAAGGCATTCAGGGCAGCTGTAGCACTAAAGAAGAAATTAATGCTGATGCTAATGCTGACAATGGCCTGATTACCATGGATCGGAAAAACATTGTCACAAGGGCCCGGTCTCACTCCGGGAAAGTGCCTGGCTATGTCCCGGAAACCGTTCCTGAAGAAACAGGGCCAGAGACTGACTTACTAACCAAGGACAGCAGGCAAGAAGGAAACAAGATTCGGCTGCCAATGGAAGGGAAACCACTAGAACTCAACAGAGCCTTGCCAGCCAAGCCTAGAAGCTTTATCTTATATCCTAGGTCTTTCTCTGTGGAAGGTCGAGATCTTCCTGTTTCCTTGTATAGAGAGTTGGAAGAATCTATGTTGGATGACGGTAGGATAAAAAGGAAAGAGGATAATCTTTCTTTGCCTTGTGTTATTGGGTCCTCGGGGAGCTTCTCCCAAAGAAGCCATCTTTCTTCTAGCGGCATGTCTACCCCCTCTTCTGTTGTGGATATCCCACCTCCTTTTGACCTGGCCTGCATCACAAAAAAGCCAATTACAAAGAGTTCCCCTTCCCTTCTGATTGACAATGATTCTCCTGATAAATATACAAAGAAGAAAAAATCATCATTTAAGAAGTTCCTAGCCCTGACGTTCAAAAAAAGGACAGAGAACAAAGTCCATGTGGATGTCAATGTTTCTTCTTCGAGATCCTCTTCAGAATCCAGTTACCACGGACCTTCGAGGGTGCTAGAAATCGACAGGAGGAGCCTCAGTAATTCTCCTCAGTTTAAGTCTAGATCGGGGAAGCTCCGAGCTTCAGACTCTCCCTCCTCCATCATCTTTTACAGAGACATGAAGAAGAAAGGGGCCCAATTCAGCCGGAGTGTGTCCAGAGTGGAGTCATTCGAAGACCGCTCCCGGCCTCCTTTCCTGCCCCTTCCTTTGACAAAGCCAAGGTCCATATCATTTCCCAACGCAGACACTTCGGATTATGAGAACATCCCAGCAATGAACTCGGATTATGAAAACATCCAAATCCCTCCTCGGAGACCTGCGAGGGCTGGAACATTTACCAAGCTTTTTGAAGATCCCAGCAGAGCACTGTCAACAGCAAATGAGAACGATGGCTATGTGGACATGAGTAGTTTTAATGCCTTTGAGAACAAGCAGCAGACCACAGATCAGGAAACAGAAAGGTACTGTAAAGCCTTTTGTCTCTCTGCTTACCTTTAAGTTGTCTTGGGAAACTGATCTGATTTATACCAGAGAGGGATTTGGCATTTGACTTTGAAAGGAATGATAAGTCTCTAGAATTATTCTAAACTAACAATCTTTCCCCACTTACTGAAATAAATACTCTAAATTAAGACATACATTTTTATTGCATAGATATACACAGGAAAACAAGCAGATCTTGGATGGTTTTAGAGGCAGAAAAAAAGTTTTACTTATTTAAAAGAATTTTATATTATGGAAAATCTAAGGTGCCATAAGCTAAATTTTTAATAAACGTAAGGGGTTAAGTGGTACATTTGGACCTGATTCATTATTCATTTGCGTTAAAGTGAGTTGGAGATGTCAAAGTTATCAATAACAGAAGTTAAGCTTGTCAAACTGAATATTTCAGCCTCCCACTCTCCAATAAATATTTTTATCCATTAACCTAGCCAGACAATTGAAATCTCCACTTAATTTGTGCTGTGTAGACAAGATCTGAAGGAGGTACAGTTAAACCTCACTAAATGTTTGGATTAATAAAGAGCCTGAATTATTGAAGATTTTAAAAGAAATGCAGTCTGGTCACTTTCACTTATATCCAGTAACTCAAGTTAATGAAGTATTGCCAAGTGGATATTCTTAGGGGACCTGCAGTAATGAATAGATAAGAATGATTTGCAATTAGCTGTTAGGAATTACTGGTTGGTAAAGGGATCCTTGAGTGCTTTGAGAGAACTTGTTCTCTTGAGTGTTTTAAATATCCCACTGCCCCTCTCAGAGCTCCCCTTCACAGTTGCTCCTTCCAATCCCCTAATCTCCAAAACACTGTTAATTTGCCTCTTTGGTGACAAAGCGATTTATAGAACAAAGGTAAACTTCAGCCTAGTTTAGAGAAACTAGATTTTAGTTTGGAAGATGCTTACAGGTATTGCCCAGAGTAAAGGAACAGTGAAATCAGGCACTACTGCTCATCATTAGTAATAGCTAAAAGGGCCCAAATTAATAGGATCATTATATATTTCACTACAGTTTTTAAAAAAGGAAAAGAAAAACCCCTATATATGTATGTATATATACATACCTGTATATAGAAACATATATATATATATATATATATATATATATATATATATATATGTGTGTGTTCTTAGAGAATATATGGGAAATAACTAGCCTAATCTATTAACCAAAACAAGAATCTAACCTCTGCTTGAACAACCTCAAACAACAACAATAATGATAACAATCATGACAACAATAATGATAATAATAATAACAATAATACTAGCTAGCAATCGTATAGTGCTATAAGGTTTGCAAAGTTCTGTACATGTCTTATTTCATTTGATATTCACAACAACCCTGGGAGGTAGGTACTTTTGTTATCATCTCTATTTTATAGGAAACTGCAAACAGATTTAAGTGATTTGCCCAGAGTCACACAACTAATAAGTATCTGCGGATGGATTTGAACTCAGGTCTTTTTGCCTCCAAATCCAACACTCTTATTCATTGTCCCAGCTATTAAGAATCTTGTCAGATTGTAGATTTACAGCAGGAAGTCGATCAAATCACCACATTTTACAGATAGGGAAACTGAGGCAGGATTTGAACTTAAGGTCAATGACCCCAAGTCTAGGGCTGTCTTTGCTATCCTGTCTCTCACAGCTCACTGCCACACAAAGCAGCCTATTCTGTTTTGGGCAGCTTTCAGTGTTACAAAGTCCATTTCTCTAAAATTCACCCTTCCCTCCTAGAAGTACTCCCACCCTGGTTCTAGTTTTACCCTTGGAAGATACATAGAACAAGTCTTTTCCCCCTTTCACTTGTTAGTTCCCCATTACAGGGTGTTCCAAAAGTCTTTGATAGCTCAAATCATAATTAAAGCTAGTAACTGAAGCTAATGATCATACCTCCAACCCTAACTTCTCTTTTCAAGGTTCTTTTATTCTTTCAGCCATTATAAATAATGAGAGATTATCCCACAGACCTGAAGTACCTAACAATCCTAGCCTATTACTTATCAGAATCACCACACACACCAATAAATGTAATTTGAATTAATGAGTTATTATTGTAAAGCCTTGCTGACATGCCAACAAAGACCAGACAGATTAAGTGAGGAAGATTCCCGTGGGATCCCAGACTCGTAGATCTTTAGCTAAAAAAAGACTTTCGTGAACATAAAATCCAGCCTTTTGATTTTACTTACAAAGAAACTGAGACTTATAAAAGTAAAATGATTTTTCTAAAATATTACAGAAAGTATGTGACAGAGATGGAATTTGAACTCAGGTCTTCTGACTCCAAATACAAGACTCTTTCCACTATAACAAATTGTTCTTGAGACTGAGATATCCATGATTAACAATCAGAAAGTAAGGGAGGTCTGTGGACCAGAAAGAAAGTAGAGAGACAGTGCCTGAAGTCAGGCTTCAGACACCTAATACTTCCTAGCTGTGTGACCCTGAGCAAGTCACTTAACTCCAAATGCCTCAGCAAATAAAAAAGAAAAAAAAAAAAAGAAAGAAAGTAGAGGGACAGGGAAGGCTGATAAGGAATCTGTTTTGAGACAGAAAAGTCTGGAATGGCTCTCTTCCTGCCCTAAAAAGCCTATAGTTCTATGAATAATATGACTACATGCCAGTGGCCATCATATTCAATCCCTGCCCTTATCATAAATCCTTGAAACAAAATCTCCAACAAATGGTCATGCAGGCTTTTCAAACATCCCAAATGATGGGGAACTCCTTAACTTCCCATATGCTCTTTCCACTTTTGCACTTTTTGGGCTGTTAGGGTATCAAACTGATATCTGTCTCACTTTCAGTCAACATTTGCTTCCTCTGGTTCTTCCCTCAGGGGATAAACAAACTGAGTCTAATACTTTCCACATAACAGCCTTTAAAATTTGAATAAATGATCATATCCTCTTGTAGCTCTTTCTTCCCAGACTAAATATCCTTAGTTTCCTTGATTGCTAAGTTCTATGCTATGGTTTCTAAAGTTTTTATTCCTCCTGGTCACCTTCCTTGCTTCAGCCTGTCAGCATCCCTCCTAAAAAGACAGAATCTAAGACCAAAAACAGAAACAACAGGTACATATTACAGGCCTATCGTGCATGAGTTACAATACATTAGACACTGATGATACCCGGACCAAAAAATCAGAGTTTCTGCCCTCAAGCTGCTTCCATTCCCTGGAAGAATACAACATGACCAGGTAAAAACACAAAATAATTTGAGAAAGGGGAAAGTACCAATCGCTGACGGGTCCAGGGAAAACTTCTTGAAAATATAAGAAGCTGAGTTAAACCTTGAAGAGTCATGAGGGGGGAGCATTTCCATAGATGGCTTATATGAATGCACGTCAAGGGAGTGATGGAAAATAAGGTTGGAAAAATATCAACCCCTATATTTGGTCTGACTCAGGCCAACTCCTTAGGTGGCAGCTAGGTGGCACTGCAGTAGATAGAGTGGAGTTAGGAAGACTCGTCTTTCTGAGTTCAAATCTGGACTCAGACACTTATTCGTTGTGTGATCCTAGACAAGTCATCTTACCTCTGTCTGCTTCATTTTCCTTAACTGTAAAATATGGATAAGAATAAAATTTATTTCCATGGGTTATTGTGAGAATCAAATGAGATAATATTTGTTAAGTGCTTATTGGTATAGTCTCTGGCACATAGAAGAATTTTAAAATGCTTGTTTCCTTCTCTTCCCTATGATTTAGAATAATTTTGTTATTTAGAATAGTGATTGCAATAATTTCAAGAGGGATATAGTGCTAATAACTAGGGGGAATGATCTCATCCGGGCATTCTTATCTGAGTTGTGCTGTGAAAGAAGCTAAGGATTTCATGAGGCAGAAGTGAAGAAGAAATGTATCGCAGGATTAAGATAGATGGATTGTGTAGGGAATCACCAGCAGGCCAGATTGTGGAATGTTTTAAATGCCCAGTTTAGTGTTTGCACTTTATTCTGGAAGACAACAGAAGAGATCATGAGATAGAGTCCTTGTGACAATAACATTGAAGAGAAACTTCCTCCTGGTTGACATGGGGCCATGATAGGACTTTAGGATTCCCTTTAGCTAGGAGGGCACTTAAGAATTAACCAGCTCATTTTTTTCATTTTATATTCATTATATATCTGGGCAAACCGAGACTCGGAGAGGTCAGATGACTTACCCCTTAGCTACAGCTAGTAATAGCAGAGCCGGTTTAATTTAATGGCCAGGCATTCTGGCTACAGCTTCAATATGCCTTCCACTTCAGTCTAGACACCGGGCTGAAGTCATCTAACCATGTCATTGCCCAGTCTCCCTTTCTCTGTCTTATTCCCAAGGTCATCCTGAGAGGCTTTGTCCAAAGGCTTGACAGAAGTCGAGTACACTTTGATCCATGATGTTTCTCTGATCTGTTCATCAAACAGACTAGTCTGTTGGAGTAAAGCACATTAGCAGCTTTTCTTGAGCCCTCCTGAAACATGCTAATGAGAGAATCCAATGATCCTTCATTGACAGAATGCTGCCGTCTGAAGCCAGTTCAATGACCATGCCCTGAAAAGAGATGTGGTCCATAGACTGCCATCTGTTGGGGAAACATTAGGGGAATTTTAAGTCTATCACAACACCCGAAGCGTTGTGACTTGGCCATGCTTGTGCACTTCCAAAGAACACCTGCCATTTCTTAGGAATGGGGCTAAGTTTCAGCTTTCTCCCAAGGTCAGGTCTGATGCAGGTATTTCAGCATCCCTATGACTACTCTAATCAAAGAAAAATAACCCTGTTTGGTTTCCAAAACCTTTCCCAAGTTGAATTAAAGTGCTAACTATGCACAAATCACTATGCTGAGCCTTTGAAACGCAGGACACAAAGACAGTTCCTGTTCTCAAGAAGCTTACATCCTAATGGAGGAGACAGCCCATTTGAAATGATTCAGAATCATCAGATGAAAAAGTCCTGGGTCCTTAGATGCTAATGCCTCTTCTTTGACGTTTTTTCCATTGACAAATCTATGTCAATTCCTGTTGATGAATCATTTTGTACTGCCAAATGCCATTTTTTTCTACATCTTCAATAGATGTGGCTCTAGGAGCACTTGCTGGCTACACTTCCATAGGAGTTAGTCACAGGATGAGGGCCATAGGCACTAGGCTGGAAGCATGGCTAAGTCAAGGGCTCTTGGACTCAGAATCCTGGGGAAGATGGTGGTCAAGGTATGGTGGTGATACTGGATTGACTGACCTAGGACCTCCTGCCTTCTCTCTCTCTCCTAGGTCTCCCCACTTATCAGCTAGGCTAGTCTACCTGCTCTGTGCATGTCAATTATTTTCAGTTAGTTGGTGACAATGGTTGGTGCCTTCTTCATAAGAGCTGCTTTGCTGGATGATATCTCTGAAGCTGGTCAAGGGGAGTTCTGCCAGTCCCAAGACTCTTGCCCTTATCTGCCTTTTGGTAACAATTATTATTGGTGGTTGCTCATTGGGCATTCTCTGATGCATTCCATGGTCCTACCAAACTGGAATTCTCTCTGTTCCTTACATATGAGATTTGGTCTCCCATCTCTGTGCCTTTGCTATTCTCAGTGCCTGGAATGGACATCCTCCTCACCTCTGCCTCATAGAATATCTGGACTAGTTATATAATCATTCATCACAAGCATTTCCTTAAAGATGCAGCTTCTGCATGAAGTCTTTCTTGATCCCCCCCAATTGCCAGTGTCTTCCTTCCCTAACAACCCAGCTTCCTGATTCCATATTCTAAATATATTCAAAGTGCTAAATCATATAAAGAATGTATAGTCATTTGCAGTTAGCCAAACAGAAAGGATTCACTAGAATTCCTCATTTGCCTGCAGTAGGATTTAGACCTGGAACAAAACCTATGGTGAATGTAATTTAATCATTTTGTGATGATTCAGAAGACACTTCTAGGTACTTCAGCTCTCTTACCAGCTATTTTTCCTTTCTATTTCCTCACCTTTGGAAAAAAGAAAAACCACAGGATGCTTATTCTGTGCCTAAGTTCTTAACTGCACAAGACCATAAGTGAAAAAGGAGATTGTGGAGGAAACTAGGTAAAATAGGTGCTGACCCTAAGAGAAGAGATTCTGAGAAATGTGTGTATACATACATATATATATATATATATATATATATATATATATGTGTGTGTGTGTGTGTGTGTGTATGTGTGTGTGTGTATGTGTGTGTATATATATGCATATATGTGTGTATTTATAATTCATATATATATGTTTATGGAGAGGGAGACACAAAGGGGAAAAATAAGTTACTGTAGCCTAAATCATAGATTACTTACTTGTCATTGGTCTCCTTGGACTACAATAGGGAAACAGACATTTTTATTACTTAGTCTCTGGATAAACAGGAATTAGCTCTACTTTAATGATTACCATTTCCAGTCCAAGTACTCTGTGTCTTGAATAGACCCAGTGACTTTATTTGTTTTGATATTATTCTATTTGCAGCCTATCAAGAGGTTTCGTTTCTTAACTGATGACTATTAGTCTCACTGGAACTTAATACATAGAAATAGTATTTCTTGTATCTGGCAAAATGATCAGTTTGTTTGTGTTTGTACTTTTATTCCTGAAGCTAATTTTATGTTTTCTCTATTTTGATGATTAACCAAAACTGCCTGAAAAGAGCACTCTCAGATACACAATAGAATAGAAAAAGAAGCTGAACATGAAACTGGATCTCTATTCTGTACAATTTACTTTGTTTTTAAGAATCTGATAAATTTCACATGTAACTTTCAAAGCTGTCCTGATTATCTGTGATTGCTTTTGACTTTCTGTTCTCTTATGTTTACCTCTTTAAAAAATATTGCCATGGCCCTCTTTTCTTTTCTTTTCTTTTCTGGGTAACAGCTCTCTTACCAGCTATTTTTCCTTTCTATACCCCCACCTTTAGAAAAAAAAGAAAAATCATACCATTATAACAAATACTCATAATGAGGCAAAACAAATTCTCACATTGGTTTTTCCACTGCGTTTTCCATCTTGAGTCCATCACGTTTCTGGCAGAAAATGAGCAGCATGCTTCCTCACTGGTCTTCTGGAATTGTGGTCGGTCACTATATTGATCAGAGTTCTTGAGTATTTGAAAGTTGCTTTTTTTCTCTAAAATGTTTTTATAGCAGTCTAACTTTGTTGTTTGCTGATAAGTGTTAGAACTATGGAACCACAAAATGTTGGAGCTCAAATGTCCCTTAGATGAACTGCCTCAGAAGGTAGTGATTTGCACAAAGTCAGGCACACAGTTAAGTAGCAAGGCTGAGATTCAAACCCAGAGCTTCTGATTTCAAGTCCAGCACTCTCCCCATGGCCCCATGCTGCCTCTCATTATGTGTGACCTCCTCAAATGAAGATAACTTACAGTCTCATTGATTAATGTGCCTATTTCTATGTCCTGTATGTTTTTATGTCAAACTCCTGCTGACTAATTCCATCTGTCCTGGGGACGATGTCGCTTCAATGAGGATACATTCAGTGTCTCTGTTCAGCCCTTTGGCGTTACTATCTGCCCAGAGGCCAAAAGCCCGCTTATTATTATAAATATATATTTATCCATATACATTTCTTTTGACAAATGAATCCGCACAGAAGTTTCATTAAGTTTCAGCAAATGGAGCTAGAAAATGCAATAGAAATTATTACCATCTCGCCTCGATCACCTCCTAATGTGCGTGATTACACTGCTCATTGAAATTGACTGATGAGAAGATTCACTTTTTAATTTTCAGACTAAAAAAAAAGGACCATCTGCAGTAGTTTTATACCAATAATTTTTAATTAAATGTAATAAAATTTATAGAAAAGGAGCTAATAAGAAAAGCACATCAGGAGAACATTTATCGTACTGCTACCCTGGCGGGATGGAAACCCTGCCTGTGCCCTCTCCTAGGGTGTTGATGTAGGGAACCTTCAAACAAAGCTTTCATTTGTCCTTAAAGAGGCAGCTTGGTCTAGGGGAAATCACACCATGCTTTAAGTCTGAAGATCTGGGTTCAGGTCAGACACTGTCCCTGGAAATCAGCAAGAAAGTAGACATTGTGGTTCAGAGGAAAGAGTCAGTGTAGTTTCGAGTGAAACAATTTAGTTTCAGCTACAAGCTCTATCACTTTTGGCCTTCATGGATTTGAGCAAATCATTTGACAATTCTTAGTCTCAGTTTCCTTATCAGCAAAATGGAAATACAGGAATAATACAGGGCTGTTGCGCCATTATCATTATTAGTTTAAAAAAAACCCACAATTTTATTGTTGTGGAGGGATCACAGATGGCAAGGTTTAGAATCCTTCAGGTTTTTGGAATTGCTGTAGTCAAAACAATTCAGAGTTGACTAGGTGGTACAATGAATAGCATGGTGAACTTAGAATCAGGAAAACCAGAATTCAAATTATCTTTGGAGCACATCTGATTGTATGACCCTGATCTCCTTCTGCTTCAGTTTCCTCATTTATAAAAGAGATAACAACAATAGCTGTCTCTCAAGATAGTTGTGAGGATCAAACGAGATAACATATAATGTGATTTGTAAATCTTAAAATGCCATGTAAATGCTAGCAATTATTATTGTCATCAGCATCATTGAGAGACCCAGTGGTGAGATGAATAGTGACAATTCTCCCCCATTCCTTTGTAAGCCCCTGAAGAGAAGCATTTGGGGCTTTCTGTGTAGCATCAGTGATTAGCACAGTACCTGGTATACAATAGGCACTTAATAAATGCTTATGTAAGTGATAATGATGAAAATAAATATGACGTGATTTTTATGTTCAGAAAAATGATTCATGTCACCTTGGAAAGGTAAAAACAAACCTCTACAAAACTGAGACAGAAACACTGTCCAAGGTCATTGGGAAAAAGTTAGATGGCTTCATTTGACTTAGATTGGTAATCACATTCTTGTGGCACTGAGAGGGGTTGGACCTCACTCTTTTCAATCCATAAAATGGGGATAAATGCAAAATATCTTTATGAGATTTTATCAATTGTTAAATAACAAGTATTTGTTATGTGTCCACTGTGAGTAAGAGACTCTGAACAAACCCTTTTCTCAAGAAACTTATGTTCTAATAGAGAGGAAAGAAAACGAGTACATGTCTAAGCACAATATATCATTTTAAAATGTATGTATGTGTGTATATACATATATATATATTTATATGGAGAGAAAGAGGACAGAAAGACAGAGACAGAGAGAAAAAGAGAAGGAAGAAGAGGAAGAGGAGAAGGAGGAAGAGGAAAAGGAGAAGAAAAAAAGAAGAGAGTATAAAATAGTTTGGCTAGGAGAAGAGTACAGTAACAGAGTACAGAAAAGAGAATATTATCCAATGAGGTTGGAAAAATGGCCTAGGTCAGGTCGTGAAATAATTTTAAAAACTTAATAGAGTCATTTTTATTTTATCCTAGAAGTGATAGAAAGCCAGTGGAATTGCATAAGCAAAGGACCAGCATAGTCAGATCCATGCTTAAGTAAAATTACTTTGACAGCAATACATAGAACTCAGTTCAACTCACTTAAATTCAATAAATTTATTAAATACATACTGTGTTTCATAGGAACGAAGGAAGGAAGGAAGGAAGGAAGGAAGGAAGGAAGGAAGGAAGGAAGGAAGGAAGGAAGGAAGGAAGGAAAGGAAAGGAAAGGAAAGGAAAGGAAAGGAAAGAAGGAAAGAAAGAAAGGAAGGAAGAAAGAGAGGGAGGAAAGAAAGAAAGAGAGAGAAAGGGAGAAAGAGAAAGAGAAAAGGCTCAAGGTCAGAGTCCTGGTGTGTATTCACAATAAAGAGAACAACACAGACAATAATCCAAAAAAGTAGACTAATAAGGAGCAGTCAGGTAGACATGGACTAGTGGGAGAAGGAAGAAAAGGGAAGGGAATGAGCATTTATTAAACACTTACTATGTGCTTTCCAAAAATTATTTCATTTGATCCTCACCACAACCCTGGGAGGTAGGTGCTATAATTGCCACCAATTTAGGTGCAATGATTATCCCCATTTTGTCGCTGAATCATTGCAGTTGTGTCCAACTATTTGTGACTCCATTTGGGGTACTCTTGTCAAAGATACTGGAATAATTCACCATTTCCTTCTCCAGATCATTTTACAGAGGAGAAAATGGAAATAAGCAGGGGTGCTGACTTGCCAACCAGTAAGTGTATGAGGCTGAATTTGAACTTTTGCCTTCCTGACTTTTGGCCCAGTGCTCTATCCACTGAGCCACAGGGAAAAACCAGTGGTCCAGATGGAGGAGATGACCCACATTGCCAAACTCTGAAGAGGTCAAGAAAGATAAGGACTGCTAACTTTGGACAGAGTCGTTTCAATCATGTGGTAGGGATGGAAGGCAGATTGTAAGCAACTGATGTGGAAGTGGAAGGTGACGTAATAGAAGTAAGGAATGGGGTGGGTTTTGTTTTGGTTTTTTGTTTTTTTAAGGAATTTAGCTGTGGAGAGATGGAAGGAGAGAGGAAGGAATAATTTGAGAGCATTTGAATGTGTGACAAACTCATAGAATTTTGCCAGTCAGCTTCATTTTTCTTAATTTGGTGTAGTAGAAAGAGTACAAGAATAGCTTGAAGGTCCCTGAATTCAGGGATCATTTTTATTTCTTTTTGTTTCTCTCCCAATGCTAGAACAATGTATGGAATATAGTAAGTGCTAAATAAATGCTTACTAAATGAAGGACACCTAAGGTCATATAAGGTTGTAGGCAGTTAGGTGACACAATGGATAGAGAACTGGACCTGGAGTTAGGAAGACTCAACTTTCTGAGTTCAAATCTAGCCTTAGCTTCTTACTAGCCATGTGACCCTGGGGAAGTCACTTCCTCCTGTTTGCCTCAGTTTCCTCATATGTAAAATGAACTGGAAAAGGAAATGGCAGACCACTTCAGTATTTTTGCCAAGAAAACCCCAAATGGGATTGCAAAACTGAAACAAGTCAATAATAACAATAAAGGTCAAATAAGATACATAAAAGAAACCCAAGATCAGGTTTCTACCTGTAACTGACTGGATGACCTGTGACAAATCCTATCCCTTTAATTTCCTGATGTGGAAAATGAGATAATAATTATAAGATCGCAGATTTGGAAATGTTGAGATTGTGAACAGGATAAAACACCATCCTCTGAGAGAAATCCTCAAAATCCATTGTCTTATACGTAGAAGTCGAGCTCTCTGAGAAATCAGGGTGAAATTCTTAACCACTTTAGATTTTATCAAGAGTCCCAGAATCAAACAATCTAGTGATGTTTCTTTCTGAACATCAAAATTCTTAAATCTAAAGAAAAAATCTTTTTAAAGGGCATCTGGGTCTGTACATTTTATTGCTGTAAATAGCTCAGATGGACTATGCCTTCGTATTTGTAATTGTTGGGTAATTAACTTTTCCTTAGACTGCCTGGCCAGGTTTTAATGAACACGATCTCCCCTGGGAGGTTTTGATTCACAGATTCTCAGCCCCAGGTCAACAGGACAAAACAGTCACAATTAAAGGACAGTGACTGATTAAGATAGATCAGCTCCCTCCTGGAATGTATCCCAAAACCCAGCTGGAGGCCAGCCCAAGTGGAGGAAGCTACTTAGAGAACTCCCCAACATTCTCCCCATGGAAAAGCTAAGGACTCCCTTCTCATTCCAACGTAGAGGCTGTTGGATCCTGTTGTTGGATTCTGTGTTCCGCAGATGCCTCTGGATTGAGGTTTCTTTTCATGATCATTTGGATGGTCTCCATGCAAACAGAGTGGTTATTGCAACCTTGTGTGCTGTTTGCTCAGGACCCCAGCCGTGGCACAAGGGGGCTTCCATTCAAGGTTACCACCCCAAAATTAAAAGCCATGGACTTATTTAAGCTTAAGAAAACTTACTCTGAATTGTCTCAGTCATGGTCCCAAATCTGATCCTCAAAATCTGAGTTAATAATCCGCAATTTCTTTATTAAAAACTTACATGTTCTGTACTATTCAGGTAAAAGCAATATACAAGAATTAAAGAAGCAATAAACAGGCAGTTCAAGCAGCATGCAAGGAAATAAGCACAATCTCCCAAGGAACTTTCAGGGGTCTCCAAAGCTTCTGACCAGAGTGCTAGAGCTGTCTATAGATTCTTCTTCCAATCTCAAGTGTCTTAGTTCTGTTACTTTCTGTGTGAAACTGGGCCATCGATTCCTTTCTCTGGCACTCAGTTTCCCAGTAAAATTAAGAGGTTAGGCTTTATTGCCTCTCAGGTTTTTTCTAGTACCAACATTTTATGGGTCCATAAGTGGATAGTGTTTTTTGGTGTTTGTTTGTTTTTCAACAACGAAGAGTATTTATAATCCCTTTCTCATCAGTCAACAAGATTATACTATTACTTTCCCTCCTCCCTCCCTCCACCAGCCACAAACACACACACACACACATTCCTATATTGATTTAGGCTTAAAAAAAAACCTGTGTCAGGTACTAGGGCTGCTAGATGGCCCTGGGGGAGCGAGCCCAAGATTTAGAGTCAGGAAGTATCTCAGCTATTTGTAATTGTTGTTATTCATTCTTCATTCTGGAAGAGGTCCAATAACGATGTCTCAATTGTGAATTGGGATCCAAGTGAGGCAGAACTGTGCAAAGTGGTCAGCCTCACTCTCGCCTCCAGAGTCATCAAAGTCCAGCGGCTGACTCTCACTATTCACTTAAGTCATCTGACCTCTTTGAATATCAGTTTCTCCATCTGTAAAATGGGGATAATAACATATCTACTTCATAGGGCCATTGTAAGGATTAAACTAACCTCTGGAGAGGTGAATTGCAGCCAAATTACAGATGGCTTTAAACACCACCAGTCTGAGAAGATTGCATTCTTTTTTTTTGAGCAGTGGAGAAATTTAGTCCAACTTATGCCTTAGAATAATTTTTCTGGAAGCTGTATGGAGAATAGATTATAAAAAGGGGGAAGATTTGATGAAGGGAGGTTATTACAACTATTATTGCTGAGGGAGACTATTACAACACTCAAGGTGATGACTCAATGAGAGTGATGTTGTGTGAATAAAGAGAAATGGTTCATTGCCAAATGAATACTATGGATTTCTATAGCTCAGGCTCCAGGCTGTTATATCAGACTCCTTCCATTTGCAGTGGTAAGGCTGGGATTCCACCAGGTGGTTGGTCACTTCTCACTCAAGAGTGCTAAATGGGAACCCTAAAAAGTTGGGACTTTTATCTAAGCAAAGATTTTATTTCTTATTTTATCTTCTATCACAAGTACCCTTCACCCAATATCAATCAATATCAATTATTCAACCAGAGTTACTCAGATGGGTAAAAATATCCTCTCAGTCTGAGAACATTTGTTGTTGTTGCTATTCACTCATTTCAGTTATGTACAATTCTTGGTGACCCCATTTGACAATTAGCCTATGTGACAATAACAACTGAGGAAAAGTGGGTTCAGCTTAGAGAGCATATGGCAAAGGAATAACTAATTATCAGGTCCTCTTAAAGGGATCCTCACGAAGCTCTCTGTAAGCATGACAGTTTTTCTGCGAGGTTCTTTGTAGATTCCTAAAGACGCCTTTCCTAAATGTGTCTATTTTGTCCTCAATTCCTAATGGAGATATCGTCATCAGGTACTGACTGCCATTCCAGAGACAAAGCTAAGATACTTATACTAATATATATATATACTATATACAGTTAAGATAGATAGATAGATATACATATAAAATACTTATCTTAATACTAAGATTAAGATACCAAATCTTTGTACTTTTGAAAGTTCATAAGATCATCCTCTTGTCAGGGTTGGAAGGAGATTACAGATTTTCTCCTCCTTCCTTCCCTTTTACCTCCAAGTGACTGATTCTCAGGGGCTTAGCTCCACAATTATTTTGAAAGACTAGCACCATGTTTTTCTCCAAATCCCAAATCTTCAACTAATCCTAATACAGCTTCCCTGTAGAGTCATCTCATTTCATCCAATAGCTTTCATTCCTTCCAAACTGATGAAAGACTTCCTCGCATCTAGCTTATTGTCTTTGATTAATTGATTCACTAGGAGTGTTCTCACTTCATAAAGGAATCAGGGCATAGAACATCCTATTAGTTATTTTAATGGAAGTGGGGATTGATTGATGCAATTGACCTTCCTTTTCACAGGAAGGCTTCATCATAGGAGTTTACTGCTAAACCGATCTCCAGATTCCCCATGCATAGACCGGTTCCATCCTCAATAACTGTCTCTTATTTTTCTTTCTCTTTTCCTTATCATGTTTTTTTTTCCCCTTCTATATTGTTTCTCTCTTCTTTTCCATACTTATTTTAGTATTCCAATTAAAGAGACTCGATGTCAACAATCACATATTTTTGTTGTTCTACTTTCCCCTTCCTTTGCTAACAGAACCCTGAAAACTCTTTTTCATTCTAAGAGCCAATATTATTGAGTCATTCTTCCTCCTGGGTTTGTTTAACCTTTGCTCCCATAGTCTTCCCCCAACACTTTCTTGTATATATCAGGGATAATTCACATTTCTAGAGCACTTCAAGATTTACAGAGAAATCTTTTAGAAAGCTCCTTTGACATTTCTTTGTCACTGGAGCATTGTGAGGTTGAGTAGTTTTTAAGAAATTGACTCAAACTTTCCAAGTTCACCCAGTTAATTATGACAAACCCAGAGCTATCTAGCCTCTTGACTTTTCTTCCAGATCTCTTTCCATGACTTTCTTTCCAATGAATAAGGAATTTTGATTGCATCAGAGGAGTTTGAGCCACTTCCTGAATGGCACAATTTGGTGGGTAGCCAAGGGCACGAGGCTACATGCTTCCAAGCTAGGGTTGTCGTCACACAAATAGAGAAAAGGATGTCTCCTGTGTGGTGCGATCTCAGTCACTCTTGGAAGACTTTCTTACCTGAAAAAAAAAGAAAGAATCATTTGAAAGATGCCTGAAATTCCACCACCATTAGAATTTTTGTCTCTGGGAGACTAGACACATGCAAGTTCTGCTGAGAGGGGCCACACTCTAAGATGGCCTAGAAGTACATTTTATAGTGTAAAGAGCATTTAATTTGGAGTCAGTGGATCTGAATTTGAATCCTAGTTCAGCTGTCTAACAGCCTTGTGATCTTAGGTCAGTTTTTTTTGACCTCTGAGTCTCAATAAAATGAGGGGTTGAATTTGACACTCATGAAAGCATATTCCACGTCTAAATATAATATGTGTGTTTATAATTTGGAAACATGCCACAGTGTCCAATATTATTAACGTTGTCTACACATTGGTTTCTGTGATGTGAGGGGGGCTTGACAAGATGAATTTTGGGATCTCTGTCAATTCTAAATCTATGATTTTATGATTTTTTTTGCTGAGGGCATTGGGGTTAAGTGACTTGTCCAGGGTCACACAGCTAGGGAGTATTAAGTGTCTGAGGTTAGATCTGAACTCAGTTTCTCCTGACTTCAAGTCTCTTCTTTTCCACTATCCACTTCGTCACCTAGCTGCCCAGATGACACATTTTTTGATAGTATTTTATTTTTCCAAATACATGTAAAGATAGTTTTTAACGTTCGTTTTTGTAACACTTTTTTGTTCTAAATTTTTCTCTCTCCCTTACCTCCCCCCTATTCCCAAGACAGCAAACAATTTGATATAGGTTAGATATGTGCAATCCTTTTAAACATATTTACATATTTTGATGTTGTGCAAAAAAAAATCAAACAAAAAGAGGAAAAAACACAAGAAAGAAAATAAACAAATCAAAGTAAAATTACTGTGTTTCACTAAACATTCAATCTCCATAGTTTTCTCTCTGGACGTGACAGGTAATTTCCATCCTAAGTCTATTAAAATTGTCGTAAATCACTTCTTTGTTGAGAAGAGTCAAGTCTATCACAGTTGACCATCACATAATCTTGTTGTTACAATGTACAATGTTCTGCTTCTGCTCACTTCACTCAGCATCAGTTTATGTTAGTCTTTCCAGGCTTTTCTGAAATCAGTCTGCTCATCATTTCCTATAGAACAATAATGTAACACTGTCAGCATATCTCATCACTTATTCAGCCATTCCCCACCTGATGGTCATCCACTCAATTTCCAGTTTCTTGCCATTACAAGAAGAGTTGCTACAAACATTTTGGTACACAGGGGCCCTTTTCCCTTTCTCGTTATGATGACATATTTTGGAAGGGGATGGGCTCTGTGTGGTAAGGACAGGGGATAGTACAGAACAGCCAGAAGCCCAGAAGATGCACATCACTGGCTCCATCTTACAGTTTATATCTGATCAGCTCAATGCAAAATAAAGTATTGAAATATTTGTTTTCCTGATGAGAAAACTAGGACCAGAATGGGTTAATGAGAACCCAATTTTCTGATTCCTGGGGTCTCTCATCAAGTTATAGATCTGGAAGACCCAGAAGGAACTGGGCTGTACAATAATGGTGCTCTCGGAGTGGAACCAGAGAATCCGAGGCCAGCCAGAAGCAGGATGCTCAGTGATGAAGAGCAGGGGATGAAAATCCTAGTGGTAGCAAAGAGAGGTTAAACTGTGGTCAGGAGAAAGGCAGGGGCCAGAGGGAAGAAGAGGGGCCACACCTGGAGGCCTTATTCTGAGCACAAACACAAGAAAAAAGGAGCGAATGATGTCATGGGACTTGGGATTGTTCTTGCAATCCATTTTCCCCCTGGGAAGCTCCTCTAAGATACAGCATCTGGTTTCTAGGGAGGTCCCTGGTTGATACCCAAGTTTCCCAACTGGGCCGGAGGCCAGAGGGCCAAGGCCAGGTTCAGAGCCATGAAGTGAGTGAGTCAGTGACTTAGGCCAGATTAGAGAGTTCAAAGTGGACTATTCAGCTCTGAGACAGCAAAGATTTTATTAGTTAATCTCCGAACCCAAACAGTCAACATTTCCAGGGCAATCTAAACTAGTTCATCCCACTCACTTAACTTTTGTCTTTACCTCTGCCAATATTTAGGGCCCATCCAGGACAAGATTCAAAGATCTGCATTTCATTTTCAGTTTCCCCATCTTTAAGTTCCTCACCCAACTCCCTCCCCAGCTTCAGGCTCTCAGTTCTCCCAAATAACACCCCTGTTCCCACTGAGATCACCCTTCTAAGGACACTTGAATTTTAAAAATTATATGAGCCCAAATTTCATCAGTGCATTTAGGTTTACAGAGCATTTTCCCCAGGACCTGATAGGGCAATGTAAGTATTATTTACCCATTTTACAGACGAGGAAGCTGACACTCAGAAAAGTTAAGTGACTTGCAAGTGAACACACAGAAAATGTCAGAAGTAAAATTTACATTAAGGTCTTCTGATTCTATTACTCTCCTCTCAAAAAAAAAAAGGAGAAAAGCATTGTTTTTGCTTAATCATTCAGTCATGCTCAACTGTTCTTGTCTCCATGGACTATACAGTCTATGGTGTTTTCCTGGCAAAGATATTGGGGTAGTTTGCCAACTCCTTCTCTAGTGGATTCAGGCAAACAGGGTTAAGTGACCTGCTCAGGATTACATAGCTAATAAGTATCTGAGGTCAGATTTGAATGGAGTCCAGGGTTAGCATGCTATCTACTGAGCCACCTAGCTCAGTTATATTATGTTATATTAATTATGTTATAATTAATATATATGTTTTATATATATTATAGTTGAGAAAACTGAGGCAAATAAGGTTAAATGACTTACTCAGGATTACACAGCCAGTATCTGAGGCCAGATTTGAATTGAATCTGGGGTCAGTACACTATCTATTGAACCACCTAGCTCAGTTATATTATTATATTATATAATAAGTTTTATATATATTATAGTTGAGGAAACTGAGGCAAACAAGGTTAAGTGACTTGCTCAGGATTACACGGCTAGTATCTGAGGCCAGATTTGAATTAAGTTCGGGGTCAGCACATTATCTTCTGAGGCTACCTAGCTCAGTTATATTATATTATTATTATTATTATGTATTTTATATATACTATATTAATGTAGTAATTAGTTATGTTATATTACATACACATAGATAATATATTACAGTTGAGAAAGCTGAGGCAAGCAGGGTTAATTATTATATTATTATATACACATTATAAATAATATTTACACATATAAACAGGGTTAAGGGTAACACAGCTAGTGAGTGTCTAAAGCTAAATTTGAACTCGTCTTCCCGACTCTAGGGTCAGTGTTCTACCCAATGAGCCATCTAACTGCCTCCAATATACGGGTGATTGAAAATACAAATGGTAAAAATTTCAAACAACAGATATTTTGTATAAAAGCTGCCTGATTGTCGTAGTCCTTCCTTTAGAGTTGGAAAGGGGAGAAGAAAGGGGCTTGCCTTAGACATGGCCCTGGGAGGGACATAACAGGAGCCCTCCACACCCCCTCCACGGCACACATCAGTCACTGAGCAAAGCAGGAAGTTCTGACCCAGAGTGGCATTTCAGTGTTCCAAGACTGCTGCTTGCAGGTTCCTGAATCGCCTGGGAAGGTCAGACCTTGGCGACTCTCATCAGCCTCCCCCACCTCCTGCCTGCAGTCTGATGTTGCTTGAGTTTGTAAGCATGTATTAAGCACCTTATAGGAATCACTGAGCATATAAAGAGAGAATGAAAAATGCCCTTCCTCAAGTTGTTTATGATTGCAGGGGAATGGAAAACTTTAACAGAAAAATGAATATAATTTAGTTTGAGGAGAAAGAAAGCATGCTAACCACTGAAAGGGTGAGGAAAGGCCTCCTATAGAAGGGGATACTAGAGTTGAGCCTCAAAGGACATCAAAGACTCTAGGAGGCAAGTGGGAAGGAAAGCATTCTGGGGATGTGGGGCAGCCTGGGCAAAGGTGGAGTTCAGAGCTGAGAAATTAGGAGAGCAGCAAAGAGACCAATTTGGCCCAAAAAGACAATGTAATAATGTAGAATAAAGTGAAGTCTGGCAATTAGACTGGAACCAAATGGGGAAGGGCTTTAAAGGAGGAAATAATAGTAATTGATGAGGCTTGAAGGAAAAAAAAATAAGCATTTATGAAGCACCTACTAGGTGCTAGGCTCTGGGTTACAAATATTATCTCATTTGATCCGGAAAACAACCCTGGAGTGGGTGCTATTATGATTCCCATTTGTTTTGGGGGGTTTGTTGGCCAGAATACTGAAGGGGATGGCCATTTCCTTCAGCAGCTCATTTTACAGTTGAAGAAACTGAGGTAGACAGATATTAAGTGACTTGCTCAGAATCACACAACTAATAGGTATTTGAGTCTGGAATTGAACTCAGATCTTGAGTCCAGGCTCAGCACTCTCTCCACTGTGCTAACAACTTACTTATTGATTACTGAGTAGGGAAATGATATCAATAAAATCATCTAATTCTCCTCATGATTGCAATAAAGGCAGTTCCCATTATTATAATGCTTTAATATTTCCTAAGAGCTTGCATCACAACAATTTTGTGAGCTAAGGAGTGTATACATTATGATCCTATTTGACTGGTGAATGCCTTACACATGGATCTACAGCAGTGTCCGTGGCCATCTCCAGTCGTCCTGATCTGTATCTGGCCACTGGACCCAGATGGCCCTGGAGGGGAAAGTGAGGCAGGTGACCTTGTCCAGCCTCCCTCACTTAAATCCAACTCACTTGCTTGTCACCTCCCTGATAGGGAAATAACATAGAAATAAGAGCCAGCATTTACACAGGAATTTCAGGTTTGCGAAGCACTTTACAAAGGCTACTTTAGTCGGTCCTCACAACTAAGGTATTATTCTCCCCATTTTCAGCTAAGGAAAATGAGCTATTTTCCCTGCTATGATCCTCCCTGATCTCAGTGATCACTCACTTGCTTCATGAATTGGAGCAATTCCAATGATGGCTTCTAAAACTTAGAGAATATCTTTAACTTATCAGAAATTCTTCAATTCATCACCTCAACAAGGGGCAAACATCACCAACTGCACTGCACAAACTGCACTCTAGAGAGGTGGGCAAATTGAGATGGCTACTAGCACCACGGGAACCAGCTCCAAGACCTCTGGCTCCCAGTGCGAGGTTCTGGCCCTTCCCCAAAGCCTCCCTCCTTCGGAAACAAGTTCTGTTTATCTTTGTTATTCAATGAGACCGTGGCTGGGCCCCAGCGTGTTGCTAATACAATTTTTTTTTCTCTTCTTTGGAGAAGGGGAAAGCCACAAGTCTAATTGTCTGCTTTGTTCCTGGCGCCCAGCCTGCCTTAGTGATTTCTGCCTTATTATGAGCTCCTAATTACACAGAGAGAGCTGACTAGTCCTGGATGGAGGGATGGAATAGCAAGGCTATTTTGGCATGTCTTCTCTGTGACAGGCACAAGAATAATTTGCTTTCAATGGGTCAATTAGATTTCATGGATGGAGGAATTTATTTTTAAGTATAGTTAAGAGACACTAAGAGGCAGGCTTCTTCTCAAAGAACAGGTAGAAAGCCTGATGAATGAATGAACTTGAATTAGAGCTCAGGATCTTAACTTTTGAAATATCATGGATGTTTTTAGCAGCCTATTAAAGTCTGTAGAACCTTCTCAAAATAATATTTGTAAGCATAATAAAAGAAAATACATAAGATTAAAAGGAAACCAAAGTTTAGTGAAAATAGAGCAATTTTTTTTTCCTCATTCAAATTCATAGACTCCCTGAAATCTAATCATGAACCTTAACTTTTGGAGTATCGTGGATGCTTTTAACAGCCTGTTAAACTCTGTAGAACCCTTTTCAAAATAATATTTGTTAGCATATAAAAGAAAATGCATAAGATTAAAAGGAAGCCAAAGGTTAATGAAAACAAAGGGTAATTTTTTTCCTCATTCAAGTTCATATAATCTAATCATGAACCTTAACTTTTGGAGTATCATGGATGCTTTAAGCAGCCTGTTAAAATCTAACCCTAACCCGTTTCAAAATAATATTGTGAACATATAAAAGGAAATGCATAAGGTTAAAAGGAAGCCAAAGGTTAGTGAAAATAAAGGGGTAATTTTTCCTCATTCAGGTTTGTAGATTCCCTGAAATCTAACTATGTACCCCTTTAGAGTCCATTGACCCTAGGTTAAGAGCCCCTAAGATAGAAGTTATAGTCAGAGAAACACCCGAAGCTGTCTATATAGATTACCCCAGATAACTTTTCTTTTTTAATATTTGTAGCTTATTGTAATTTTTAAAAAGAAATACAAGATCATGATCATTGTACAAAAGAACTTTAATTAACACAGCCATAGTTTTCTTTTTAATTTTTTGAAAAACCTGCAGAGATAGTGATCTTATCTTTAAAAAATATAATGTCCTAGATAAAAGGCATTGCTTTAATATCTGTTAGGAAAGAAATGTCCAGGGTTTTCAATCTTCTATTGTATTTGTTTTGTATTATATTTGTTTAGATAAGGAACAATGTTTATAGTTATGTGTACAGTGGGGAGGTCTACAAGAAGTGTATATTTTCAGATAATTTTTAATAGCTTAACAATTTTGTAAATCATATTCAGGTTTCTGCAGCTGTAGATGTTCATTGTGAATCCCTTGCTTGTTCATACATAAATGTATTTGTAATACCAAATATCCAGGTTTAGTACTTTTGTCTGTTAGTGATGGATTCACATGAGTAACTTTTTGGTTGAGATGGTAAATGATGGAAGGGTATTATGAATGTGAATGTGGATGTTATCTATGAGATTAAAAATTGGAGCTATAGGGATTATAGTCAGAGAACCACATCAAACTGGCTGTTCTATTGTTTACATCTTTTTGCATTGTTTTGGGTTTTAACATTCTGTCTTCCCCTCCATGGACCAGAATCCTAGGAAATGTCCCAAGGACAATTTGTATTTCACAGTTTCTGTGTGAATGACTAGAAATTAATCCTTTATGACAGTAGATTGACTTAGAAATCTTCAAATAAACATTATCTAAATTGTATTGTATTTTTATTTATTTTGTTTATTTTATTTACACTTTAATCTGGTTCAGGATGCACTCAGTGAGTTGGACGCCATTGACCTAGACAAATTAGTGATTATGATAGTTCTCAAGTGACCGAGGGCACTTGACAGTTTAGCTGTACAAGGGATTTGCTTTGGGAAGTCATAATTGGCTTAGAAACATATGCCTTCCAACCCTGGGGAGCTGAGTTCCTCAGAGCTTCCATCTCTTCCTATTTACTCTCTTTTCTTTTCCCCTCTCCCAGCGCTACATTTTGGTCTGCTTTGGATGGTTGTAAATATAGTCCTTTTTTATGTGGTCCATATTGTTTTTGTTTCCCTGCCAAGTATCTGGGTAAGGTCTTGGGTTACTTGGGGTCTTGAAACAGGCATTGAGACCTTGCTTCTTAATTGACTATTATTAACAAACATCACCTCTTTGTTCCAGTTAATAACATTTATGCCATGCTGCATGTTTTACAAAATATTAGTCTTGCCACCAGGCTACGAGGTGGTTAGGATATTGTTATTACAAATGGAGAAACTGAGGCTCAGTTTAAGTGATTTGCTCAAAGTCTCTTAGCTAGGAAGAGCCAGGAATTAAACAAGTCTACTTTTTCTACTCATTTATGCAGCTATTTATGAAAGATAATGACTTTGAGGCAGTGAGGTATCTGCAGGTTAAAGCCTGCAGTTAGAAAAACCTAAATTCAAATCCTGCTTCAGACCTTCACTAGCTATGTGAGCCTGGACAAATCACTTAATTCTGTTTGCCTCAGTTTCTTCATCTGTAAAATGAGCTGGAGAAGGAAATGGCAAATCATTCCCGGATCCTTGCCAAGAAAACACCAATTTTGACATGCTGTAATCCACAGGATCACAGAGGTGAACACAACAAAATGACTTAGCAACAACAACTTAGAAAGAGATTTTGTCAGCAATGTGGTAGGCAGTGTGTAGAGACATTGCACTGATCATCAGGAGAATTGGCTTCTAGTCCAGCCTTTGCCACTTGTTAACTGTGTGACCAAAGACAAGTCTCCTGCCTTTGGACCTAAGTTTCCTTTTCAGTAAATTGAGAGCAATTCCACTAGTCCTGCCTCTTTCACAGCCTTATGGGGATCTCAAGAGAGATTTGTGCAAATTGCTATACACGCATGAGTAGTTTGGGTTGTTATATATAAAACAAAAGGGTTGGATTAAATGATTTCTGAAATCATCCCCCCTTTAACACTCTGTGTTCTAAAGACACTTCCATCTATAACTTTTTATGTTCTAAGAATACTTCTAACTCTGAAATTCTATTTTCTATATTCCTTGTAAATCTACCATTTTCTGTTCTAAGGATTCCTTTTAGCACTAATATTCTATTATAGTAAGGGTCTCTTCTGGTACTGACATTCTATATTCTGAGAGTCCTCCTAGTTTTGACATTCTCTGTTCTAAGATTCCTTCTAGAGGACCCTCCCAGCTCTATTATTCTGTATTCTAAGAGCCCTCCCAACTCTGACATTCTGTGTTCTAAGGCTCCTCCAGTTCTGATAGTCTATGTTCTAAAGACCTTTCCAGTTCTGGCATTCTAAGTCCTCTTGTTGCTCTGATATGCTGTGTTCTAAGGACCCTTCTAGCTTAAACCATCTGTGATACTGTGCTTCATTCAGTTAGGATAAAATGATTTTATTCCCCTGAAGAAAGAATAAGTGTGTGCTTCCCATCTTCCTCACCATAAGTGTCTTGTCCTCTGTGACCTGGAATCCCTCTGTTGTCCCTTGAATCTCATGACTGGTTGCTAGTTTTCCCTCCTTTGTGGAAGTTCCTTTTCTTGTCAGGTCAAGGTTCTCCATAGCTCCTAAGGAAACCATTGGCTAATCTGATAAACTTGATTTTTTGTCCACGAGAGACAGTGAGGAAACAAGGAGACTTCCTGACTGAACAATTTTCTCCCTTCATAATGACTGTGTATATTTTAGTAAGGTCCTTCTTGAGATATCCCTTGAGAAGAGATCTGGGGATTACAGGATTTCTAGGAAGGAAGGATGATATCATCAGCTTTAATTTAAAAAAAAAGAAACAGAATTACACTGCTAGTAAGTGTCTGAGATGGGATTTGAACTCAGCATGAGCATCATATTCACTGTAGCATCTCAATGAAAAAGAGGGAAATTATGAGACTAAATATTACTGGAAGAATTGTAATATTGGGAAGAACTCAAAGACCACAGATAACATTTCATTATATCACTTCCCCATATGAGAAATGTGATTACAGCTTATGGTATATAGTTTATATTTACACATTTCTCCCCAATAGAATGTAAATTCCTTGAGACCAGGGACTATTTTTCAGTTTTTCCTTTGTATTCCCAGGTTCCTGGCACAGTCCTTAGGATCTAGTGGATATTCTCTCTGTTGAATAAGTGATATTAGGACATTGATTATTTTTTCCATGAAATAACCTCTTTTCCTAGCCTACTGTGAGCTAATAGAAAAAATAATAATTCATAATAATATATTAGTACTATGGGTTTCTGGTTCTCATTTGTTTAAGAGCTGACTATGGAGTCTTAGACAAAGGACCTTAATTTTTACCTGTCTGAAGAAATGGACTTTTTATAGAATAAAGACAGCACTGAAGATTTTTGTCAAAAGAATAGTTGCAATAATCAAAGATTAATGGTTACAATATAGAACTGTATGTAGATAAATACTAAGTACTTTTGTGTAATTGTAGACACATTCCTGGGTGTATTTGACTTTTTTGGAGTTAAATGTTACACCTTAATGCTTTATTTCTGATTGAAGAATAGTAAAGAGGCAGAAGTGTTTGGTTCAGTTCTGTAGGAAGTAAGGGTTTCTAATTAGATAAGATTTCAGATAAGATAATGGAAAGATATTTGGACTTAGAACAACACTGAGTTGTCTAAGCTCAATATGTTTTCCAAATCAATCAAATAAATGTCTGTAGGGATGAATTGAGGAACCCATTCTCTGTGATCCTGAGAGATATGGGGTATGCTATCATTGGGTACAGGACTAGATCTTCCTCCTAGATAGAACAGACAAGCACCTGTCCAATATAAAAGAATCTTAATAGGGCTCCCAGACCTCCTAAATGCCTTCCTCAAGATTACCAAGAATTCTGCCAATAGCTGCTAGAGCACTGATCAGTCATTTACCAGAAGAACTCTGTGCCAGACACTGAACTAGGAGGTAAAGACAAAAATGAAAAAAGCCTCTAGACTCCAGCAGCTTACATTCTCTTGGCAGAAACAATGCAAACACATAAATATGTGCATGATGTAACAGAGTAAATTCAGCATGAAGTTTTGGGGGCTTTTTATGAGGGACTGACTAGCAGCTGGGTGAGTAGATCAGGAAAGACCTTTTGGAGATGATGGACCATGAGCAACACTTTGAAGCTCTGGGACTAAGGAGGCAGAACTAAGGAGAGACACTCTGGGCTAGGGGAATAGGCTGTGCAAAGCAGGAAAACATGAGCTGGAATGTTACCAGCGGCGAGGAACATCAAATAGACCAATTTGACTGGAACACAGAGTGCATGAAGAAAAACGATGTACAATAATCCTGTAAATGGTCAATTGGAACCAGATTGTGAAGAGTTTGAAATGCCAAATAGAAGAGACTGCGTTTTATCCTAGCCCCAATGGGGAGCCCCTCGAGCGCCTTTGATGAGGAGAGTGACATGATTCAATCTATGCTTCAAAAATATCCCTTTGGTCTCTGTGTGGTGAATGGATTGGAAAGGGAGAGCCTCCAGGCAGGAAACTAATTCCACTATTGCAGTAGTGCAGGTGAGAGTCAATGGGGGCCTGAACAGGGGAAGCGAATGAAGAAAAGGGGATAGAGGAAAGATGTATTGTGGAGGTAGAACTGAAAAGACCTAGAAAGTGATTGGATCTCAGGGTGAGAAAGAGAAAAAAGTTGAGGAAGACTGAAAGGTTTTTGAGTTATAGTGATTGAAAGAATGGCAATGTCCTACATTGAAATATAGAAGTTTAGAAAAGCAGTAGATTTTGGAAGAAATAACACATGTTGAATTTGATACCAATTGGAACATCTGGTTCCAAATGTCCTGTGATGGACATGGTGATGGAGATCTAGAGCTGGATAGAGAGGCCTGGGGGTCTTCAGTCTCTTAAATCATTACTCTTTGCATTACAGTTCCCTTTAATATATGATGCTAAGGAGCCTAGCCCATAACTAGTAGGTCAAGTTGTCTTGGGCCACAAATAATGGGATGTAGAAATGTTAACCTGGATTATACTGCCTGCTATGTAGGAAGAGCCAAGAGTCAAAAGACCTGGCTTTTAGTTCCAGCTCTGCCATTAACCTTCTCTGTGATTTTAGGCACATCTTGTAATTTCTCTGGACCTCAGTTTTCCTCATCTGTCAAAAAGGGATAACAACCAGATTTTCTTTATGACTTTCAAGGATAATCTGAAGATCAAAGGAGATAAAAGTGGGAGGAAATGTATTACATAAGTTTTTATATAAATATGCATGGACATATATGTATCTTTTAAATGTTTGACCTGATACTTTAAGAATCTTAAGTGTGAAGAACGAAGTAATGCAACACTCTAAAATTATTACAGCCCTTCCAAGATTAATTTTTTTCCTTAATCACCTGTTTTTCTCATTTCTGTTCTCTTATATTTGAGTAGAAATCTTGGTTCCTTCTCTTTGTCTCTATCTCTTTCTGTCACTCTCCCTCTCTTTCTTCCCCCTCCCTCTCTCTCCCTTCTTCTCTTCCTCCTTTCTTCTCTCTAACCCTTTCTGTCTGTTTGTCTGTCTCTGTCTCTCTCTCTTTCTCTTTCTCTCTGTATGTGAGTCTGTCTCTTTGTGTATGTCTCTCTCTCTCTCTCTCTCTCTCTGTATGTGAGTCTGTCTCTATGTGTATGACTCTCTCTCTCTCTTTCTCTCTCTCTTTCTCTCTCTCTCTTTCTTTTTCTCTCTTTCTTTCTCTCTCTTTCTCTCTCTCTCTCTCTCACTAGCTTAGCTGGATTAAATTAAATAAATAGGTTCTATTCACAGACTGCCTTCTTTTAAAGAGAATCTCATCCATTTCCAGTTATTGTTGTTTAAAGAAGTAAATCACTGTACTTTATGTTTACTTAAATCACTGTACTTCATGTCTGATTTAAGAGATTTTCATAGATAATTTTGGCTAGTTAGCTAACATTTTTATGGCACTTTTTCAGTCTTGCAAAGCATTTTGCAAATATTCTCTCATCTGATCCAAACAAGAATCCTGAGAAGTAGGTGCTTCTATTAAATACTTCATTTAATTGAGGAGAAGATCAAGGCAAACAGAAGTTAAGTGATTTACCTAAATGTCTGAGGACACTTTGATTTGAACTCAGGTCTTCCCAACTCCAGATATAGTGTTCTATTGACCACAAAGACTTAAGAATGGAATGCACACATAAGAAACAACTCTACTCACTGAATTCTTATTTGAAAAATTCTAGGAGATTTATAGTAAAAAATAAATTCCCTACAGAAACTAAAATATCTTTGCTATTTCTGGCCTGGCAGAGCAGGCATCCAAAGTCCTAGGATACTGAGGAGGACAGTGATAAATGAAGTTCCTCAAACTCCCTCCTTGAGGAAGTAAAAGAACATTTTCATCAGAAGAAATAAGCTTATCAGCTCTGAGTCTCTAGGCTCAGCACTGAGGCCAGATCATTTTCCCATTTCTTTTCAATCTTCAGTTGGACACAAGAGAGCCATCTAATATCTTCTCACTAAAGGCCACAACAGCCAGAGAACTATGTGTATTCTGTAACATGCAGAGGAGCCCCTGCAAAATGGAGCACAGTAGAGTGGAAGTCATAGAATACAAGATCTGAAAGGAATTTTGAAAACCATATCATCTAGCTTTTTCCATTTTTCAAGGGAGGAAACTGAGGCACAGAGAGGCAAAATCACATGAACAATCAGTATCAATCCTTTTAAACTTTTAGACTTTTAAAACGAATCTCCTATTATCTAGATGGTGTCTTTTCTCTTCTGAGACAGACATTCAGTGACTTGTTTTTAAAATACTTTGAAAACCATATAATATGATGTAATAATTACATGTAACATAATTATTGTAGAATTTTATATTTTTGTTGTTATTCAGTTGTTTCAGTAATATACAACTCTTTGTGACTCCATTTGGGATTTTTTTGGCCAAGATACTAGAGTGGTTTGCCATTTCCTTCTCCAGCTTATTTTACAGATTAGGAAACTGAGGCAAACACGGTTAAGTGACTTGCCCAGAGTAACACAGCTAAGAAGTATCTGAGGTTGGATTTAAACTCAGAATGTTTTTTACCCTAGGTCCAATATTCTTTCCACTGTACCACCTAGTTGCTTTGAATTATATATTATGTAATATAAATATAGCCTTTGTAATCTAACATATTTTATTTTATCAATTAAAAACATTACTCTGAGAAGGGGTACATAGGCTTTATCAGATTGCTTAAAGGATCCATTGCACAAATGAGGGGTCCATGAACCTTGGTCTAAGGAATACTCCCCATGGAAAGTAAAGAGATGAAAACTTGATAAAATGAAAACAAAATCCATTTCTGTTTTTCATTTTGTTTTGGGTTTTTTGCTTCACTAAACCAAACCCTTATCTATAAGCAAAAAGCCTTTATCTATGAGGTCATCTCTGACCTCAAGAGGAAAGCTAAATTCTGGAGCAGAAGAGACTGCATTGGAAGTGGCTATCTTGTATTGTGTCAATGGGAGCCAAGAATTCAGTTCTTTGAGTAGAGAAGAAGAACCCAAAAATAGATAGGGCCCTTGATAGATAAGGAAGAAGAAGGAGAAACTACTTTTGGAAAGGAACATGATTTGTATAACCTTCTGGAGACATCCAGAATCATTTAATTGATTGATTGATTGAACTCCAAAAAGAAAAGGTGGATTTTGCCAGAGTAGGGGTCCTAATCCTACTATCCCATTCAACCTTCTTAGTAATAGGTTGGCTCCTTAGAGGTGTGGATGATTTAACGGGGTTTTGGTGGAGCAGGAAGTTTGAGATTTGATGACCATGACTTGTGAAAAAAACCATCAACCAATCAATATGTGTCTTTGGTTCCCAGGTTAGACCCCTGTTTGGTGGGACAGAAGGGAGGGCTGGCAGTTACATGAATAACAGTAGATCTGAATTGGTTCTTTGACTACTTACTACTTGAATCTTGGATCTTCGACAAATCATGTTTGACAAATCACAAGGTCCCATGCCCTGGACTTCAATAGAGATCTGTCAATATCTCTTTATATCTCCATATCTATGTCTATAAATATATAGCCTTCAAGGGTCCTTTCAGCTGTGCAGCTATGTCCTATGGGGATGATCACCTTTGGTGGGAGAGAGAAGGACCCTGTGGTGGTCTGGATTGTCCTGGAAGGTCTCTGAGGCCCCTTCTACCAATTGAGTGATGAGGTCTTGGAAACACTTAATTTCATCTGGCCCTTCTTAGATCCCCCCTGTGATGTTATTCTGATTGTCTTGTGCAGAATCTCTGACTCATGTGCCAAATTTAGTGCCCAACCACTTCATCTGATTCAACAGGGAAGTTTTGCTAAGGCCATGATTACCTCCCCCTCCCATCTATAACCCAGAAAGTGCTCATCCTCTTGGGGGCTGCGGGGGACTCTTCTATTCAAAATAAAGCCTTTATAGGTTTAATGAATGTTTAAGTGAAGGGACAGCTTAAGATTGCAGAGTACATTAATAATATATAATTCTTCTTTTGATATTCCTTTCCTTGCGTGTCTCGCTATTTTTCCTCTCAACCTTTGTATTTCTTCTTCTTTTTTTCCTTCCTCCATCTTACTTAGGAATAGGAATATGGTCTGTGACTGTGATTTCTTTAGCATAGAAGAAATTCCCTCCAATACTGCACACTGGCAGCTTTTCTAAAACTTAGTTTAGAGAGTTGACTAAAATACTGAAAGATTGTGACTTGCTTGTCTGGGGTCATACAGCCTATGTATCAGTAGACAATGCAGGTTTTCCTGTTTTCACCTTAAGTCATTAACTTTATTTGTCTTAGTGTCTCTCTCTGTAAAATTGGAGTAATAGTAATGTCTAACTCCCAGGTAGTTGTGAGGGTCAAATGAAATAATAATTGTGAAGTACCTAGCATAGCGCCTAGTACACAGTATTCTTAACTGGACATAGCACGGATTTGATATGCATTGCTAAGAGCCAGTTGAAGTCTTATGTTACCGGATGAAGTCTTATGTTCCCTCTTTTGATTTTTGAAAGTGGGTGAATTGAATGCTTTAAGTTGGTAGGGGACTGAGGAATCTAAATTGAATTGCTCTTTACTTATATATGGCCCTAATTTGATTTTCTTTCCCCTTTAGGCATCTTTGAGAAAGAGAAAACAAATCCTGCATCTATCTTAGAATTGGCAAGAGTGTTATATGATTTCTTTTATATTTATGCCATTCTCTGGATTTCTTTTAGTAGATACGTTTTTTTCCTCTGCAAGTAGAGATTTTTTTCATTCTTTGTACTTTTATCCCCAGTGCTTAGCATAGAGTAAGTGCTTCATAAATACTTATTAGCTATACTATTAGCTATTTCCCCAGAACATCAATGTCACAGAACCACGGAATTCCAGAATTGGAAGGGACCTCCTCAGTAATCATCCAGTCCAATAAATACTTGAATCAGAATGCCTTCAACAATATACACAATAAGTAGTCAGTTAATATTTGTTTAGAGATCTAAGGAGGAAAAGCCATGACCTTCTGAAGTAGCCCAGGCCACTCTGGGCTAGCTCTCAGTTTCAGGAGGTTCTTCCTCCTCTCAAAGACTAAATTTGTGTCTTAGTAATTCCTACCTAATACTCATAGCTTTGCCTTCAGGTGCTTAATTAGGAGGTAGGGGAAAGGCTGATGTCTCTACCAAAGGACAACTCTTTAAATATTTGAACAGCTTAAATGTGTATTCTCTCTAACATTCCCACTTCCTTCTATCAATCCATACATTCAGGAAGGATTTTAGAAACTATACTATCTTGACTGTCCTCCTCTAGAGTGCTTTACAGCTTGCCAATCTCTTTCTTTCATGTAGTACCCAGAGCTAAACTTACTCTTACAGGCTAGTCCGACCAGAGCAGAGGATACAGCGGAGATGTCACTTCCTTTTTTTCTGGAAGTGATGCCTTTCCTTATGCAGCCTCAAATTGTGTTTCCTTTTGTGGCCCCCCTGTCACACTACTCATTCCTATAGAGTTTTGCAAGGCTTTTTAAAAATAAATCATTCTTTATCTAGCCATCATGTACTTACAAAGAGTTTAAGACTATATTTTCTCTATTTAATTTCATTTTAGAATCATAGATTTGGACAAGAACTTTAGATATTACCAAGTCCAAGGATTCTGAACCATTTTTGTGTCATGGAACCATGTAGTCTGGTGAAGTCTGTGACCATAAGAATTATGACATTATGGAAATGGAATTAAGGGTAAGGGTAGGAAATGTAAACAGAAACAGAATTAGCAATGGATTTAGAATTAGAAATGGAAATAGGGTTAGAAAAAAGTTCTAATGCATAAATGAAGAAAATGCTCAATTTCCATTATAGTCTATTGAAAATTTTTCCCTCATTCAAGTTTATGGATTGTCTTCAAATTTATCCACAGAGATCCATGGATCCCCAAGTTAAAAAACCCCTGATTCTAGTCCAACCCTTCTTTTTACAGAGAAGGAAAGTGAATTTCGGAATTGTGACTGGCCCAAGATTTGGTTCTAAGAGGCTTTAAGGATTTGAATCTAGTGCCTTTGATTCCACATGCAGTGTTCTTGACATGCAACATGGCTGCCTTCCATTTAAATAAGCCTGCTGTTCTAGCCTGCCACAATCTTTCTGAATCACGATTCTGACTTCTAGGTATAGTAGAGCTGTGTTGGCCCAAAGTGCCAGTGGGGACAGTCATTTCCTCTGGTACAGTTACCAGCCACTTCCCTACTTCCCTTTCAATCTCTGTGCCTGAGGAAAAACGAGGCATCCTAACCACCATCAGCATTCTAGAGGACTTTGGGTTCAATGGAGAAAAATATAAGAGTGACCTGGATGCTTCTCAGACCTTTACGCTGACTGTCGAACCCTTAGCTAGACTCTCCAAGGCATGCCTTCTTCCTGTATCCCCCTTCCCATTCCCTCCCACCACTATGACTGAGATAATAACCTACCATAACTTCCAAGGAGGTCCAAGAATGCGGAACTTAAGATTCCAAAAAAGCATGGTGGAGAGAGCACTGAGCAGAATTCAGGAGCCCTGGTTTCTAATCCAAGCTTCACCACTGACTTCAGCTGGGTAGCCTTGTTATTGTGGCTGTTCATCCTTCTTTCTTGGAGAAGACCAGGATAGAGATTCACTTGCAAGTGAATTGGATTCAGGTGAGGTGGAGCTGTACAAAAGTGAATCATTTCTCTAGGTGTCAGTTCTTTAACTGTAAAAAGAGGAGATTGGACCAATCACAAACTTTTTTGTGTCATGGGTTATGGTTTTGAATGCATAAAATATGTCAGATCACAACAGAAGCCAAAGATTAATTAAATAAATGAACAAAAATAAAGATGTAGTTTTTCCCTATTCAAGTTCATTGATTTCCTGAAATCTATATACTTGGACCATTTGAAGTCCAAATAAAGGAACTCTGCTATAAAATGTTCTTTAAAGTTCCTGCTAAGATCAAATTTTTGAATCCAGGACTAACATTTTATCAATCTATGATTGTAAGTTCCCTTACAAAGCTCTAAGAGGCAGGTAGGTGGTGCAGTAAATAGAATGATCCTTAATTCAGGAAGATCTGAGTTCCAATATAGTCTCCAGATATTTACTAGCTGTGTGACCCTGGGCAAGTCATTAACTCTGTTTGTCGTAGTGTCTCTGTCTGTAAAATAGTAATAGTAACATCTAACTCCCAGATAGTTGTCAGGATCAAATGAAATAATAATTCTGAAGTACTTAGCATAGTGCCTAGTACATAGTAAGTGGCATATAAATGTTAGCTATTATTATTATTCTATGTTCTAAAGTCTTTTTACCTCTGAGATCTTCAAAAGCTCTTTCTAGCTCTCATATTCTACATTGTAAAGTCCCTTATAGTTTTAGCATTTTGTGTTATAAGGTTCTTTCCAGATCTGACATTGTGTTTTAAAGTCTTTTTCCAATTCTAACATTCTGTGTTCTAAGAACCTTTACAATTTTAACCTCCCATCTTCTAAGATTCCTTCTCGTTCTAACGTTTTATGTTCTAAAGTTCTTTCCAATTCTAATATTCTTTGTTCTAAGGTCCTTTATAGCTTAACACTCTATGTTCTAAAGTTCCTTCCGGTTCTAACATTCTGTGTTCTAAGAATCCTATAATTCTAACATTTCATGTTCTAAGGTTCCTTCCAGTTCTAATATTCTATGTTTTAAGGTCCTTTCCAGTCCTAACATGCCATGTTCTAATGTACATTTTAGTTCTAATACTCTATGTTCTAAGGTTCTTTCCAGCTCCAGCACTCTATGGTCTAAGCATCCTTCCACTCTAACATCCTATATTTTAGTGTCTTTTTCAGATCTGGCATTCTGTAGGATTTTGATTCTTTGTGTATAATTGGACCCTGGGAGATGGGTCATGGGATGATGCTGAGCTCCATGGTTTTGATTTCAGAAGTCTAAAGTTTATTGGGGGTGTTCCATTTGTCATGCTAGAACTACAAGCAAGCATGCTTTTCTTTCTTCAATTATAGTTGTTTAAAAAAGAACTAACCAAGTTTAAAGCTTTGGAAGCAAAAATAAAAATGTTTCATATGTTGCTTTGGGGTTTTTCTTTTTTTGTAGCAACCACAAGCTTTTAAAAAAAAAAATTATAAATATAAGGAAGGTACCAGGTCTTCCAGGGAAACACTGTTATTCACTAGAACAAGAGAGGGCCCTGAAGGGTACAATTAGATTTTTTTGTGTGGCCAGGATCTTATTTGATCTACCTTGGAATCTCAAAATTTTGCATATGGTGGAAGTGAAGAATGTAGAACTGAAAAGGACATTATATATCATTTTGTCCAACTTTATGAGAGAAAAGTTAAGACCCAGAGAGATGAAATAAGTGAATGAACGAAATTGCCTTTATCATGTGCTTTATATATAAAAAAAAAACATTATGCTAAGTACCTGGTACAAATGGAAGAAGATACGCTCTGCTTTCAAAAAACTTACATTCCAATTGGGGAAGACAACACAAGTAGGAGAGTTTAGCTAGCTGGCAGATGAAAGAGCTGGGGAGTTCATAGGGTTTAGCCCAAAGGTGATACAATTATATTGAAAGAAAAATATCATTTTTTAATCTGAGTTTGCTTCTGAAACCTATCCATGGATCTGTGGACTCATGCATATGGAAACATATGAACTAGATGATCTTTAAACTCTCTTCTAGTGTTACCCTTCTATAATCCATTTATTTTTACATAAATATGATTGTTTACATCTTCAGCTAATGTGGCTCCCTTGAGTGGGTGGGGAGGAGTGTCCTAGGATTTAGAGTTGTAAGGGATGATATATCATCCAATGGGTAGGATTTCAATCATCATTGTTTGTCCTTTGTTGTTAGAGAGGAGCATGACATCAGGGAGGTGATACCATGACATGCAAGCAAATTGGATTGAAGGGAGGGAGGGCTGTGCAAGGTCACCTGCCTCACTTTCCCCTCCAGAGCCATCTAGGTCCAATGGTCAGATACAGATCAGGACGACTAGAGATGAGTAAAGTGTTTGGAGGTGAACAACGTGAGATATGGATGAAAAGACAGAGCTTTGTCACACTCTGGAGAACCTTGAATCCCACATTAAGGAGTTTGGAATTTATTTGGTTAGAGACTATTGAAGATTAGAGCAGAAAACTAGCAGATCTTTGCAAAAGGAATTTGATTCTGTTTGATGATATATGGATTGGACTGAATTAGCAAGAGAAGGGAGCCTATTACAATACTCCTGGTTAATACTGAGGGTCTGTGGTGGTGGCAGGGGAATAGAGAAGAGGCAAGGAATTTGAAAGATAAGACCATCAGGATCCTATGGCACACACACTCTTTTTCTCTTTCTTCTTTTTCTTCTCTTCTTCCTCCTCTTTTTCCTCCTCCTTCTGTTTCTTTTTCTTCTCTTTTTGCTTCTGCTCCTTCTCCTTCTCCTTCTGCTTCTGCTCCTTCTGCTCCTCCTCCTTTTCATCATCCTCTCCTCCTCCTCTGTTTCTTCTTCTTCCTCTCCTCTTCCTTCTATTTCTTCTTCTTTTTCCTCTCCTTCTTCTTCTTCCTCCTCTTTTCTTTCTTCTTCCTCCTCCTCCCCTTCTTTTTCTTCTTCTTCTTCCTCATTTTCTTTTCTCTCTCTCCCTTTCCCTCCTTCTCCCCCTCTTCCTCCTTCCCTTCCTCTCTTCCTCTTCCCTTCCTCTCTCCCTTCCTTCCCCCCTTTCTCTCTGCCTCTCTCTGCCTCTGTCTCTGTCTCTGTCTGTTTGTCTCTCTATCATTCCCCTTCACAAACACACATGCACACACACACACCCCTCACAAGGTATAGGAGAAAAGTAATTTGGAAACACCAAACTTATGGGGGGCTTTCTGCTTTTGTCTGGTATAGCCTAAGGCAGTCTCAGAATTAGAAAGAAACTGGTGTCCTCTTTCAGTTAACTAATATCTTCCTGCCTCCATAAACCAATGAAATCCTCCCAGGTTGTGGTAGAAATTGTAGATTTAGTAGCAAGATTTGGTAAATGACCTTAAAACATAGTCAAAAATGACTCCAAAGTTGTTAGCAAGGAACTCAAAGTCTGATTTAGAGAAAGTTAGGTTTGGAATATGTTGATAAACAACATTTATTTGTCGTTGAGGGACAGTAATAGAGCACTGGCCCTGAAGTCAGGGGGACCTGAGTTCAGCTCAGTCAAAAAGTAAATGTCAGAGACTTACTAGTTGTGTAATCTTGAGCAAATCACAATTGCTTCCAAAAAAAATGCTATTGAGATTAACTGAATGAGTGCCTCTATGGGCAGATACCAGAGCAGATTCTATTAGACCCTGTAAATTCCCAGCTGCTGACCCCAATGGGTTAATGATAGCTCCATCAGATTGCTTTTTGATCAGGGACATTTCCTGTCCATAGAATTTCTTGGACTCCCATAATTTTTTTTCCTGTCATTTATACATTAAAGGAAATTTTCTAGGACCTCCTTATCATCGAGGTCATCTCCATTACAGCATTGTTAAAGGAAAACTGGGGAATCTTCTGATATGCTACATTTTTTTGACTCTTCCTTTCCCAGCTGGCAGAGGAGCCATAAGCTGGTGGCAGTTTTGAGGGCTTTCTGTCCAGCCAGCCTCTGAAGTCATCTTTGACTTGTTGATAGAGCCAACTTGTAAACTGCTTTTCCTGGAAATTAGAACTAACACATGAATCTGTTTTCCAGCCAGACCAACTTGGGATCAAGATGGTGTGACCCAATTTGGTGCCTCCTAGACTGAATAAGAAAGCAGGATTTTAGAGATTATTGGGCCTGCCCCTCATTTTACAGGAAACCAGGATCCAGACAAGAGAAATGATTTGTTGTCTAAGGTGACATTGGACTAATGAGATAGCCCAGAGAATCAAGTTCACTACATTACAGCTCCTCAACATTCCCTTGGTGATATTAACTCCTTTTACAGGATCATAGAGATAAAGCTGGAAGGGACTGGAGAAGCAAGCTAGTCCAACTCCATCATTTTTAGATGAAGTAATTAGGACTCGGGAAGAGTCAGTAAACCAAGAAATTCATTGATATTTCTGAAAACTTTCATCCCAGCTCCCTGGATTTGCCCCCTAGTGCTAAGTGAGGTCCCCTCCAGTTCTTGATCCATGAGAAGAGATCTCTTCCAGCTCCACATCTAGGATCTTATGATTGCCTTGCCTTTCCTTTCTCACAGTCACCCCAAGAGAGAAACATTATATGTCTTATTATTCTCATTTTATACACAGGGAAACTGTAGTTTTGTGATCATGAGTAAGTCAACTTACCACTCTGATGCTCAGTTTCATTGTGTTTAAAACAGACATAATGAGACTTAGATTTCTGATTTGTTATCCATGCTCTTTCCACTGGACATCTTAGCTTCTTTACAGAACCCTAGGTCACCTAGGATTCTCTGGATAGAAACCAACAGCTTAGATGGATTCTTCTAACATACGTCTACACCATCATGCATTTTCCCTCATGTCTCAAATCTCCCACTCTCTCTCTGCTCCTCACTTAATTTAAAATTAGAATTATCTGTGCCGTTTTTAAGCGGTATTGTTCTGGCCATCATCCTGGGCATGTGTATGTGAGAAATGACATGCCAGCTGGCCATCAGAAGGCATTCTCTGGTTCTCTCATAATTCAAAGCAATCCTTGACAAGAAAGAGTTTAAACATTTCCAGATACCCAGTCACAGGCCTGAGAATCAAATGCCCTGAATTGTCAAAGGAGTGCCCTAAAGTATTTCAGTGTTGAAGTAGGAAGAAGCCATGTTGTATGAAAAGATCTAGTTCAGATCCTGATGGTTTTACTAGTCTCTCGGAGACTCTGCTTTTTCCTTTGTTAAATATGTTGCATAGAGTAGACACTCACTAAATGTTTGTTGAATGAATGAATATCAGATGAGAAGAACAGCATTTGCACTGTCTGCCTCTTTCTTTCAAGGATCAGATGACTTAATGTATCTAAAGTGACTCTAGAATGTGATTTGTTTTTGTTATTGTGAACCCTGAATAATCTTTCCGTAACTTTCTATTGTCTGTGTGTCTCACTTTATTCTACAAAGACTTCTGAGGAATGCTGTGGATAGAGCAACACGCCAGCCAACTTAATCATAGTTCCCACTTATACATATAAGTGGGAACTATGATTAAGCTTGCAAAATGCCCCTTACAGCGGCCCTGTGAGGTACATGCTATCCCCACCGTACAAATGAGAAAACCAGAGCCCGGAGTGGTTGTGACTTTCCCACAATCCTACAGCTAATAAGCAGTTAAGAATTACAAACTGAAATTTCCCTGACTAAATATTCAATGTGATACCCATTATCCTATACTCCCTTCTTTTAAAAGAGAAACAATATGGCTTGATGAAAAGAACATTGACATAGGAGCCATTTTTGGTCTTGGTTGTATTGACCCTTTATCTTTTGGAGAATAGTGTGGCTTTTAATTACACAAATAGATCGATAGATAATATGTATCTATATACATATCTTTTTTTTCTTTTTATATTTTTATATATATGTATAAATACGCATGTGTTCATGAGAGTACAAATAAAAGTGTGCATGTGCATACATCTATAAATATGTGCCTATGTATATAGGCACATATCTGTTGATGTAATAATCAGATAACATCTTTTTTTTTTAATTAGAGCTTTTTATTTTTCAAAACATATGCATGGACAATTCTGCAACATTAGCCCTTGAAAAACTCTGTGTCCCAATTTTCTCCCCCTTCCTCCACGCCCTCCCCTAGATGGCAAATAGTCCAATATATGTTAAACATGGTAGAAATATGTCCAATCCAATATATATATATATATATATATATATATATACATATTTATACAGTTATCAGATAGCATCTTGAAAGAGATTGTTTGCATCATAAGTAATCAAAGAGTAATATCCCTAAAATGGGAGAGAATCTTGAAAGAGATCAAGTGGGACTGTAAATGAGGAATAGTCTTGCTGAATTCCAGGCCTGGATGACCCTGCATTAGCAAAGGGGAAGAAAAAAAATTTTTTCTTGGGGAGTAAGTAAAGGTTTTTTTTTTTTTGTTTTGTTTTTGGTTTGGTTTTTAAGAAGGAAAAAAACTAAAGTGACTGGCTCCAGACTGTGAGCTAGCTACATATGGTCCTCAGGGGGGCTCTCCCCAGAACCTAATTGTTCCAGGAAAATAGTTCAGGCTAGAACACGGGATTTAGCTGGCTAAGATGTCAGTTAAGATCTGTATTTCACAATTTTGCCAAAAGCCAGCTCTACTTTCAGCTCATGTTTTAGAAACCCTCCTACCATTAATCAGGTGTCCTGGTCTAGGAGATCTCAAGAGAGAGAGAACAGAGAGGAAAGGTGTAGCTGTCCTCCCCATCATTTAAATGTTACCCCAATTTCATCTCACTTCTTCCTAACAAACCACATATAGAGACTGAGACAGTACAAATCAAAAGTTGGCCTCTTTCACCAGATCTGAAATAAATTAGGGTATTTGTGGATGGTAAGAATGCTAGAGTTTTAAGGAATGCCAGAGCTAGAGGGGTCCGCAGAACATAGATTTGCAAGATGAAAGGAGCTTTGGGATACAGAATATTAGAATATGAAAACTCCTTCAAAACTAGACTTGGAGAGCCATGAAGAAACCAAGGTCCACAGAGCCTTCCCCCACAGAGGAAGTGACTTGCCCAGAGTCACACAGCTAGTAAGGGTCTAAGACTGGATTTGAATTCAGTTTGTCCCTTCATCCATTGTGCCCCCTACCCCCCTCTAATTTTAACATATTCCCATTTAGTGATGATCAAACCAAGGCCCAAAGACAGTAAGACAATTTATTCAAGCAAGTTACCAACAGAGCCAAACACAGAATTCCCAATTCTTTGAAGCAGACCCCATGAAACTTGTCTCTGGCTCTGCTCATTCTGACTCCACTCTTTTGTCTTTATTCCTCTCTTTCCTGCCTATTGGGTATCCTCCCCTCTCCCATCCCCTCAACCTTAGGCTTTCCAGCTCCCTTTTATATATTATCTCCCCTAATTAGAAAGTAAGTCCCTTGAGGACAAGGACTGTCTTTATATTCCCTGGTCATAGCACAGTGGCATGGCACATAACAAATGTTTTATCCATCCATCCATTTATCTAGTTATTAATTTATTTATCTTTCTGTCCCTTCACCTATCTATCTGTTTATCTTTCTGTCCCTCCATCCATTCATCTATTTATCCATCCATTCATCTATTTCTTTTTCTCTTTCTATCCCTCCCTCCATCCATTCCTCTCTCCCTCTTTCTGTCCTTCCTTTCATTCATCTATCTTTCTCTCTTTCTGTCCCTCCATCCATCCATCCATGCATCCACCCATTCATTCATCTATTTATTTATTTATATCTTTCTCTCTTTCTATCCCTCCCTCCATCTATTAATCTAGTTTTCTCTCTCTCTGTCCCTCCATCCATCCATGCATCCATCCATTCATTCATCTATTTATTTATCTATATATCTTTCTCTCTTTCTGTCCCTCCATTCATCCATCTATCCATCCATCCATTCAACCAACTATTTGTCTGTCTGTCTCTTCCAATGCTGTATCCCTGGAAGCTAAGACTACATCATCTCTTAGTGATCAGGGAATCGGGTACCCTCGTTTCTAGCTCCGGCTGTGACCTTGAGCAAGCTCCTTCCCCTCTCCGAGACTTAGTTTCCTCTTCTGTTAAAATGAGGGAATTAGAGCTGCTGATCACTTAAACCTTTTTTTTTTTTTTTTGGACATTCTGCTCTTAATAAAATCATTTCCCCAGGGCTTTGCAAAGGGGTCCCTAGAGCCTTTAATGACTGAGCCTATATCATGGGCCAGCCATTGTGCCTCTTGGCTTGGAGGGGGCCTGGGTGTGGTTAGTTCATGGCCAGGTCATCTCTAGGGAGGAAGTGTCCCATGTTTACAGGAAATGCAGGACAAGAGCCTGGGAGACTGGGGGATGTAGACCTTCGTGGACGTGTTGTAGCTTTGGTGGAGCTGAGGGCGGGTACCCTTGCACAGGTTCCCAAGGACACTACCTTTTTGTTGTTTAAGGAAGAAAAAAGGTCCATATCACTACTGGCCTTTTCCCTTCCCCTGCTTCCAACTCCAGAGCTCTCCCCACCCTGTCTAGCTCAGAAGACCTTTTGATTCCCAAGCATGGGACCTGCTGGGGCTGCCAATCCATTGCCAGTATTGAGATCAGTCAGCAGAACCACCAGACACTTTGCATTTGCAAGGCCCTGTCTTCTGTATGGAGCAAAAAGATCCAAGAGAGGTTGGAAGGATGCTGGGCTGGCAGTTAGGATGCTTGGGTTCTAGGGCTAACTCAAACCACTTCCATGTCCTTTTCCTCTCCGAGCCTCTGCAAAATGAAAGGACTGATCTCCACTATCATTTCCCACTTTAAAAATCACATGTTTTTAGGGCTCTCACACTTTACCAGGGAGTGTTCTAATATCCCAGTTCAGAGATATATTTTAAGGTCCTTTTATGTATATGAGCATTGCACACATGTAATAGAATCACCATTTTTCTAAGGACTTGGAATTCAGAATGTCTGAAAACATTTCCTCTTGGATTTAGGAGAAGGGGACTCATAACTATGTCACAGGCAAAAGGTACTTCCTGGGGTTCCACAAATGATACCATCAAACTTCCCAAGCCTGCTTGTGTGCCCCAAGTGTTCGTGTGGTTATACGTGTGCTTGTGAGTCGTTTGTGAGAGGGGAAAGGGGCCAGACTTGGATTCGGGGGCCTGGGTTCCAATTCTGACTTAAGAACTGTGTAACAGTAGGGAAATCTCAGCTTCTCTGGGTCTCCACGAAATTAGGCAATTAGGCTCTGAGGGCCTAGATCAATGATCCTATCTGTGAAGATACTATATGAAAGGGAGCATGGGATAGTGGAGAGATGCTGGCACAGGAGTCCAGACACCTTGGTTCTAGCTCCACAACTGCCACAAATTCATATCAAGGCCTCTGTGGATCTCCCAGAATTAAATGTCAGCTCCCTAAATCTCTTTCCAATGCTAACATTCTTTAAATCAGTCTCCACAAACCACATCTGTTTTCACGCAGGCCCTTGATGGATTATTGCTGTTGTCTGAGACTTGGTGTAGACTTGTGTGATTCATGTCTTAATCTCTTTATGTGTCCAGGTCTATCTCTGTGTCTGTGTGTTTGGATATGTTTGTGTGAGTAGTTATGTCCACAAGCCAAAGCCACAGCTGGGCCAACAAAGACTCGTTAAGTGCTTATTGTGTGGAAAGCATTTTACTAGGGCAGGGGATGCAAAAAAAGACATCTTGTCCTCCAGTCACTTACATTCTACTTGGGAGATTTAAAGGGCACATCAATGAGTGTTGCATAAAAGCCCTGAGGAGGCAATCCCTAGGAGGCTTTCCAAAAGCAGATCAATGAAGACCTTGCAGAAGAAGTGGTTCTGTGCTGGTCTTTGAAGGAGGAAAAAGATTAGAAAAAAACAGAGATGAGTAAGAAGAGTATTCTATTAAAACAGATGATAGCTAGATGGAGAAGTAGCTAGATGAATGAATAGATAGACAGATATTTGGGGGATGAGTAGATAAATAATATCTGGATGATATCAAATATATAAAATAATATATATTATATAAAATATATAAAAACGTAAACAGATAGATCATAGGTGGATGAATAGATAGATAAAGAGATAAGTGGGTGAGTAAATAGGCAGACAGATAGATGATAGATACATGGATGAGTAGATAGATGGATAAAGAGATAGATTAGTTAAGCATATGCCATACACTATTCTAAGTTCAGGAAATACAAAGGCAGTCCCTACCCTCAAAGGACTTAGCTTCTAATTAGGGAAAACATTCTGTAAAAGGGAGCTGGAAGCCTGAGATTGAGGGGATGAGTTTGGGGAAGGGTATCCAAAAGGAAAGGCAGAAAAGTCTGGAGAGTCAGAAGTAGGACCAGGAGAATGGAGTGAACATGGATGAACTGGGCATCTCCAGAAATGTTTAATCCAAAGAATAGTTTGTTATGTAGTTTGGCTAGAATATAGAGTGATGGAGGATAATGTGAAGTAAAGTTGGAGAAAAAGGCATTTTGGAAGCAGATCTTGAAGGGCCTTAAATGTTGAGCTACAAGCTGGTAAATTAATCTTAGTTTAAAAAAAAAAAGGCTGATGAAAAACCTAAGACTTCAGACTGCCTCCATTTTGGTTAACAATAGGTTAAAAGTTAAATCCATATTTTCCTTTGGTTAAAATTGCAGTTTCTGTAGTGGCAGTGTTGGGTTAAAATACAAGAATACTTTAGAAGTTCTTGGGAAATAAGTTGAATAAATTTTCATCTCACTCTAAAATTGTATCCTCCAATAACAAACAAACATTTTCCTCCTACCACTTGTGGGGCTACCCCTTCTGCAGACAGGCCTAAATTAGGTTCCTTTGGTTGATGGCCCTTAAGAGTTAGAATTATCGCAGCAATTTAAGTGACTGGACAGAAAACTGCAGTCAGGTACATTTAGATGCATCTTGAGTCACAAAAGTAGAGGCTGTACAGCTTTTTGCTTGGAACTTCTAGGTTACATATGATGCATCTTGCTTGAGGGTTCCAGTCCCTGATGTGGGGGCTAGTTAACCAGATTGTTACTGTGTGTTAGTTTGAAATGAAGTGAAATTCTTGGTGTTGTGAAAAGCCATAAGCTGTGAACTTTGGTAATGTTGGTAATAACCAGATTTATGCCCATACTTTTCTAATGCTTTCCTTGCTTTAGCAGAAACTGTTTACATGATGACCTGAAGCAATTTTTGTTGTGACTGCCAATGGCTTAGAGAAAACTGTTTAAAAAAAAAAAAAAAAAAAAAAAAAAAAAGTTGCATATTTTTAATGAAGTTTGGGCAATTGTTTACTTAATACATAAAGCTTTCATGAGGAAAACAAATAATGGAAGTACTAAAAGCATAATTAATGAGGATTTTCCTAACTAAAATAAGTATTCAGAATTTTTATTAATAAAATAAATTTGATTCATAAGTAAATGATGCATCTTAAAGAACTGTGGTAGTCTTGCTTTTTTGTATGAATCTGTTAATGTAAAAATAAATGAGACATCAAGAATAGACATAATTTTTAAGTGAAATAATGTATTTATTATTAAAGTAAAGATGCCTAAAAATAAATAAATAAATAAATAGATAGATGTTGGGCTACAGAACTCATACTTATTCCTAAGACAATAGGGAGCCACCACCAGTTTTTTGAGGCGGGAAATAACATGCTCAGGTCTCTGCCATAGGAAGATTATTTATTTATTTATTTTCTTACATTGTCTTATTTTTTTTCTGGTTATGTATATTTAGAAAAAAAAATTTCTTTAAGAATCATGTTGGGAGAGAAAATCAGAAAAATGGAAAAACTACAAGAGAGGGGAAAAAGTGAACGCAGTATGTGTTGATTTACATTGGTCTCCATAGTTCTCTCTCTCTGGATGAAGACGTCATTAAGAAGATTGTTGGAGCGACTAGGTGAAAAATTTCAAGCTAGGCTTGGAGAAAAACGGCTGGAGCTCTTAGGATAGTTCAGGCAAGAGATGAGGAGAAGAGGAAGCAGAAAGGTAACTGTGTGAACTGGAATAGGGAACGTGCAGGGAAAAAATGGGGATAAAATTAGATTGTAAGATTATAGAAAGTAATCTTAATTTGGAAGGGTTTTTTTTAATCATTTTCCTGACTTTGAGGTTAAAAAATTATTTAACTTTTCATGACTGTAAAATCATAGGTACCTGTGTCATTTGTCAAGGTAACAAAGAAGGCATTTACCATTGTTTTTTCATTGTGGTTTTGAAAGGTCTTATTGTAGACTCATAAATTTCCCAGTAGAGATTGTCCAGTTCAATCACCCCATTTCACAGATTAAAAAACCGAGATAGCGTGACTCAACCAGGGTCATACTGAAGTAATTTGCAAGTCTCCTGATTCTAAATCCAGTGCTTTTTTCCACAACACTGTCTATAAAATGACCAAGTGACCACTCTTCCCCTCATTACATATGATTAATGTTATCCCAAAAGAGAAAATAATTGAGAAAAAAATTTCCTGACTCCTTTGTCAGAAAGGAGGACCTAGGCACTTCCCAGCTTTGTCCTGGGGTTCAAGCTTAGAACCTTGATAAGAAAAAGGAAGAACTGTCATCTTCATCTTATAGATGGGGAAACTGAGGGAAGGGGAGCGTTGGTTACTTGTGAAGCTGCCTCCTTCAATCCCAGATCCATACCTGTCTTTACTGGTTTGCACTGCCTGGTATTTAAGGAGGGTACTCAGGCTACTTATTTCTCTCCCCATTGTCTGCCTTTAAATTTCCCCATCATGCCCCATGGCTGGGTTCCTTCCCTTTCCTCCCATTTCCAGTTTCCTTTTGTAAATTGTCTTCTCCTATTGGATTGTACTCTTGAAGGTGGGAACTATCCTCCCTTTTTTTTGTATTTGTATCTTCAGAGATTAGCACAGTGCCTGCCATATAGTGGATGCTTGATAAAGACATATTGATTGATTGGTAATAATAAAGATTTATTGGCTGACTGGTGAGAAATTGCATAGTAGAAAAATCTGACTTGAAGTCAGGTAATGTAGATTGGAACCCAAGTACCAGTGTTCACTTACCAGTGGGAACCCAGGCAATTCACAATTTCTGAGTCTCTGAGTCTCAGTTTCCTGCTCTGTGGAATGGAGATGATAAATACTTATATCCCCACTGTATCTCCTAGAGTTATTTATTATTATTATATAATTATTATGTAAGACAAGCCTCATTTTTGTCTCACATCTAACTAATCTTGAGGACAATTAAAATTAGATGTGAAAAGCACTTGTTGAATTGTAAAGCTCTTTATAAGTGATAATATTCTGTATCTTTAAAATTGGGTTATTCATTAGGAGTTTGCCCACTGCCATATTCCTTATAACTAAACCAAGCATTCTCCAAACACTGATTGAGAGCTCCCTTTATGCACCTTCTTAAAAATATGACAAGGGCCTAAATGAGGTCCCTGTGTTGGTTGGTTTTATTGAATTACTTTTCCTCCTCTTTCTTTCTTTTAAATTTTTGTTATAAAGGGAGGCTTTCTGTCAGGAGAGGGAATAGAATATACTTTCAGAAATATATGATGTAAAAATAAAAGGCATCCTTTTTTATAACAGAAAACCACAGGGGATTTGCTGAACAAATGAATGGTATATAGACTATCTTACAGAAATGTTTACACACTTCAGAGAACAATAGTTCAGGCCATATAATTGATACACTTAATAGAATGGATTCTTATCTAGTCACTACAGAAGCCTTCTAGGATCACTGCTTACTAATATATATATATTTATAATTGAGTTGCAGTTATTATATATAAATGTTATTTCATTTTCCATTCTAATTACTTTTATTTGATCATACCAGTAGATACCCAGATGCTTGTCCACTATGAGAAATAGATAGCATCTTAACCATCTTTTACAAAAAGCTATTGGAGCCCTTTGCTGGCCAAAACTAGTTCTGAATTTCTCAAGTGCTGTGGATCCTGGATGCAGGCAGTGAAGAGGGTTGGATTTGGCATCGGGGGGCCTGAATGTGAATCCTATCTGTACTCTTTGTTAGCCTGTGACTTTGGAAAATTCCCTGGGCTGTTGTTTTCTTACTTGTAAAGTGAGAGGGTTTGATTGAGAGTCTTTAAGGATTCTTCTAGAAGGCCCCAAAGGAGCCCCCCATGGTTGTATATAAAAGCTGGGGACAGCATGCAGTACTGTCAAATGCCATGAGGACCTTGGAAACCATCTGCCTGAAAGCCCTCATTTTATAGATGAAGAAGCAAAGCAGGGACTTGTCCAGGGCCACATGGGGAAGTCACAGAAGCAGGATTAGAAACAAATTCTAAATACTGGGGTCTTTCCACTCTGCCATCCTGCCCTTTGATATTGTGCCTGAAAATACCTCTAATAGAAACACTCTTTTGGTTTAGGATATTGCTTCTAGGTCTGTGTAAAATATGTGAAGAAAAAGAGGAAAAGAGAAAAAAAAGGAAGGAAGAGAGGGAGGGAAGAAGGAAAGAAGGAAGGAAGGAAGGAAGGAAGGAAGGAAGGAAGGAAGGAAGGAAGGAAGGAAGGAAGGAAGGAAGGAAGGAAGAGAAAAGGAAGGAAGGAAGGAAGGAAGAGGGAAGGAAGGAAGGAAGGAAGGAAGAGGGAAGGAAGGAAGGAAGGAAGGAAGGAAGCAAGGAAGGAAGGAAGGAAGTAAAGAAGGAAGGAAGAGGGAAGGAAGCAAGGAAGGAAGGAAGAGAAAAGGAAGGAAGGAAGGAAGATGGAAGGAAGGAAGAGGAAGGAAGGAAGGAAGGAAGGAAGGAAGGGAAAAGGAAGGAAGGAAGGAAAGAAGGAGGGAAGGAGAGGGAGAGAAAGAAAGAAGGAAGGAAGGAAGGAAGGAAGGAAGGAAGGAAGGAAGGAAGGAAGGAAGGAAGGAAAGAAAGGGAGGAGAGATCAGAAGGTCATATGATCTCTCTCCATTAGATCTTTTCTTGTGGGTCACATCAAAATCTTGTTCTTTAGAAGATCTTAAGGCTAAGATTTTAAATGTACCCTAAAAGCACTGAGCAGCAGATGATAAAAGATTTTTTAATAAGTCTGAAAACTGACCAGAGAGATGCATAGTACAAGATGGGTTATGTTGAATTTTAATAAGGAAAAATATCAATATTTAAAAATTTTAAAATATTAACCTTCTGAAATTTATTTTTCTAAATGTAACATTTCTACTTCTGAAGTTATTAAAATTTAAACCTGCACCGAGACTCTGTGTGTGTGTGTGTGTGTGTGTGTGTGTGCTGGCGCTGAGTCTGACAGAGTAATATAACATCTCACTAGCTCTGAACAAGGTGATAGACATTAGACCTATGATGTCATTGGTGTTTTAAAAAAAAAACAAACTATTATGTCAGGGAAGCCCCTTCTCTGCAGCACACATACAGCCTTAGAGATTTGCCTGGAGGGGAAGTGATTAAGTTACCCAGACAGTGTGTGTCACAGCCCAGACTTGAACTCAGGTCTTCCTGGCTTTAAGACTGGTCCCCCATCCCCTCTGCACGCTGCCTCGGCTCTCGAGGAGCAGGTGAGCACAAATTGATTTCTTCCATACCTGGATCAATCATCTTACAAAGAAAAGAGTGTAGAACAGGTGGGACGGGACAATGAAGAGAGAAGAACTTAGGGATTTGGAACACTGGGAAGCAGAGGTAGATTGGGAGAGCTGCATTTCCAACTGTATTTCATCCAGGGTTTAGCGCAGCTCCTGGTCCATAATAGACATTTTAATAAGTGTTTATTTATTGGTTGTGAGGACACTGAGCATATGGAAATGAAAACAAAAGTTGGTGGAATGCCCACAGTGAGAAGAAGAATGTTGAATGGGAATAAAGGGGCATCAGAAACAAAATTTACCAGCTTTAAGTCATCTCGGAAAAATACTAATTATGTTAACAACAACAACTAACAATTTCTTATATTTGCACGTTAATTTATAGGTTAGAAAACATTTCAAGATGCATTCCATTCAATCCTTAGTAACTCTTTAAGATAAGCAGGACAGAAATGACAATCCCCATTTTTTTAGATGAAAAAGTTGAGGCTCATAAGCTAAGTGATTTGCCTAAATCCACACCTTTTGTAAGTGGTCAGCTGAAGATTTCAGTGAAGGGAGCAGGTAGCAGAAGCAGATCCTCCAACTCAAAAAATAAGACTATTGAGAATCTTTGGGACAGCAAGGAAATCAAATCGGTCAATACTTCAGTTAATTCTGGCTACTCATGGAAAGTCAAGTACTGAAGCCGAAGCTTAAATACTTTGGCCACATAATGAGAAAAGAGGATTCGTTGGAAAAGACCCAGATGGTGTTGGGAAAGATCGAAGGCAAAAGGAGAAGGGGATGGCAGAGGATGAGATGATTAGATAATGTCATGGAAACAATGAACATGATTTTGGACAAACTGAGAAACAGTGGAGAAAGGAGGGCTTAGCGTGCTGTGGTCCATGGGTCACAAAGAGTTGGACATGGCTGAAATACTGAACAGCAACTACCACCTCTCATTCCCAATTCAGAACTCCTTCCACAGAGCTATTGTTGAATCAATTGGCTGTTCCAAAGGTGGTATGGAAACAAGCTTATAGGTAAATCTTTACTACAGAAGGTCAGCACCAGGACAGGGCTAAACAGTCGTCCTGGATTTTTAGAATGCAGATCTAACCTCCAACTTAGTGTCCAAACTCCATTATGGTCTTTTATTAAAAGAGTGATTTTGCTATCGCTAGCCCCACTGATGTGGTCAGCGTGGGCTCTTCCTCTGGGGATACAATTCACAACTCTCATATATATATTTTAGGTGGGTATCTTTGTGAGTTCCAGTGGACCCCCCCCCTCAGAATCTGTTACCCAGTGGCCAAGACCATAGGGATGAGGAGGTTCAGTAGAGATAGCCCTAGGACATAGAGCCCAACATCAGCTTAGCCAACCTTGCTGTAGCTCATGCTCCACTGACATGACCTTCAAGGATACAAAGGGCATTTTTATAACGTAAGGGACATGATGGTTAGGGAGGACTTTAAGGAAAATAAAACCAAACTATGTCAGGGTTACTGTTTTCAAAGCCTGAACCAGATGGGCCATGCATGACAGCTCTAGAGAGTCTCTAATTTGCCTGTTTTCTTTATATTTGGATATTACTCAGCTATCTGAAATGTTTTGGTAATTTGCATCTTATTTTAAGAAAGTAGTTTTGTCTTTGTTTTTTGGATACAGATGGTTTTGGGGAAGGGGTTGGAGATGGAATTGGAGGTGCTGAGTTTAGGTGAGAACTTGGTCACTTACTTGATAGTGTCCTTGATCTAGTCCTCTCAGCCTCAGTTTCTCCTCTATAAAATATTTGGTTTAGATGATCTCAAAAGTCCTTTCCTGTTCTAAATCCTGTGATCTTATGAAAATAAGCTCTTTCCCACAGAAACCATGTTTTGCTTTGCTTGAGAAAATATCCATTTGTTTGCTTAAAAAAGAGGAGGACAGCAAGAGAGAACCCTCCAGGAACTCAGTGAAATAGAATTCTTCAAAATTCCTGGTGAATTATTAACTCGAGGCCTGTATATTGTGAGTGTTTTAGGAGGGATAACTACAGAAGGCTGAGTTTTGTTTTTTCTTAGTGAAAAATGGAAACTGGATGGAAAAAAAAACCTAAACCAAGTATTCCTTTCTATCATATTTCTGGGAATCATTACAAATACTATCCCTTGGCTGACCTTGGATAAATGATGAGCTCCTTCCAAGTGTGAAAGAGGCTGAGAATTCCCCAATCTTATGTTGTTCCTCTTCCCACTTTTCCTTGAGATTTAAGAAGGTTTCGGGCACTAAGGCTCTGATTGGATTTATTCTCCAGCCTGACACCCATATCACTCTGACCCCAAGGGGACTGAGAGGGGCATTGTAGACAGTGGAGAACATGGTAGACAAGCTGTAGGAACTGAGGACTCTCCCATCAGAGCCTTGTGTGACCTGGAAAAAAAGTGATTTAAAATCTCTGGGTCTCTTTTCTTATGCAATTAGGCAAAGAAGACTTCTTATTCTCCATTCCAGAGATTACTAATGAGAACGTGGGCTGACTGGCCCACAGAATCTCTGAGGATCCTTATTCCAGCTTCCAATTTTACAAATGAATGTCAAGTCCCAAAGCAGGGATACATTTCTCCCCTTGGGTTTCTTGGGTACCCCTCAAATCTAAAAGTGATCCTCTAATGTCATTTGCTCAAAGGCAAACAGTGTGTTCCCCCTCAAAACTGTCGGTTGAGAAGCAATTTAATTAAACACTAAAGGGACATAGAGATGAAGCTAAATGGCACCATAGTGCAAAGCACCAAGCCTGGAGTCAGAAAGCCTGAGAAGTTCCAAGTTCAAATCCAGCCTCAGCCCTTAATAGCCATGTCAGCCTGAGTAAGTAACTTAACCCTGTTTGCCTCAGTTTCCTCATCTGTAAAATAAGCTGGAAAAGGAAAGGGCAAATATTTTTGCCAAGAAAACTCCAAAAGGGGTCACAGAAGGCATGACTGAAAAACAACTGAACAACTGTTTTGAGAGAAAAGGCATTCTATCTAACCAAGGTACGGGCAGTACAGACTAGGACAGGGGTTAGCAATCTATGGTAGGTTTACTTCTAAAGGACACAGGAAGTTTATCAAGGGAGAATATTTGGTCTATAATTGCATTATTCTATTGGAATTAAGCTTTTATTTTCTTTCTTTTGTTTATATACATAGGAAAGTATGCAATTTATTTCCTTTCATATTGAATAGAGGATTCAATTCACTAAGGCTTACTGAAAGCCTCCTATATGGTAAACTCTAGAATTAATTTCCTTTTATATCAAATAGGAGCCAAGGAGCATAGGGATGGAAAAAATTAGCAATACCTGGTATAGGAGATGTAGGGACAGCTTTGGAGGCTGTCAAGAAGAACTGGGTTCAAGTCTTCAAGTTTTTCAATGTTATAAAAAAATCTTTGGGCAGTTAGCTGGCTCAGTGGATAGAGTACCACCCCTGAAGCCAGGAGGACCTAAGTTCAAATCTGACCTTAGACACTCAACACTTCCTAGCTGTGTGACCCTCAGCAAGTCACTTAACTTCAACTGCCTCAGGGAAAAAAAAAAAAAAGGATGAAAAGCTCTTGAAATACCTTAGTGGTGGGAATTCTCCAAAGCACAAACAAAACAAACAAAACACACATAGGCAAAACACAACACTATAGTCAGAATTAATTTTTCAATTTAATCCTAAAAAATCAAAATGTTGAGGGAAAGAAACATAGGACAGTTGAAGATTTTTAAAAATCTTGTTATCTTTCCTTTTTTATATAAAGTTTTTGTTTTATCCATCATATTCATTTCTAAATTTGCCCTTGCTCTCCTATCCAGCCAACTTTTCCTTGTAACAAGATTTTTTTTTAATTCATCAAAACCAATATACCCAAAATGTCTAATAGCACATGTACATTCCACACTCATAGCCCTTGACATCTTCAGTGAAAGGAGAAAGGTGCATTTTTCATCTCTTAAGCCAAACTTCATAATTATACAATATAATTATACAATGTTCCATATATATATATATATATATATATATATATATATGTATGCTGTAGACTTTGAACAGGGCAGCAAGGTGGCTCAGTGGATAGAGTATTGGGCTTGCAATCAAAAATATTCATCTTCATGAATTCAAATCTAATCTTAGGGACTTACTAGTGTGCCTCTGTTCCTTATCTATAAAATGAACTAGAGAATAAAATAGAAAATAATTCCAGTATCTTTGCCAAGAAAACCTCAAATGGAATCATGAAGTCACAATTGAAAAATGACTGAACAACAACAAATAGCTATTGCATATATTGCTCTCCTGGTTCTGCTGACTTTAGTCTTCATTGGTTCATATAACTGTCCCCTTATTTCTTTGAATTCATCCTATTCATCATTTTTAATGGTTAAATATTTATTCCACTACATTCAAGGACCACCATTTGTTTACCTATACTTTCATCATTGGGTGAACACGTTGTTTGCCATCTCTTCATTACCAAACACACAAAAAAGTACTACTATGATATTTTAGTATTTATGGCATATTTCTTTTAGTCTTTGAGCTCCTAGAGATATCTGCCCACCATCTCTGGGACAAAACATTGACCTTTTTGTTAATTTTTTAAAAATTTACTTTATTCATTATTTCCAGAATGGTTAAAAAAAAGCTCACAACTTCACTAACAATGTGTTTATATGCCTGTCTACTCATAGTCCCATCAGCACCAACATTTCAAACCTTAGATATTTTTGCCAATTTATTGAGTAAGAAATCTGAGAGTTTTCATTTTGAATTTCTCTCATTATTATTGATTTGGGGCACACTTTCAATTTGGCAGCTAACAGTTTTCAGAATTTTTTTGAGAGCTGTGTCAGAGGCAGCATGGTATAGTAGAGAGAGACACAGACAGAGAGAGACAGACAGAGAGAGACAGAGACAGAGAGAGAGACAGACAGAGAGAGACAGAGACAGAGAGAGAGACAAAGACAGAGAGAGACAGAGAGAGAGACAGACAGAGAGAGACAGAGAGGCAGAGAGAGAGACAGAGAAAGAGAAAGAGAGACAGAGACAGAGAGGCAGAGACAGAGACAGAGAAAGAGAGAGCGCATTAACCTCAAAACCACAAAGAATTCGGTTCAAGTTTTTCCTCTCACATATATGAGCTCTGTGATCCTCAACTTTTGGTTTTCTAGGAAATTCCCTAAGATCCTAAGTTCCAGAGAAGGTGCTGACCTGCATTGATGAAAGGATTTTCTTTGCCCAGGAGTTTCCCATATAGGTGAAATCATAGGTCCCATCCTATATCCTATTCATATCCATTTATCTGTTGGAGAATGGCTTCCCATCACATATATTTGAGGTAATCCTATAAGTCTTTTAGATCTTTATTAGATGTTGAAGTCACCGTATTTTCCCTTATCTTAACAGCATTGGTCTCATTTTTGCATTTAATTTCATATAGTTTAAATGAACAAGCCAAGGTTTTGGAGACTGGGTTGAGGGAGGAGAGGGGAGAAAGGGAAAAGATCATAGAGGATCATGGAATTTTAAAACAGGAAGAATTCTTAGACATCACTGAGTTCAACCCCCAGCTTTACAAAGGAAAAAAATGAAGGTGAGATAAAGACACTTGGTCAAAGTCACTCAGAGTGCAAAATCAGATAAGATCTTGATTTCTTAATTCTCATTCAAGTAAGTTAAGCATGCCGTGCACAGGCTGCTCCACACACCTCCAAACCGTAGCACCTTAAAACAGGAAGAATTCTTAGACATCACTGAGTTCAACCCCCAGCTTTACAAAGGAAAAAAATGAAGGTGAGATAAAGACACTTGGTCAAAGTCACTCAGAGAGCAAAATCAGATAAGATCTTGATTTCTTAATTCTCATTCAAGTAAGTTAAGCATGCCGTGCACAGGCTGCTCCACACACCTCCAAACCGTAGCAGCCTTACCTGTGTGCCCAGAAGAGAAGGCAGCCCAAAGTTAAGCACGTTGGTTGGGGCAAGATGGGAATGGACAGTCAGTGAGCAGGACAAGAACTTTGGGAGCAACAAGACCTCCAGTAAGGTCTGTCTTAGCATTAGTTTCATGGTTAGTTCACAACTGCTCTGTCCAGAACCAGCCCCCATTGATAATATGATAATATATTGATAATATATAATCAGCACTTTGCCTGGAGCTGGTTTGCAAATGAGACTGCAAATTCTCCCGGCCATCTCTGGCTTTCCCAGGATCCACTCAGGTAGCTCCATCCCTGAAGACTCATCACCTCCTTCCCTCAGAATGATGGCAGGCTGGCCCCAGGGGAATTGCAAGATAATGGGTCTGCAATCTGGTTCTGCTCATCCATATCATTGCTACAAGCAAGAGAATTAGTTTGGGATTAGAACACCAACCAAGAGCCCGCTAGCTGGGGGCTGTTTATTTTTCCTTATCTTAAAAAAAAAATAGGCATCTTTGTCTGTGTTAAGGTTTATGGCTCACAGTGAGTTTTCCAAAGGATAGGCTTTAATGACCAAAAGTGTAATATCATTTAGCGGAATTACAAGATGCTGAGCTCCCCTAATGTGAGCTCTTGTCCTTTTCCAATTCCAGGCTGCTGGAAAATATTGAACCCAGCGGGAAAGATGCTTGAAGGTAACGAGCTTGGGGCCTCACTGCCTCACGTCCCCTTAAAGCATGGGGCAGAATTGATTCTGGGGATTTGACATCAGCCTGGACCCAGTGGGAGAATTTTAAAATTTTAGTGTTGAATATAGCCTCAGTCCATTTATAGCCTCTCCCACTCCCTTTCAGTTTATAAATGAGGAAACTGAGGCCCAGAGAGAAATCCTTTTCCTGAGGTCACATAAATAGCATCATAGGATCACAGATTTAGAACTGGAAATGTTTAGATGCTCCTCATTTTATAGATAAGGAAATTTTGGCCTAGAAAGGTTGATAATGATTAGCATTTTTATGGAGTTTTAAAGTCTGTAAAATGCTTTGTGTGTTATTTCATTTGGTTTTCACAACAATACTGCGAGGTACGTGCTGTTATGCCCATTTTACAAATGAGGAAACTGAGGCAAATGGAAATTAAGTGATTTTTCCAGGATCACACAAATAGTTCTAAGACAAGATTGAACTCCAGGCTCACCACTCTGCCCACTTCCTACTGTGCTACCTCATGTGAATAATGTTCTTTCTGCTATCCCCAAAGACAGCAAGCGTCGTTGAAACATACCTAAGTAAACTTGGCTCCTGAGAGGTTCTATAGAAGTTGCTTTGGGGGTCTGCTTACTCTTATCCCCTTCCCTGTTCCCATAGTTTGGGTCCTGCCTCCCTCATTTATGATCTCCTCCAGTATAAACAAGCCTGGAAGCTTACTTGTCCTATATCCCATTCCCAGATCTATCCATCTTTCAAAACCCAACCCAAATACTAATTCCCCTGGGAAGTTTTCCAGGGTTATAGGATGATGTGGGAAGAGACAGTGGGATCAAGGCTCAAAGAGGATGGGATGCTATCTTGTCACTAGCTGGGTGATGTTGGGCAACTCATTTGATATAATAAAAACTCATAATGTATATTTTTCACCTCTAGCATTCAGTACATGTTTAATAAATCTTAATGATTTCTCAATTGGGCCCTAACTTCTTTTTTTTCCCTAATTCCCTAATACATATATACATATATGTATTGTGCACCTCCCTCACAAGTTGCTGTGAGGATCAAATGAGATTGCATATATACAGTGCTTTATAAACCTTAAAGCACTATATAAATGCTAGTGATTATTATCATGTATATACACACACACAATCATTATCTGTGCAGTAGATTTGCCAATTCTTTCTGTATATTGCTTGCCTTTGATCCTCTTCCAAATTCAGGCCATTCCTTAGGATTTAAATGGATTTGGATTCAAACCCTAAATTTTGAATCCTGGCTCTCCCATTTATTGTCTCTATGTCTCTGAACAAGTGACTCTCCTTCTTAAGACTCAGTTTCCCCATCGTTAAAGGGAGAGGATTGGATTGGAAGAAAAATGACATCACTCCAAGTCTGTAATCTGGAGATCTCTCAAGTTCCCTTAGGTCTATGAAACTATTCTAAGATACTTTGGTCTTTTCACTAGTGCCTGTAGGGCTCATATTCTGCATTGCCAAATATGGCCCATGATCTTCACAATAATAGCAGAAATCAATAAAGTCCTGGCAAGATTTACAAAGCATTTCACAAACATTATCCAGGGAAGCAGGTGCTGCAAAGGCTATTTTTCTGATTTTATAAAAAAGGAACTGAAACTCAGCATATTAAATAATTTGTCCCTAGACATCCAGTTAGGAAATGTTAAAGGTGAAATTCAAATCTAGGTTTTTCTGACTCCTTGGGCACGCAAACTCCATTATTTTGTGGGGGGGATTGGCGTCTTCATACTACAAATTCTGGAACTGAAAGGTTGGAGTTTTCTCCTTTTTCTTGTCCCTTTAATAATTAATCCAAAGCTGGGTACTAAGTAAGTAGCTGACCATTATCTCTATGTTTGTGGTGTGTCCATTTGCTCGTGTTGTATGATGAATGCATAAGGAATCTCCAGACAAAAGCCACTTCCAGAGAACATATGTGCATATGAGCCATGGACTTGAGAAGTAATTCTTTGTTCTCTAAGTTTTTAGTGATTGATGGTGAGGTCAGGCCAGGTAGGAGGGTACTATTTGAGGGTACCCTTCAGCTTGAAATCTGTAGGCAGCTACTTATTCAGCCTGGGTATAGGGTTGACTGTGATAGTATCTTGAATTAGGCAGTTTTTCCATGTAATAAAGCCTGTGAGTCAGAGCTGTGAGTGCAAGTTCAAATTCATTATTTCTCACCTTATATAATACATATGTGTATAAGTTAGAAGTAAAGTCTATGGCTTATATGGATGGGAGAAGAAATTTGAAACTGAATTTTTAAAAATGAATATTTAATATAAATAAATAATAGTTGTTGGTTTTTTTTTTAAGAATCTAAGAAAACAATATATATAAGAGAGAGAGTGCTAGTGTTGGAATCAAAAAGATTTGAATTCAAATTACTCTGACTATCCTGGCTAAGTAATTAAGCTTCCTTAGTTAGGCTTTGGTCAAGGACTATCTTTTAAATCATAAATGAGTTTGCATATAGTAGAAGGAGTTCTCATAAGGGGAGGTCTTCATATTGGAGAAATCACACATCTTTTGTATGTGTCCAACAACAATTAATAATATATATGTGTGTTTATTACATATGTATAATATATATCTAACATTTATGAAGCACTTTAAGGTTTTACCAAGAGCTTTATTTATATTGTTTCCTTTGATCTTCATGAGACCCTGGGAGATAGGTACTATTAATCCCATTTTGCAGTTAAGGAAACTGAGGCACAGAACATTAAGTCATTTGCACAGGGTCAAAAGAACTAGTAAATGTCGGAGGCTGGATTCAAACCTCTGACCCCAAATCCAGTCACGGTGCTGCCCCTTAACTGTCTAAACCATTAAAACAACCAGTGTAACCCCCGATGATACTTCTCTTCCTACTGATATTATTATTTAACTGATGGCTGCTTTTTCCTCTTAGCAGAAGTCTGACAACAACAACAAAAATATGCTTCTATTTACTATTTAACCTCAATTTCTTCAGCTGTTAAATGGCACACTAATGGTAACTACTTCATAGAATTGTAAGGATCAAATGAAATTATATATATTTATGCAATTAAAGATCTCCAAAAATGTTAATTATTAATTAATTAGTCACAGGGCTAATTGTTGATGGATGTTTATATCATTTTAATATGCTAATAGACCCTAAAAGGATGATATCAGGAAGAAAGCTAAGATTGAGAAGAGAAATATCAGCTTGTATGTTAGTTAATTAACTCTGGGCTTTGTGGAAATGGCTAGAGTACTCTCTGAGACAGAGGAAGCTTGTCTGGGGAGAGATTGCCCTGGTTGACTCAACATGGAATGCTGTTTTAGCATTCCATGGGGACCTAGAGAAATTCAACTCATCCTTCAAGGTTTGGTTCACCTGTCACCTCTTTCATGGAGCCCTCCACCATCAGCTGAAAGTCATCTCACCTTCCCCCTGTCATGTGAGCACCAGGACACTCTCACATCACATGCTTCCTCCTGACCCAGTTACACATCATTATCTCCTCTTGTAAACTGCAAGTTCTTTGGGAGAAAAGAAAAGTATTTTATTCCTCACACATAGACACTCACACAGACACTCACAGGTAGAGAGAGAAGAGGGGAAGATAGAGAAGGAGGGAGGGAAATAGGGGAGAAGGGAAAGAAAGAGAGAGAAAGAGAGACAGAGAGAGAGAGAGAGACAGAGAGAGAGAGAGAGACAAGACAGAGAGAGAGAGACAAGACAGAGAGACAGAGACAGAGACAGAGACACAGAGGCAGAGAGCAAGTGAGTGAATGAAATGGAAAAGCAGAAAAGGCTGCCTCAGATGGTAGACACTTTCTCCTCTTTAAAGAGTTTTGAGTGACAGCTACATGACCTCTTGTGGGGAACATTGTAAAGGAATCATAGGTCTTGAGGGGCCCTTTCAGCTCTGAGATTCTGTGAATGGATGAATGAATGAGTGAGTAAGTTCCTAACAAAACTGCAAGAATAGCACAGGGATCCACAAAGTCACACTCCTCAACCACAATTGTGTGTGAAGGAGAGCTCCCTTCTCTAGCACTGGTCTACAGTTCTCTGTTAACCATTGCTAGCTTTTCTAAAGTTGCTAAGATAACCCTGTAGCTTTCAAAGCTGTCCTGTCTGCAGTCTTGCTGCCATTGACCATGACTTTGAAAGTTGGAGGGTTACCTATTGTTCTTCTGTGTCCTTCCTTGCCACAAGAATTAAAGGATTCAGAGGAAGCACTTGGCATCTCTGTGGCGTTGTTATGGCCGAAGGTTACCTTCCCAGCCTCTGCTCTTACTTTCCCTGGCTTTTAAATCATCCCATCAGCTGGGAGGCTCATTTGTTTCATGTACCACAGCGGCCTGATGCAACAGGGCTATGGGAAAAGATTAAAAATGCATGGAACAGATGAAGGGATGCTCAAAGGCCCTAGCAGCTCTCAGACCTCCTGATAGAGAATCCAGATCAAAGATTAGGAAGTCCCCACTTCAGAGAAGCAATATAGAATGCTAGAAAGAACCCTGGATTTGGAGCCAGAAGAACTAAATTGGAATGCTGCCTATTTAACCCAATCAGTATATATTAAGGCAAGTCTCTTTCCATTCCTAAATTGTAAAATGAAAGGATTATGTAATGCAGAGATAGAAGGCGTCTTTTACTTTTTATGAGGCCTAGAAAGGTCAAATGAATTACTAAAGGTGTGATTCTAAGCAAGTCACTTAACCTTATTTGCCTCAGTTTCCTTATTGGTAAAAAATTATCTAAAGAAATAAATGGAAAGCCATTCCAATATTTTTGCCAAAAAAAAAAAAAAACATCCAAATAGGGTCACAAAGAGTCAGACATGACTGAAAATTAACTGAACAAGAACAAATTTTGACTCTGAATCCAGTGGGGATCTGTCTACCACAGAACACTTCCTGAAAACTGTGGAGACTATTTGTATCAATTTCCAATCACTCTCCCTCCTGTATATATGCTTTGATAAAGGCATCCTCTCTATAATGACAAGAATCCCAGAAGGGTTCCCAGTACTTTGAGATGTTGGGACTCAGGTCATCAGTCTCTTCTTAGTTATTAAAGTCACTCTCTGAGAGTCAGTTGTAGGTTTGACAACTCTAGTCCCAAGGACTGCAATGAGAATGATGAAATTGAAATGCTCCGTAAGCGCAGGGTGAAGAGGATTGAGCAGCTGCCCAGTAGGAATAATACATGGAGTCCGTAGAATAGCCCAGTAAAGACTTGTTAGTCTTGTTCAGAATGTGGCTATTGGATCACATTCATAAACCCTTATCAAAACAATGTTCTTTAATTTTTGTATTTGTGTGATCCTGAGTTAAAATAATCCAACAAAGCTCAAGAAAGGAACACAAGATTGCAATTCCAGCTCTGCTACTTGAACTTCCCTGGGATTCAGTTTTTCATTTGGAGTTGCTAAGGTTATTTCCAACTTTTAATATTCTAAAGACCTAAAGAGAGAAATGATTTGGTCAGGGCCGGTTTCGTAAACAGGTGGAAAAATCCTTAGAAGTTATCTAGTCAAAGCTTGACCTCTTAGGGTCTTTCCAGTTCTGAAATTTTATGTATTTTGATTTCTGATCCATACAAATACAAATAATAAAGAATCTGTTTTCATGAGGGTTTGTGACCCAATAGCCACATCCTGAACAAGACCAACATATCTTCACTGGGTAATCTGGTGAAGCTCATGTACCCATTCTCAGAATCATGTTTTTAAATAATTGAAGAAAATGCCAAATTTCAGTTAGAGAGTAGTGAAAATTAAGAAGTTAGTGAAGAATTATTAAATATTTTGTTGTTCAGTTATTTCAATCATGTCTGATTCTTCATGACCGGATTTTTGGGGGCAGAGATATTGAAGCGGTTTTGCCATTTCCTTCTCCAGCTCATTTTACAGATGGGGAAACTGAGGAAATGACTCAAGGTCACAAAACTCACAAGTGTCTGACACCAGATATGGATTCAGCAAGGTGGCTCTTCTGGACTAAAGACCTAGTGTTCTATCCACTGTACTACCTAGTTTTCTTGATTAAATATCAGAAACAAAGTAGTTAATGGAAATAAAGATTTTTCCCTCCATTCAAGTGAACCCCAAGTCAAGAAATTCTGATCTAGTCCAATTCCCTGATCTTAAGAGAAGAAAATGTCTCTGAGCTTGAGACCAGGGAACTTTCTGCCATGTCATGATAGATTATCACTTAACAGTATGGTTTAGGAAGTACCAATACTCCCAAATCCCCTCCACCCACCAGGTCATTTATACCTGAAGCAAAATTTCCCCCCAAAATTTTTCATTCCAAATTGGGGAAGAGTCTATACCAATAACTTTGGGAGAGGGAAATCAGTTTCTTGTTCATACTATGGTGTAAATGGCTGGACCCAACAGAGCCTTTCCAGAGAGTACATTTGAAGTGAATGAAGTGTCTGAGAAGGGAAAATGAGTAAAGAAAAGGAGCTAAGAAAGTAGCAAGGACAAACCACAGTTTTGCAAAGGGCTGATGGGGAGCATGATGCTACTTTCATTAATGCCCATCTATATTCAGTGCCTCTAAACCCCTCAAAGAGCTGGTGTGTCCTAATGTCTGCTGGCCAGGTGGGACTTAGAAAGCCAGGGGAAGCAGGAAGATGGATATGGGAGACTTGAGCCATGTTAGCAGGTTTTTACCACTCTATCCATCACAATTACTACAATAACATGCTGTGGCACTCTTGCCAACTTTTAATGTGTTTCTACATGAACTTAATGCCGCCATTTATCTTTAGGGGAGTGAATGGAGCTGAATTCCCTGTCTTCTGGGACAAACAGTTACAAATTGCAGCTAGGCTGGTCCAGGAGGAAGAGGGACTCACTAAGCCAGTTAATGAGGCTGCAGGGCCAGCAGCTATGCTGATGAAAGAGAGTTGGAAATTCTGCTGAGCAAGCAGCTCTGTCCTGACTATCCAAACCATAGGGGCTGCTCCTTAGATAAGGCATCTCCTCTGGAAAAAGATTCTCATGTTCTGGATTTAATCCTAGGCTTCAGGGTGCATAATGACATGGCATCCTGGGACTACAGATAGAGCTGAGTGATACCTGAGAAATCACTGAGTCCTCCTTCTACTGATACAGTAAATGAAGGCACCTAGAAAAGCTAGAACATCTCCAAGGTCAAACAGGTGGTGGAATCCAATTCCTGATACGGAATACAGAAAGCATTCTTTCTACTTTACCATGTACCCAGGAAGACTGAGAGCAATCTGGGATCAGGGCTGGGGGTCAGGCTATGGTCAGGGTTAGAGGGCTTATTTGTGACCAGGGTTAAGACTGAATCCACGGCCAGAAGGAACTGGAAACTGAGCGTATGCCCATCAGCTGGGGAATGGTTGAATAAGTTATAATATATGAATGTTATGGAATATTATTGTTCCATAAGAAAGGATCAGCAGGATGATTTCAGAGAGGTCTTGAAGAGACTTATGTGAACTGATGCTAAATGAAGTGATTAGAACCCGGAGAACATTGTACACAGCAACAACAAGATTATACGATAATCGATCCTAACAGACGTGGCTCTTTTAAGCAATGGGTGATTGAGAACAATTTCTCACAGACTTGTGCTAGAGAGAACCATCTGCCTCCAGAAATAGGAATATAGGGACTTAATGTGGATCACAACATAGTATTTTCACTTTTTTGTTGCTATTTGCTTTCTTTTTGTTTCCTTTCTCATTTTTTCCCCTTTTGATTGATTTTTCTTGTGCAGCAGGATAATTGAGGAAATAGATATAGAAGAATTGTAAATATGTATAGAAGAATTGCATAACATATTAAATTATTTGCTTTCTAAGGTGGGATTGTAGGGAAGGGAGGGAGAAATAATTGGAAGACAAAGTTTTACAAAGATGAATGTTGAAATCTATACATATATTTTAAAAATAAAAAGCTAAAAAATCCAGGGCCAGGATTAGGGGGCAGTCTGTGATTGGGTTAGGGATTAGTTTGTGATAAGGGCACAAAATGAGTCTGTGATCAGGATTAAGGGTCAGTTTGTAATAAAGATTGGGAATCCATCTGTAATTAGGATTAGGAGTCATTTTGTGATAAAGGTTAGAAGTCAGTCCATGTTCAGGGTTAAGGTTTTTCCTATTGCCAGGGTTAGGAGTCAGCCTGTGATCAGTATTAGGGGTAAGAATGTTCTTGGGATTTGCAGATGGATGTTTCTCTCATCAAAAATGCCTCAGCTTTTTCCCTCTGAGTTAAAATCCCGCCAGTACCTGTTTCCATGGCAGGCCATTCCATGTGCCCTCCAACTAAGTTTGGTTCACTCTTCCCAGTGGGCCTTGTATCTGTCTTTGAAGTGGCCAGAGCATTTCCCCTTTGAGCTCCCTCTGTAGATATCAGGTGAATCTGGGGGTCCATCTTTCTGGAAGACAGCCTGAGCTTTGCCCTCAGAGGAGGTCAGGAACATTGCTCTCATCCGTTCCAAGCCACCACATTCTGTTGGCTCAGAAGCGACGTTGCCCCCAGATGCTCGTTCTATCCTCCTCTGCCCTCTACCCTGGCCCAGCCACTTGCACGATTGAGTACCCCCAAAGGAACTGGCTTGCCAGCCCAGGAGGGTGATCAAAGCAGAGCAAGGCAGGGGCACCTTAGTGAAGATTAAGCTCCCAGTCAAGGTTGAAGGAGGCACAGTTTGTCCCCGACAATCCACATAGTGTATAGATGCCCAGGGACATAGGTAGCTTTTAAATGTAAGATCCTGCCTTAAATTTTCATAAAATATTAGACCTGGAAGCACCATTAGAGATCACCAGGAGTCCTTAGCCTGGAGTATGTGAACTTGTTTGTTTGAATTTTTAAAAATATTTTCATAACTTAACTATAATTAATTTCCCTTATAATCACCTGTTTTTTATTTTTATGCATTTTTTATCTTATTCTGAGATAAGGTCCTTGGATTTCATGGTGCCAAAAGGGATCCACAACACAAACCCCAAACTAATCCAACCCCTTAATTTTATAGACAAGAACCCCAAGATGTAGAAATGGGACTATCTTGCCCAAGGTCCCCCAGGTTATTGACAAAGCTGAGAGCAGACTCCTGTTGTTAAGGCATTGTTACCATCCACAGTTTCTCTTCAAGTCACAGGACATAATTTTCAGCTAGGTGAAGCCTGTCTACCCATTCTTCTCTCTGGCCTCATTCCTCCTCCTTTGACATCTCCTTAGGCACCTTAGGAAACCCCCTTGCAGGACCTTCTCCAGTAGTACTTTGTGTTCCAGACTTTTCTGTCTCACCTTCTTCCCAACAACAACAAAAAAAAAATCTCCAGTATCTCATCTCCTTGCCCACCAGAATCACAGGACCATTTTTTTTTCAAATGAGAAAGGACCTCAGAGGTATTCTGGTGCAATTTCTCCCCCCCCCCCAAAAAAAAGCCAAGTGATTTGGTCATGGTTACACAGATAGAAAGTGGCAGAACTTGGAATTTGAATTCAGATCCTATGATTCCACTTTCAGCTCTCTGTCCCTTATAATACTCTCTGTGGCCAACATGAGGGGATCAGCCTGTGGCTAAAGAAAAGAAAAGCAAATTCATTCAGCCATGGTCCTGACTTCATTCATGTTGGATACAACCACGGAGATTGTCCAGTGGTCCAAAAAAAGTAGTTCTGGGAAAGGAAGAGGAAGAGGATGCTTAGAGACATCACTGAATAAACAAACAGATCCTCTGACAACTTAAATGAGAAAGGGCCCTGGAGATCATGTAGGCAAAAGCCATTTTGTTTTACAGATAAGGAAACTGAGCCCCAAGGGAGGAACATAATGAAATCGGTATTTAAGGAGCTTTCTTTTGTATAGAGGATGACTTGGCAGGAAAGAGACTGGAAGCAGACAGATCAATTAGGAGATTCTTGTAATGGCCTAGATGGAAGTGCTGAGTCCCTAGAAAAAGGAAGCAACAATGGAAGGGGAAAGGGAGAAGGGAGACATAGAAGAGACATTATAAGGAACTTTATTAGCTTTGAAGTGATTTGGAAGCCTCTCCCTGCTATCAAAAGTGCGGGCTGGCCCATGTCCTTACATGAATCAATTCTGTTATAAATTAATATTATAGGATCATAGATCTGGAACCAGAAGGGGCCTTAGAAGTCATTCTTGTCCAATTTCTCATTTTGTTGTTCTTATTCAGTCATTTAGTCATATACTGACTCTCCATGACTGCATTTGGGTTTTCTTGGCAGAGATCCTGGAGTGATTTGCCATTTCCTTCTCATTTACAGATACACAGGCAGAGCTGGGATTTGAACCCAGGTCCTCTGACCCCAGACTTATATCTCTTTCCACCACTTCTGTGTAATTTCATTTATGTGAGTTCTCATTATACTAATGCTGATTTCTCTCAATCCATAACTTGGACAGTTCAGTTGCTAAATTGCTATTTCTAAAAGTAACCCCAGGGACAAAACCTTTTTCTAAAGTATCTTGGAACTTAACATTTATTAATCACTTACTATATGTTAGGTACTGTGTTCAAGTGCTGGTCCTTAGATAGTAAACACAAACATAGTTCCCAAGCTTGTAGCAAATCCAATCCTGAATTCAAATCTCACCTCTGATGTTTTCTACCAGTGGAGCCTTAAACATATAATTTAATCCCTAAGATAGGGTCTCCTCATCAATTCTAGGATTCTAGGATTCTACAAAGCTGCTCTGGGTAGAGCTCCAGCTGTCCTTGTTCAAGGACCAACTTTGATTAGAGTCAGTTCCACAAGGTTGGCCACTAATTGATGAAATTTTTGACCCTAGAAACCCCCCAGCAGGTTGGTGGAAGAGCTGAGATTGATAGCTAGGTTTCCTAGCTGATATCTAGTACTTTTCTGCTTTAGCCCTAGTATCCTTGTACATTCATATTCCCTGTCTAACACACTGGTCCTTAGTAAGGTGCAATCATCCCTTGGGAATAAGAGGAGACCCTACCCATCATAAATAATTTAGACTGAAGGAGAAAGCTCCTGAATGTCCTTGAACTGATTTATTTCTGAGCTGAATGCTCATGACCCCAAATTATAGCTCATCCAGTTCCTCTTAGAAACAAATGTTCCTAAATTACTTGATGACTTAAAAAGAAGTGAAATACATGCAGTTTATTCTTATTTAAAATTATTCTTCAGGAAGCTTCCTTTTTACCTGCTTTCCCTTATTCCAAGCCCCTTCCAGGAACCTGCCTCTCCCATCTAAGGGGAAAGGAAAGATCACATAGGAAATAAAAATTGGGAGCCCCCTGGGAAGAGAAGAGAAATTTCCCAGGAAGTTTTGAGGGCCCACCCTGAGCAAAATTGTGACACAGAACCCATCTTAGAAAGTCAAAGTTGAAAGGAACTTTTCAATTCTAAATCCTTATTTTACAAATGAAGAAACCAAGACCCAGGAGGAGGAGGGGAATCACAAAGTTGCTTTAGATTTAGAAGAGCACATTTCTAATAGCAACCTAAGGCTCACAGAGTCTTTTTTTCACCACAATGAAAAAAGTAAAAAGTATGAGGGGTATTTTTGGAGGATTTAAAAAAAATTTCCACTAAGGTCCTAGGCCTGGTATGAGGGAGAGCCCTCACTGAGACAGGATTTTTACCCTGTCCTAGAAGGGAGAGTGACTTGAATACCCAGGCCGTTGGCCACGTAACCAGTGTCCAGCCTTGAGCTCCACCATTTGTCAGTGTTTGTACCAAGCCAGGGATTCTATCAGCCCAAGCAAAATCAATACAGATTCGGATAGGCAAGTATTCTGCAATTCATAATCTTGGAGAGCAGCCTGGGGCATGAATCTTAGAATCATAGATTTAGAACCAAAAGATACCTCCGAAGTCATCTAGTCCAATGCCTTCTTGTTCCAGTTGAAAAAACTGAAGTTTAGCAAGATTAGGCGCTACAACCAGCCTGTTTCTGAGGGGCGACTTGAACCCAGCTCCCTGCCTCTGAATTCAGCTCTCTATACAAAACTCTATTCTGCCTCTAAAATATTAGCATCATACCCATTAAACTGAAGAAGAAATGTGGGTTCAAAGAATGAAGTAATTTTCCTACATTCTCAAAACTAGTGTCAGGATTGGGATGTCAACGTAAGCCTTCTGACGGTCAGCATTTTTTCTAATAAACCAAATGAATATATGTGAAAATCAAGGCTATATCCTAGGTCTCCCAAGACCTAGTCCAGTAATAGCTGACATTGTATTGCTCATGAAACTGAAGAAAAAAATGCAGGTTCAAAGAATGGAGTAACTTTCCTACATTCTCAAAACTAGTGTCAGGAATGGGATGTCAACATAAGCCTTCTGACTTTAAGTCAGCATCTTTTCTACTAGACCACAGGGGTAGATGTGAAGATCTAGGTCTCCTAAGATCCAGTCCAGTAATAGTTGACAATGCAAAATGTTTTAAATACATTGAAGTTTATAAAGTGCTTTATATAATAAAACCCTGGACACGTCATTTGGCAGCAAGGTAGTACAGTGGATAGAGCCAGGCCTGGAGTCAGGAAAATGTGAATTCAAATGCAGCCTTAGATACTTATTGACGTGTGACCCTGGACAAACCCTTTTACTCTGTTTGCCTGTTACCTCTCATTTGTAAAATGAGCTGGAGAACAAAATGGCAACCACTAGAGTATCTTAACCAAGAAAACCCCAAGTGAGGTCACAACTGAACAATAGCTTTCTCTGAGCCACCTAGCTGCAACCTGTTTATGTGCTTAACAGATGTTTGTTGAGTGACTGTTTGGCTGTCTCATAGAGTTGATTGAGGGGGGGGGGGGGGGGGGGGTGGAAGTAGTTTGTGATCAGCATGGAATACTAGGCTGAGCAGGGAAAGAATTTAAATTCTCTAATATGGGTCTAGAGGGAAAAATACGTAGCTTACTTTTAGACATGTTGAGTTTGAGATGCCAATAGAACACTCAGGTATAAGATTTAACAGATGTTGGAGATGTTGATTGTTGATTTGGGAGTCATCTACAAAAAGATAATGGTTCAACCCAAAGGAACTGAGAGCTCCAAGAGAGAAAACATATGATTGTGAGCTTAAAAGTACCTTAAAGATCTTTTAGTCCAAGACTCTCAGTTTACCTCCAGTAAACTCAAGTTTAGAAAAGTTAAATGTGTAATTGCTAAGCTCACACAGAGATCAAGCAGCAGAACTGAAATTGGAACCCAGATTTTTCTTACCTGAAATCTCTTGCTCTGTCCACTTCTCCACTCTACTCTCTAGGGAAATAGATAAGACCTTGGCACGAGTTTGTATCAAACTATGTGTGCTTGTGATAAGTGTCTCTGCACCCATGCTCCCTCAAAGCCTTCCTGGCCCTTCATCTGTCCAAAGCCAGCCCATTTCATTTTCCTACAGTTGAAAAGGATTTGGTGAACACCCTGCTTTTCTCCCCTCCCTTCTCATTGCCTCCTCCAGCTTCCAAGAGCCTGGATTTCTAGAATTGTTCAAAAGCAATAGGCTTGGTCCAGTTTAACAAGCAGCAGGTCTAAGACTGTTCCGATGGGACTTCAGATACCCAGTGATTCTAATCTCCCTCTGCCCATCTCCCTTTGGTTGCAGTGCCTACACAGAACCATACAAGGTCTGCCCTATCTCAGTGGTGCCTACAGAGGATGTCACATCCGATGAGGAGCAGAAATCCTCAGAAGAAGATGAGAGCAGCCAGCGGGAGCCAGGTCTCACCCACAAGGTAAGAAGATCCTTGAGTTGGGGAAGGGTCTGCTCATCCTGGTTCTGAAGTAAAGGGGAGGGGCTGGTTCCCAGGAGAGACCAGAGGATTAAGACTCAGAGGATAACTGGGAGATTATCCATCCCACTCCCCTCCCTCTGGCAGAGAAGTGAACTATTCTAGAATGGTACATTGCCAAAGTCACAGAGCTAACAAACAGCAAAGTGGGGCTTCAGGCTCGAGGATGGACTCTAAAACCACATCCCACTAAGGAAATGAGATTCAGATTTAGCTAAGAAGTAGTGAAACTGGGCTGAAAAATGGATCTCCTAACTCCAAATTCAGTGTTCTTTCTATTACAATCAGTCAAAAAATAGTCATTAAGCACCTAATATATTCAAGACAACATGTGTCAGAGATACAAAGAGTGAATAAAGCAATTCCTAGTCACAAGGTTTAATGGGAATATAGAAGCCTCTTTCTCTGTCTCTGTCTTTCATGGTCCTGGCTGGGGGCTATGACCTCAGCCCTACTCAGCTGGGCTGGCAGCATTCTTAAGAGGTATGGGAAACCTACTGGGGTTCACATCAGAGCTTCCACAGTCACCTTTTCATTATTTCTCTCCTCTCAAACTTCATATTCTCTCTAGATTTTTCCCATTTTCCTTCTCTATGTCTGGGACCTGACTAAAAGTAAGTGTATTGGATGGAGGGAGTCCCCAGCTGTCTGTCTCTCTCTCTCTCTCTCTCTCTCTCTCTCTCTCTCTCTTTCTTTCTCTCTCTCCTTCTCTCCTCCTCCTCCTCCCTTGGATTTTTGGTGTTTCTGCATTTGAAATGTCAATAGAGCTGATTGCAGTGGAAGTCACCATAGGTACATATCAATATTGCAATACTTTGTTGTACGGCTGGTTGTAACAAAGCTGAGATGGAGAAGGGGAGGAGAGGGGAATGGGGGTTGGGATGTGTGAATAAGACAGTCTTCCCATCAAAGTGACAGCTCTCTTATTTAAGCACTTCCATACTCACTGATGCATTCTCTTAGCTTAGCTACTTTGTAGGACAATCCAGGGAGACAGTATTAGTCTCATAGGCAGAGGAGGCAGCTGAGACTCAGTGACCCACCTATGGTCTCATGACAAGTAAGCAATACAATCGGGACTAGAGGCAGTACCTCTGGGCTCTCTCAGTCCAATACACTTACTTCCTAGTCAGGTCCCAGACATAGAGAAGAAAAGGAGAGAGAATATGAAGTTTGAGAGGAGAGAAATAATGAAAAGCTGAATGTGAAAGCTCTGGTGTGAACCCCAGTAGGTTTTCCCATGCCTCTTAAGAATCCTGCCAGCCCAGCTGAGTAGAGTTGGGGTCATAACCCCCAGCCAGGACCATGGAGAGGGCATGGCTGACCTCAGCTGTGAGGGCAAATGGAAAGAGGGCACTGCAGAGCTGGTCTAGAGCTCCTTTTCCTTCAGGTCTCTGCTTTCTCCTAACCCAGAAGAGAAACTATGTAGACACCACAGGATTCTTTCTCCCTTCACAAGGAAGGAATTTGGAAGAGGGACAAACGAATTATTCAGAGAATGATGCATTCTTTTTGTCCTTCAGCCCTGGTTTCTATTTCCTATTCTCATTTCTTCTCTCTCTTTTCTTTTTTCTCTCTTTTCTTCTTCCTCCATTCCTCTCAAACATTCTCCCTTCCTTTATCTCTTCTACATTCTACTTCTTCCTTTTCCATCATCCTTCTCGGCCTCCTCTCCCCTTGTCATTCACTGCTCCCACCTTTCCTCCTCCTCCTCCTGTTTTTCCCCTTCCTCTTCTTCCTTCTCTTTCTCCTCTTCCTCTTCCTCCTTCTTTTTTCCTTCCTCTTCCTTTATATAATCCCCCTTTCCTTTCTCTGTTTTTCTCTCTTTGATACTCCTCTTCATCTTCCCCTTTTCCTTTTTCTTTTTTTTATTTCTTATTATCTCCTCTCTCTTGTTTATTCCTCCTCCCTCTCCTTCCCTTCCCTAATTTTTCTTTTCTCTTTTTCATTTCTTCAATCTTTTCCCCTCTCATCCTCTTCCTTTCCTTTCTTTTCCTTTCCCTTCCCTTCTTCCTTTTCCTCCTCTCCTCAACTCCCTTCTCCACACTACTGGAATTAGAAGCACTGCCATGGGGAGGAGGGGGGGAAGGGTTGAGAGGAAGGCAGGAATTGCCTAAATTAACTATATGCATTTGGAAATGAGCTCACCACAGCTTCCCCTGGCTGCCCCCAAGGCACAGAATCTGGGCCCAGAAATAAACGGGATGGCTTGCTTGAGGTTTGGCTCAATCCCTTGTTTTTGCCTGAAGGAGGGTTTATTGGAAGGATCCGATCTACTCTTTCCAGAGCTCTGGCAGTTCCAATTGAGAATGGAGCTTGAGAAGTGACCCAAAGTTAAAGATTCACACCTGGGAGATGAATACTGAGCTCAAGATTTACCAGGATATGGATCAACAAGCAGTCATCGGGCTCTTATGATTGGCATTTACTTTACTATTTGGCCCCTCTTGTCTCTTCTCCCCTAGAGAGACAATTGACAAATTAAAGATGTCCTTAAGGCGCCTATGACTTTAACCTATAGAAAGGGATGTCCCCAACTATCTCTTACTGTTGTCCATGCTTAGATTTTCCCACCTGCAGCTGAGATATTGCAAACTCTCTGTTTCTAGCCCTTGGGACTGAGAGAATAAGACAAGCCCAGATAAACTGAGTGTTAGATGTCCCAGAGAGTGCTTCAGAACCACCCCTACGCATCTCAGCTGCATGTAGCTTTGGGGTGTTTGATGCATAATAAACCAGTTAAGGAGTGACTGTGTTATTCCTTTTACTCTAGGATACAGGGATCCCAACTGATTTGGTCCATTTGACCTTCCTCCCATTTGTGTCTGAACCCGGACTTTCTGTATAATTGAGGATAGTCCCACCTGGCCCTGTGGCTACCTTCCTCCAGAAACAAGGATCCCACTGAATCTCTCTTCCCAACAGGCACTTCTTGTGTCTCGATCTTTCCATTTGGGAGATAGAGACAAGAATGTATATCTCCAGCAACATCTATTGAGCTGAGAGAAATCATGGGGTCCTAGTTGAGTTGCCTCTGAGAATTACTCACTCATTTTTAGGAGGGTCCAAGGCAGAGAAAAGCAGCCCACTCTTTACAGCCGCAATGGACAAAGTGAATCAGGGGACATTGTGGCTGCTCTGAGATAAGGGACCTGAGCCCAGTCCAGAAAAACATACATGGATATTACATACATACATACGCACATACATACAAGCATGCATGCACGCATACATGTATGTATATACACAACATTTAAGTTAAAGGAAATAGAAAATAAGAGACAGAGAAAGATGCGAAGAGAGAAAGACAGAAGAGAGGAGAGAAAGAGAGGGGGGAGGGAGAGAGAGAGATTGAAATCAAGAGAATTAAAAATAGAGCTACTTGTAAATGGAAGCATTCAGAGTCTGGCTGACACATTGGCCCAGACTGACAATGAGTCTGGCTCTCCGGCCTTCTGGGGGCTTTTTAAGGCTGCAGCTGCAGTCAGAAAAATATCAGTCCTCAGGGGAGCATCTCTGAAGCGAGACCCTGGCTGGATCCATCATCACAGAGGCCAGAGCTGCTCTAGTAGGGATCATGCACCCCTCCTCCTTTGCTCAGCAGTCACCTCTTTGGGTCTAGTTGCAGAGACACTAGATATTTATTTCCTGGTTTCTTCCCTCCCTTACATTATTCCCCTTTCTCTCTCTCTCTCTTTTTTTAATGTATTGCCTTCCCTCATTTGATTGTAAGCTCCTTGAGGACAGGTTCTATTTTTCTTTTTCTTCTTTGTATATCCAGAGCTTAGCTCAGTACCTCGTATGTCATAAACACTTAATAAATGTTTGTTGACTTGAATTGTGATAGTAGATATTTAGGAAGGAATAAGTTTTACTGGGGTTAGACAGGAGTAAGGTTCAGCCTGGGTTATAAGTCAGTCTGTGTCCCTTGTATTTGGAACAGTTCTATCCTTCTTCCTCTTCTGGTAGTTGTGCATCCCAGGCTCTTTCTGACCATTAGAGTAGACAGGCTAGCTGTAGGTAATCTCCAAATATAGTATATGGAGTACTTCCCATAATAATGTGTTCTTTTGTTTATATCATCCTTAATTAGTTATAGTTGGGAAAGAGCTTTACACACACACACACACACACACACACACACACACACACATCCTCCTCTGAGCTCCATAGTGCTGAGAGGTGGCTGAGGGGGAGTAGAGATGACAGTCTTTCCCATTTTACAAAGAGAGAAGCTGAAGCTCACAGGCCCATTCCAGGTTCCATAGGTGGTAAGTGGAAGATTCAAATACAATTCTCTGGCCTTTTTCAGTATTCTTTCCATGGAACCATGCTGCTTGTCCCTTCTGAGAAAGCCACTGTGCTAGGGTTTAGGGTGAGGAAGGGAAAGTATCAGGGTGTGGGAGGGAAAGAAAAAGAATATATGCATATGGTTTTTGCCCTCAAAGAACTTTGCACCTGCTTAGGGAACCTTCAACCTAAGTATATAGCTAGGAGGCATGGCCAGGAGGGAATTAGACAGGTAAACTCCCAAATTATGTCTGCTGACTTTGCCTAGTCACACAACATGTCCAGATCTCTGTTGTGTTATCTCTAAAATAAAGGGAGAAGAATAACTCATCTTGAAATCTCTTCCAGCTTGATAACTTTGAGATATGAACACTCTAAGTCAGCCACCATCCTAGCTAGGATTCGTATAATATTGTAAGGTTTGCCTAGCAGTGTAGAAATATTATTCATCCTCAGAACAACCCTGGGAGGTGGATGCTTTTATTATGTCCATTTTTACAATTGAATAAACTGAAGTTAAGCGACCTGTCCAGGGTCACACAACTAATAAATATCTGAAGCTAAGATTTAAACTCTAGTCTTCTCTACTTGAGACCCAGAATGTTATACCATTGCCCCATCTAGCTTCCAGCAGAAAGTAAAAACTAAATGAGGGGAACAGAAAGGAAATTCTCTAAGAGGTTAGATGAGGGAATAATACCTATGAGCCAGGATGGTTAGGGAAAGCTTTGATGAGGAAATGAGGCTGAAGTTAGATCTTAAGAGAAGGGCAGGATTTCAAAAAGTAGGAGAAAAAAGTTTTGGATTTGGAGAAAGGAACCCCAAATTTGAATCCCAACTTGGATCCTTGCTGTATGATCTCAGACAAAGGACTTAATCTCCTTTGCCTCAGTTTTCTCATCCATGGACCAAAAAGGTTGGACTAGCTGATCCCTCAGGCCCCCTCCAATTTAAATAGGGGATTCTAGTAGATCAGAGGACGGGGCATTCTAGACAAGACAAATGACATGAGCAAAGGTCCCAGAGGTAGAATGTACATGGCGAGTCCAGAAGATGATAAAAACAGTCTGACTGAAGCAGACAGTTAGACAATGGTGTGAGATAAATTGGTGCCAAATTGGAGAAGTCCTTGAATGTGGGCCAAAGGAATTTAGACTCCTTGGCCATTGTTCTTTTCACTGTACCATGCTGGAGGCCATGAAGTACTATGGAAAGAGGGCTAAATTTGGAGTCAGAAAACCTGGATTCAAATTTGCATTTGAAATTTGTAATTTAACACCAGTGTGACCTTGGGTAAGACACAACTTCCCTGAGCCTCGGTTTCCTCATCTGTAAGTAAAGGGGCTTAGACTAGATGATGCCTAAGGTTTCTTTTGACTGTTAAGTCTATAATCCTATGATTTCTGGGTTTAGGAAGATACCCAGCAAACTAAATCAGGGTGCCAGAGCTCAGAACCTTAGCCATGTTCAGAAAGCAGGTAAGAAGAAGTCTGGGGGAACAGAGCTTCCCACGAAAACCCACAATCCAGGCAGGGGCTCCCTTCAAACAGGTTCATAATGCTAAAAGATTCTGCCCTAGTCTTATCTCTTTGCTGGGTGGGATTGGTTTCCAGGTCCCATTAATCATTCTGCTCTGCCAGAATCTTTAACCCCCAAACCTCCACAAAGGAGAAAATGAAGGTTAATTTCTAGAGAGAAGGGGATACAATCTTACCCTTTTAAGAAGCCCTAGATTTCACCAGAATTCTTAGTTTGGGTTTTTTTTTCCCTAGTCACAATGAGATCTAAAATAAAACCCATTTTAGATCTCAACCTGTGGCAGCCTTGGTCTGTTGAAAAGAATAGACCTAGAATTTTAGGCTTAGTCTCTATATGCTTCCTTTTGTTGACCCAGGGAAGGGAAAAATTAGCCTCTGCCTTTTGTGGCCATTGGACATTGCTATGGAATGGTGCAGTCCTTTAAGCTTCCAGAGTAAAGGACTGTGATTTATCCACAAAGACAATATAGCACCTGTGAACAAAGTGAATAATATACCCACTTTTATAATGGATTATAACTTATAGTGGAAAGAATACTGGCCTTGAAGGCAGAAGACATCAATCCAAGCCCTGGTTCCAACACATTAGCTGCATGACCCTAGAAAGGTCACTTTTCCTTTATGAATTTCATTTTTTTAATCTATAAAATGAGGGTATTGGGTTAAATGATCTCTAAGAATCATTCCCACTCCAGTGGATATGGTGGACATCAGGCAGCAAATAAGAACACAGTGAATTTTGAGTTGAAAGACATCTTGCTATTAATCTGCTCTAAACCCCCCCCCCCCGTTGTTTTTTTTTTACAAATGAAGAGCTGAGACCCTCCCAGAAATTAAATAATTGAATCTCTAAGTGACCCCAGGCCACATAAGTAATAAATGGCAAAGCTAAGATTTGAACCCAGATCCCATGGTTTCATATTTTGTCACTCTCTACTATATTCATTGGGGAATATAAAGACAAAATGGAAAATAATCTTTTCTTCAAGGAGCTGGCATTCTACTAGTGGGTTAAAAGAAATAGACAAGTTTATACATGATCATTTGGCAGGGAAAGTGGACTACTTATTACTAGGAGGGCCAGTAGAGACTTCCTGTGGGAGGGGGCATGTGAGCTAAGGCTGGAAAGGAAGCCAAGTAGGCTAAGAGTCAGAGGTAAGGAGGAAGTGCATTCCAGGCAGGGTTGGGGGATGGGGAAGACTGAGAAAAGGAAAGCATGGAGCTGGGACAGAGATTGATGGGTTTGAGAAACCACCTTAACAATTTGTAGACTAGTTTGGATAAAATGTATAACGTGTGAAAGGGAATAATATGCAATGAACTGGTGGAAGACTGGATGATGGACAGTGAAAGACTTTCATTGCCTTAATCTAGAAGCAATAGGACACCCCTGAAGATTCTTGAATAGAGGAAGTTAGATCTGAGCTTTAGGAGGCGATTTTGAGTTGGAGTTGGAGAGGAGAGAGACTAGAACCTGAGAGTGGTTAGGAGGCTTTAAGAGAAGCACTAAGAATTTGAACCAATTGACTGGGGAGAAGGGAGCAGAAGCAAAAGATGTTAAAGTAGAAGCAAAGTAGCAAGAGATGGCAAAGTAAAATCAGCAAGTGATTGGATGAGGGTAGGGAGGATGGTGAGTAGAGGATTGCACTGAGGTTGTGAAATTTTAACTGAGATAATATATGTGAAATCTTTTGCAAACCCTTAAGGTCCTGATACTATCATTGTCATTATCATCATTATTAGTGGTGGTGCTGATTGTAGTGGTTTTTCTGGAGAGATATAGAAAGATTAAGAGGAAGGGCAGATTTACAAGACATGCAAATAAGTTCTTTTTTGGACATGTAGAGTTCAAGATACCTACTTTATGATCAGGTTAAAAAGGTCCAATAGGAAGCTTGGGATAAGGGACTGAAGCTCAAGGCATGGGGGTAGGGGCTTGATATGTTTGCCTCTGTTAACGTGTTAATGACCTGAAAACTAAATGACTTCCTTCCACCCATGCACCCTCGCTCCATCCCATGGCCTTGGGGTAAATAAATCAGAGTCAAACACTTACATATTTCCTAGGACTCAAGGATAGGAATAAAGCTGAAATATCAAAGTAAAACTTGGACTAAGCCCAAGTATCTTTGGGCATTTCCCTTTCTCTCTCTGAGGCTGAGTTTCCTCCTTTGTAAAATGTTGGGTTTGATCTCATGACTAGGTGATCTCTTGGCTTCCATCCTGCTCCGGTTTCTGTGATGTGATGAATAGTTTAGCTGATGCAGAGAAGAGGAAGACCTGGCTGGAGCCTGGGGTGGGGGTGGGAGGTTGTGAGGATCTCCACCTCCTGCCTTCCAGGAGGCACCTTCTGCTGCTCTCAGGATGAAAAATTAGGTCTCTCTTCTGTGACTTCCATCACTGAAATACCAAGTAGTTGCTGAGTCTGTACCATCAAACCTGTTCTGAATACTGAGAAGGAAAGGATGTGTTCTGGTAGCCTTGCAGACACAAGAGGTGGGCAAGATGTGGGCACCAGGATTATGACAGCTGACACTCCAGCTACCTTTTGACTTAACCTTGCAGTCTAAAATGGACAACATCATTCCTGATTCCTTCCCCCACATCCTGGTTATAGGAGCAAAGGCTTAAAACTACAAGAGACCTTAAAAATCAAAGAGCCCCCATTTTATCAGACATAGGAACTGAGACCCAGAAAGGCAGAGTGTCACAAGGTCCAATTTGAACCCAGGATTTATGCCTCCAGATTCACTGCCCTTTTCTAATGTACTGATGTTACAAATCTATAATATGTACCCTATATTTATTCCCTGTTTCCTCCTGATGGTTCATTGCCTGAGATTCTTTTTCCCCTCCTAAAGTCAAATCCTAAAGTCTTAAATCTTGAATATTATGATATAATCGTAATAATAATAGTATATATGAGTTGAAAAGGACCTTGAAAATCCCCTGGTTTACATTTGTGGAAACTGAGGCCAATAAAAAGGAAGGGACTTTCTTAAGACCACAGAGTGGGCAGTGGACAGAGTTCTCGGCCTGGAGTCCAGGCTTACATATTCATTAACTGTGTAACTCTAGGCAAGTCACTTGACCCAAGTTTCCTCCTCTGATTTCAAATCCACCCCTTTTCCCACAGGACACTACTCTGACTCCCTGAATCATCTTCTAATTAAGCAGCAGAGTACAGCAATAGATTGAGCACTGATCCTGAAACCAGTAAAAATTTAGTTTGAATCCTGCTTCAGACATGTGTTAGCTGTGTGACTACTTAGCCTCTCTCTGCCTCAGTTTCCTCAGTTTAAAATGGGGATAATAAGGACACCTACTTCCCAGGGTTATTTGTGAAGAGAAAATAATTAGATTATACATGTAGTGTTTTTCGATCCCTAAAGTGTATATACATGCTGTCTATGATTATTTTACTTTATATTATATATAATATATATTATATAATATATAACATATTACTTTGTATTATATTTATTTTACATATTTGTATATAATATATTTATGTTATTTTATTTTATGATTTTACTCTAGAGGTCATAAGAAATGTATACATTGTACTTGTGTATATTTCTTATGACCTCTAGATGTTCTATCACTTTCACTCTTTGTTGCCCCAGTCTTGGACAGTGTCTTGCATGCACTTCAAGGATATGTGATTTTGTCCAAGTGGATATTCCCTCTAGTAATAATTGTGGCCAGTCTTCTGATCCTGGGAAGACAGACTCGTTGTAAATTACTGAGGCCATTTTTGCCAAAACTTGAACTCAACTGGCATAATTCTCAGGAACCCAGGATAATCTTCGTGCTAAGACAAAACAGCAGAAGAGGACTTTAATGGAAGTCTGGTACATAGTAAGAACTTGACAATTGTTTATTGGATAAATCTACAATACTTTACACCTAGAAGGAAGCATAGAGATCAATGGTCAAACCCTTTCATTTTACAGATGGGAGAGCTGAATCCAAAAAATGACTGCTAAAGGCCTCAAGAAGGCAATAGTCTCAGAATCAGAGAATATAAGGACTGGAAGGGGTCTCTGGAACATCTAGTCTCACCATTCATACCTGACCAAGAGATGCCTCAACAAAATTATTGACAAATAGTCTTTCCAGGTTCTACTTTTTTTTTTAAATTCAACTAAAGTTTTTCAATGAACAAAACAAAGATTTTCTCATCATCCTATCTCTCTTCCCTCATTTAAAAAAAGAAAACTTTTAGGATGTATATATATATATATATATATATATATATATATATATATATATATATAGTCAAGCAAAGCAAATGGTCCCATTGATCATGGCCAGTTGTATTCCATTATAATCATATCCCACCATATGGTTAACCATTCTCCAATTGATAGATGTTCCCTTTGTTTCCAAGTCTTTACTTCTTCAAAAAGAGCTGCTCTAAATATCTTTATATATCTGGGCCCTTACCCTCTCCAATTGATCTCTTTGGAGTATAGCCTAAAGATGATACTGCTAGATCGGAGGGAATGCAAACTTCAGAAACTTTGAAGTCATAGTTCCAAATTGCTTTCTAAAATGCCAGCCTTTGCTAAAAGACCTAAAATGAGAAGGAACAATGGGTATGGCAGTATTGTTTAACAACTATTATCTGGGTTAAAAAAAAAAAGTATGCTAGTTTCACTTTTAAGTTTAATTTGCATTAATATTTTCTCCATCACTTTCTAAAGTCTAAACAATAAATCAAGTTCTGATTTATTAGGTTTTCTGATTTCTACAATGTAAACACTCATTCTGAGTATTTAACAATCAGCTCTCTACCAGTAAGAGGTGACACCAGAATGCCTCTAGAAACACACCCACAGCCCCAGATATTTCATTCCACTTTTGGAATCAGATGGCCTATATTTGATCCTAATTCAGTTATTACAACCTTTGTAACTAGGGGCCAAATACTTTTGACCCTATTTTTCTCATTTCTAAAATAAGAGCTAAGGATTAGATTCTCCTTTCAGGGGCTGCTAAGTGACACTACAGTGGATAGAATGTCAGATCTAAAGTCAAGAAGATTCATCTTCATGAGTTCAAATCTGATCTTAAACACCTATTAGCTGTGTGACCCTGGGTAAATCACTTTACCCTGTTTACTTCCGTTTCCTCATCTGTAAAATAAATTGGAGGAGGAAATAGCAAACCACTCCAATATCTTTCCCAAGAAAACCACAAAATGGGGTCACAAAGAATCAGACATGACTGAATAACAACAAAATCCTTTTTAATTCTAACTGCTCTGTGTCATATCATTGATCCTCTAGAAGAACTCTGAAGCAGCTAGAGTACCATTTAATGAAGCTGACCCTTTTAGGATATCAATCTTGAGAAGATGGGTGGGGTGACATGAGAGCTGACTTCAAGCACACCAAGGGCTGTCACATGGGAGAATATTTATCCTCATTCTATTTACCCTAAAGGGCAGACCTGGGAGGAATATGGGAAAGTTCCAGAAAGATGAAGGAAAAGACAGCAAACAATTAGAGCCATACAAAACCATGGGACTATTATCAATAATCCTATTTGGGTCTCCCCTCAAAGGAGAAATAATAACCCCTTCCCTCCCATCCTTGCAGGCTTGCTGAAATGCCCCAATGGGGTCATTCTTATTATATAAAATAATACATATTACATATTATATATGATGTTATAAACCATATTACATTATATATATAATATGATAAAATATATATTACAAATAAAATATAATTTTCATGGAAATATGTTACATATGATATATATAGATATACAAATATAGAAATATATTGCTGTAATGCCCAAATGAGGTCATTCTTATTATCAGCATGGTGCTTTATGCTCTGATCATCATTTTTAATATCTGCTTTGTTGTTAGGTCTTCAGATTAGAACCCATGAAACAGGTGAATCAGGAATCATTACCCTCCTTTGATTAGGAAACTGAGGTTCCATACAGAGGCAGCATCATTTTTGGAAGGATAAAATATATACAGAAAGGAGCAAACAGAATGATAGAAAGACATCATTATCATCAACCCCAACTCGACCTCCAGTGAAATAGTCACCATTTATATATCTCATTAAGGTTTGCTGAGCTCTCTATGATTATGATCTCATCTGATCCTCACAACAAATCTGGGAGGTAGGGGTTATTAATAATTTTATCCCTATTTTTACAGATGAGGAAACTGAGGCAGATAGTGCTTAAATTACTTGCCCAGGGTCACACAACTAGTAAGCGTCTGAAGCAGAACTTAAGTGCTTGTTTTTTTTTTTTTTAAACAAGCTCTATCCACTGGTGCTCTATCCACTGAGCCACCTAGATTGACTTAAGGAGTCAGAAATGTTGAATGCTGGAGGTGGGGTTAGGGGAGAGGAAATGATAGCTGTTTTCAAGTATTCGAAGGGCTATTGTTTAGACAAGGGATTTGATTTATTTTTATTTGACCAGAATTAGGAGCAGTGGAGGGAAGTCACATAGACCAGATTTCTACTTAATATAAGGAAAAACTGCCCTGTATTCGGGCTGCCCATTTCACCTCTCCACAAGAGATACTGGGGATCTGAATACTGGGGAGGTTTCTAAATGAAGACCAGGTGATCCTTCTCAGGGAATGTCATGGAGGGGTTCCCTGTTTGGATATGGATGAGATTAAATGACTCATCACTGAGATGCTTTAATTCTGTAATCCTGTGACTTACCCAAGATCACACATCACACATCCCTAGTGGAACTGAGGATGGAAGTCAGCTCTCTTGATTTCTGTCCGGTCCCTTTCTCCCTTTTCCATGGCTTTTCAGGGTCCAGGACTTCAACTATCCCTGGGAAAAACCAAAGTTCTTCTAGCAGCTGAATCACCTGATAACTGGAGGGGGGAGTAGGTCAGAGAAGCAATGGCCTTGACCTGGACCAGCCACCTCTCCAGTGTCAGCTACTAGGCGCGAGGGGGACCCTGGGAAGGAAATGTGGGAATGCACTAGGCGCCTGAGGACAAAGAGGAGATAATAAGATCGGACGCACACAAAGCTGGTGGCTGCAGACCTGATTTAAATACCCGGTTTAGCCTTTGTTTGAGAAACCTGATAGCGGGAGACCCCCCCTCCGGACCACCCCACGCCCTCCGGGGGGAGGAGGCCCCAGCGTTCCCAGAAGTCTGTCTCTGGACACTGTCGTCAGTCTATGGAGTTCATTTCCTGGTTAAACAAACAGCAATTAAATAACTCCGGGAGGGCAACGCCTAGGGACGCGCGTCTAGGAGCTAGCCCTAAATGGCTCACGTGACCTCCCACTCGGGCCTTTTGCTGTGGGTTTAGGGAAAGCCACATTAATCACGGATGGAGTTACAAAAGCAAGCTCCTCTGTATACAGAAGCGAGGGAGGGACCGAGGCGTGCCCGGGAGGACCACCCAGAGCCGGCCTCTTTGGTCCTACGAGGCTTGGCAACAGATGGGCCCCTTCCTCTGGGGACGTGCGGAGTGACCTGTGCCAGGGTGGGAAAAGAAAGCTCGGTGTCATAGCCACGCCTGGGGGTGAGGGCAGGAAAGAGATGTGGCCGCCGAGCCTCCTCCCGCACTCGGCCAACTTCTCCGGTGGGCACTAATGTGATTCCACGGGGCTGCACTCCCACCCTGAGAAAACCTGCATATGAACCTGCCACCTGCAGCTGCCAGAACCTGCCACTCTAGAGTGGCAGAGGCCGGATATATCTTAGAGAGAGTAAGTCCAAGCGAACTCGGATCCCATGCGCCAGGATACTTCGGGGGTGAGATACAGCAGGCAAACTCCAAGAGATTGGCCCCCTAATCGCTAAAATAATCCCTTTCCAACCCCGGAGTGATCTACAGGTCAGATGCTCTTCTACATTAGATCAGGTGGTCCAGGTTCTCCCATTTTACAGAGTGGGAAACTGAGGTTCAGAGAGACAGACGGCACATTTATGAAGCACTTTCTTTGTGCCAGCCACTGGGATACAAACTGGAAACAAGACAGAGAAGAAAGTGATTGACAAGAATTTCGATCTTCTCCCACCTAGACCTGTCATCCTTGCATTATACCCTGTTTCCATCTGCTTCTCTATCTCTATTACATACTTATCCACATGTATGAGATTCTACCTCTAATGGATATCAGTACATTGTAGCCAACTATAATATAATTGCGTATGATACTGTGTATAAATATGTCATATGTAATAGATTACATTTGTATATCACATTGTATATAGTATTATATATTATGTTATATACAATATTACATTGTATATATTATATTTATATGATAAAACTATATATTACAGATACAATATAATATTGTATGTAAACGCATTATATGAAACATATGTAAATATATTATCTATGATATTATATATAATAAATATAATATAGAAATGTATAGACACTTGGCTAAGTGACAGTTCCTGCCTTCAGGGAGCTAAGATTCTAATAGGGGAGAGGGGAGCCAGGGAAAACTGCTTTGACAGGATTGTTATGATACCTGCTTTATGAACCAGAATAAGAAACCTAGGGCACAAGGATGGATGATACATGCACAGTCGCCTGCCATAAGAATACCTAGCATATGGCATGGTGGATCTTGGTCCAGGCTAGATATGGTGACTATTTATTACTAAGAAGTCCAAGATCCCAGGGTAGCTTCTGAGAGTGCCAGAAGAAGAGGTGGAGGAGCTTAAAGGGAATGGTCTGTAGCGTCTAGAAGTATCCAGGGATGGTCTTGCCAAAGGATAAAAATGGGGGTTTTGTCCTCTAGGGGTAGTGGGTGAAATTTGCAGAAGTAGATAGATTTTATGTAAGGAAAAACCTCCTAATCCTTAAAAATGAATAGGGACATCATAAAAATTGGAACTTCATTGGAGTTCTTCAAACAAAAATCAGATGGCCACTTAGTAGAAAAGTAATTCTTTTTCCAGGACCATTTGGACTAACTGGCTACTAAGGTCCTTTCTGCCTCTTAGAAGCTCTGACACTGTCATCTCTGATTTTGTTCTTAGGAGAACACATTATGAGGTTTCTTCAAACATCTGGCCCTCTCCTCTACGTTGGTACATTTAATATAGGATTTAGTTTACAAAGACCCTGGTACATTTAATATAGGATTTAGTTTACAAAGACCCTGGTACATTTAATATAGGATTTAGTTTACAAAGACCCTGGTACATTTAATATAAGATTTAGTTTACAAAGATTTTATTTGTGTAGCAATCCGGGAGGAACCTATCTGTGGCACAAAGCAAGGTCCAACCATAAAGCATATGCAGTTTAAAGTTCTAGAAAGACTTCCAGTCAGTAGCTAGACAATAAGCATATAACTGTTGAATTATATTAAATTTCAGAGAGAATGGAGGCAGGAAAGTGCTATTCTCAGAATCCAGAGAAGAAAGTTCCTTCCTTTTTAGTGGGCTTTTCAGAATGCTAAGATTTAGAGGCAGAAGAGAGCTTAGAGATATTTATATCCAATACTTTCGGGAAACCAAGGTGCAGAGAAAATACAGGATTTGTCCCCTAAAGTGAAAGGGCTGATGCTGATGATATTGCCACTTCCAGCTCCCTTGTTGGAAACGGAAAAAAGATTCAGAACTTGGGAGATGTCATGGAAACCAGAGACCTGTTCATGACAGAGGGTAAAGGTTTGGGAGCATCTAGAGGGCACAATGGATAGTGCAAACAGACGGTAAGTGGCTAGGGCAGAATTACACAGTAAATGTCTGAGACTGGACAGACATTTACTATGTAACCCCTGAGCTAACCACTTACCATCTATTTATCTCAATTTCCTCATTTGTAAAATGAGGATAAAAATAGCTCCTATTTTTCAGAGTTGTGAGGATTAAATGAGATATTTATTGTAAAGTACTTAGTGTAGTGCCTGGCACATTGTAAATTGCCATATATAAATGTCAACTATTATTATTAATATTATTTTGCCAATTTACATGGCTGGAACAAAGAGACCTGAATTTGGAGTCAGAGGCTCTGGATTCTGGTCCCACTAAATATGGGAATTTAGGCAAATTTCTTAACTCTTGTTGTCCTGGCTTTCACCATTTATAAAATGAAGATATGGACTATAGACAAAGATTCATTGACCACAGCTGTAAATGGGGTTTTCTTGGCAAAGATATTGGAAAGGTCTACTACTTCCTTCTCTGCTGGATCTTTTTGTCATACAGAGGTTAAATGACTTGCCCAGAGTCACAGCCAGGAAGTGTCTGAGGCTGGATTTGAACTCATATCTCCCTGACTCTAAGCTCAGTGCTCTATCCATTAAGCCACCAGCTTCCTGGACCTTCCATTTACACTGTATAATTTTTTTCACTGGCCATCTCCTTTATGAGAATGGGAACTCTTCAAAGGCAAAGACCATTCAGTGTTGGATAGATGTTTGTTGATGAACTCTAAAGTTCCTTCTAGCACTACATCTTTGCTTCTGCTATAATTTACTTTTAAACAGACCAATTCTCCTGTATTGTGTCCAGTCAGGAAACCACTTCTTTTTAATAATGGTCATTGAGAAGTTTAAATGAAACCCAAGGATGGTGAGACCATGGGAGATTTTGGGCAAGTAAAGACTGATGGAATGAACTGGAGATGATTAGTCAAGAGAAAGCTTGATCACTGGAGCTTGGTACATGAAATCTCTTCACAGAGATGAAAGACCATAGAGAAATCTATACTGATTTATTGCACTTGGTCCCAGAGAATAAAAGTAGGAGCAATTAGGAGATAGGATGGGGAAGGAGAAAGAACCAGCTTTCAGCTCAATGTTGTAAGGAAAATTCCTAATGATTAGAGCAATCCCAGTGTAGAAAGGGCTGCTCAGGAAAGTAGTGGATTTCTCCTCATTAGAGGATTTCAAGTAAAGGTTGGTGACCACTTGTCAAGGACATTGTTGGAAGGATCCTCGATCAGGTACCATCAACAGTTGATGGACATCAAGATCTCCAGATCTGAGATTCTGTGAATTCCCAATGATAACCTTACTCAAGGGATATTGAGCAAAGTTTGTCCTTTCCAACCCAGAAGAATACACTAGTCTCAATTATGATTGTCATTCGTTTCAGAAAGAGTACTCTGAATTTGGGTTGACAAGCCTTTGGTAGATTTCTCCAGCTGAAAGCATGTCAGTCTGTCTCGGTATCCTATAGACATGTGAACTCAGTACTTACATCCCCCATCCCACCTGCCATCACTCATTAACATCAGCTGTTTCTGCTTGTCCTGTTTTTTCCTCCAACAGAAGGAAGGACAATCCCGAGCTTATGTCATCGCTCAGGAGCTGCTGTCTTCGGAGAAAGTGTGAGTGTCCCAGTGGCCAACTGGCCTTGAACTTGTAAATAAAACATCACCTCAGCCTCAGTTCAGCCCTGGCTGACTGGATGGGAATTAATGTGACTCTCTCTCCTTCCACAGATACGGGCAGGTGCTGCAACACTTAATGCTGGTGAGTAAATCACTTTGATTGCCCAAACCTAATTGCCCTTTTACTAGACTGTGTTATAAGAAGTAGAGAAGAGGTAAGGAGACAGAGGTGAATTCTATTAATACAGGGGTGATGGTGACCAAATGTTCACTGAGGCATTTCAGGAAATCCTGTCTTCTGGTTAACTTAGGTTTTATTAGGGAACAAAGTAACTTGGAACTCTTCATAGCAGGAAAATGTTTTCTTAGTTTTGAGCTTTGTCAGCAAGATTCTTGTGAGGATCAAATGAGATAATATTTGTAAAGCACTTTGCAAACCTATGCTATGTAAATTTTATTATATTATTACCATTATCATTACTCACAATTGAAGAGAGAAAATAATTAAATACCAATGGGCCCATTCTCCACGTGAGCTAGGTCATATTCAATGGCCTTGGCGACAGCCATACCCCATTCTTGGAATAAATGCCCTTCTACCTCATAGACTCCTTTACTTCCTTTAAGATTAAAGTCAAGCGCCACCTCATTTGCAGATCCTTTCTTGATTCTCCCAAGAGAACTACTTTTTATTTATTTTGTTTTTATTCTGTATATAATAATATAGACAGTATAAGTTTTATATATGTATTTTAGGTATCTGTATCTATGTGTCTATATGTATCTACAGAGGTATATACACACATACATATATTGCACACATACATAGAGAGAGAAAAGGAGACGGAAACAGAGAGAGAGAGACAGAAAGAGACAGACAGAGAAAAGGAGACAGAAAGACAGAGAGAGAGAGAGAAAGAGACAGACAGACTTGTCTTCCTTAATCAAGCTAAGTTCTTTGAAACCAGGGGCTGTTTTCTGCTTGTCTGTCTCTCTAGTGCCCATGACAATCCCTGGCACACAATGAGCACTTAACAAAATGCTTATCAATTAAGTGATTGCTAGATTTATCACATTAGATTAACCATGGAATCACAGGATTTGGGAGGAATCTTCTTGAGAGTTATCTGGTCCCTCCTGCACATTTTACTGCTGAGAAAACTAAAATTCATAGAGCAACGGTTTTTAACCTCTGCTCTATGGTCCATGACCATGGTTTTTCTTATATATTTTGAGAACAATTTCAGTATACTTCGGTGTCCTTCAGATCCCATGGATTTTGCTTTAAGCACTTAAAAAGCTTATTCTGAGGAGTGTGTAGGCTTCGGCAATTTGCCAAGGAGGTCCAGGATGCAGAAAAGGTTAAGGGTTCCTACCATTTCTCAATTACACAGATAACAAAGCACAGAACCACGATGAAAACCAAAATCTTTTGACTCTCAATTCAGTCCCTATCACAGAGTTGGGAGTGTGAACTTTGGAAAAAATGTCAGTGGCCAAACATGGTATTAGAAGGAAACCCACTCCCCAGCATTTCCCAATAAATCCACAGGAGGAACCTCACAAGAAACTCAGTTAGAATGTTGACTGCAGAAACAAAGTAGAGCTGGCCCAGGATGCCAGAGTAGAGCCTGAGCACATCTGTTAACTTGATAGTGAAGGAGGTGCCAAGGGCTGGAGCAGGAGTTCTCAGAAGAGGGTCTGCCAGGGGTCACAGTCATAAGATAACAAGTTCATATTTCTGTTTCTGGCTTGAGTTAACAATTCACTAAGAATCAAGGAGTCCTTAGCAAACATCTAGTTCCCCTGCCTTCAACAGATAAAGAAGTTAAGCTGTTGAAATTTGTACCAGAGAATTCAAATAGTAGAAAACAATAATTACAACAATTAGCATTTGTAAAGCACTTTAAAGTTTACACAGTGCTTTACATGTGTTATCACATATAGAGCAATAACCCTGAGAGCTAGATGCTGTTATTATAAATGTTTTATAGATGAGGAAACTGAGGCTGCGAAGTTATGATTTGCTTGAGATCACAGAACTAAAAAGTGAAGGACAGAACTCAAAGCCAGGTCTTCTGGCTCCAAATGTTCTTCCAAGACATCCTACCTTAACTCAGGCTAATATGTGTTAATGGTCATCTGCCTTTTAAACCAAAGGGAAAGCTGTCTGGGAGAGCTTTGGCTGCACCCTAGTGGCACATCAATTGGCCAATCAAAAAGAATGTATTTAGTGGATTTGTCCAAAGTAATTTCAAAGCGGACTCCTAAGATGAGCCATACAGGGATCTGTTGGAACAACTGGAGAAGAGAAGATTTGACAAACACAGGAGAGATGAGTTCAAGTTTTTGAAGGGTCCTGGACAGAAGAGGACAGGAGGAATGGGTAGAAGTTGTAAAGAGACAAAGTTAAGCTTACTGTCAGGAAATGTTTCCTAGCAATCCAAAAGCGGCATGGGCTAACTCAGAAGAGAGGGGATTCTCCCTTCTTAGAATCGTCAAGCAGGGACCAGATGTGATCCTTGTTATGATTATGGAAGGCCACCTATTGTGTCTAGCCCCTGTGTCCCCATCCTGAGAATCCCCAGATTCACCTGGGAAGGTATTTGAGACTCTATAATCCTGTTGTGGTCTGAGAATCATTGTGCCCACCCAAACCTGTGCTTGGTACCAAGAGTAACCCCCCAAAAAGAATATAGTCCATGCCTTCGAGCAAAAGATTCACTTTCTGGACAAAGAGATAAGACCCAAAAGCAATCATGAAGCTTCCAAGGACAATTAAGGGACAAGTGGTGTGGTATTGACTGCAGCGTTCAAAAAAGCAAGCTCTGCCTATGGCATCCATGGTATCCAAAATAGAATTCACAGACTCTGAATTTGATCTATTTATTTATTTATTCATTCATTCATTTACTTACTATCTTGATCATTGTATTTTTTCTCCTGAGGCAATTGGGGTTAAGTGACTTGCCCAGAGTCACACAGCTAGGAAGGTCAAATTTGAACTCGGGTCCTCCTGACTTCAGGGCTGGGGCTCTATCACTGCATCGCCTAACTGCCCCTTGATCATTGTAACTTGATTCAATGTAACTGGTCTCTTTTTAATCCTATGCATTTTATTTTATGCATTTAAAAATATGGTCCTGACAAGGGACCAGAGTCTTCCTGGGATTGACTGTCATAGGAGTCTAAGATACACATACACACACAAATATAAGAACCTTTATATAGAGTTAATTACAGAATTTCCAGCTTAGAAGTCCAGCCACATGTGAAAAGAATCCCCATTACAATATATCCAACAAGTCATCATTCCACTGAAAGACCTTCCTTAGAGAGGAACTCCTCTATCCCCATCCACCCAGAGCAATCCATTCCACTCTTGCAGTACTCTAATTGTTAGAAAGTTTCTCCTGACATCAAACCTCAATTTCTTGGTAATTTCCAACAAGTGCTCCTGGTTTATCCTACTGAGCCTAAGCATAATCCTTTCTCTGACAGTGTGTCAGATACTTGAAGACAGCTGCCTTTCATGTTTCCCTTTCCTCTACATCTCTTCGAAGCTCAATATTCCCAGTTCCTTCAGTCCTACTCCATGGGCTCGAGAACCTTCATCGCCCTGATTGCTCAGCTTCTCAAAATATGGCAGCCAGAACTGGTCCTGGTATTTGTTCAGAGATGTGCTCCAGCCAGGGCAGAGCAGGACAAGGCTTTCCCTCTGTCACTACTGGAAACTCTACCTCCCTAAATGAAGCCCAGGATCCCATGACCTTTTTTTGGCTGCCATTTTATTCTTCCAACACTGCTGTGTTGACTTATCTTGAGCTTTGAGTTCTTTGAAGGCATTGTCCAGTCTTAGTATAATGTGCCTCATAGCACCTAGCACAGGACTAGGCACACAGACATATTTGCTAATAGAAGCACTGATGCCCCAAAACTCGAAGTCATAGATTCACAGATTTACAACTGGAATAGATTTGGAGGTCAATGAATCCATCCCTTCATTTTATAGAAGAGAAAACTAAGGAATCAGGATCACACAAGTGGTCATTGTCTGAAGTAGGATTGGAACTCAGCTCCTCCTAACTCCAAGTCTAGCACTCTGCACTTACCATCTTTGACAATCCACCACCTTTGAAGCATCTGTTCCATCTTCCTCCTTCTCTCTCTTCCCACTGCACTTCCTCAAATCTTCTTGTTTTTGTTGTTGTTACTGACCCCATTTGGGATTTTCTTGGCTAAGATTCAGGACTGGTTTGCCATTTCTTTGTCCAGCTCATTGTATAGATAAGGAAACTAGAGCAGTTAAAGTGACCTGCCCAAGATCACACAGCTAGTGTCTTTTAAAAAAATTTTTATTGAAGCTTTTTATTTTCAAACCACATGCAAGGATAATTTTGATCCTTACAAAACCTTGTGTTCCAGTTCCCCCCTTTCTCCCTACCTCCTCCCCAGATGGCAAGTAGTCCAATATTTGTTTAACATGGTAAAAAAAAAAAAATATATATATATATATATATATGTAAATCCAGTATAGGCATACATATTTATACAATTGTCTTGCTGTACAAGAAGAATCAGATCAAAAAGAAAAAGAAATGAGAAAGAAAATAAAATACAAACAAACAACCACAAAAAGTGAAGATGCTGTGTTGTGATCCATACTCAGTTCCCACAGTCTCTCTCTGGATGTAGATGACTCTTTTCATGACAAGACCATTGGAACTGACCTGAATCGTCCCATTGTTGAGAAGAGCCACATCTACCAGTATTGATCATTGTATAATCTTACAGCTAGTGTCTTAAGAGTGAATTTTAACTCAGGTTTTCCTGACTCCAAGCCTAGCTCTCTGGGCCACCTTAGCAGTCCTCTTTTTGCCTGGGCTATTATAGCCTCCTAACTGGTTTTGTTGCCTCCAATTAAACTCCTCTTAACTCTTTCACATCTTATTAGATTGTAAGCTCCCTGGGACTGTCTTTTACATCTTTTAGTGTCCCCAGTGCTTAGCACAATGCCTCATACACAGTAGGCACTTAATAATTGTTTATGGACTGACTGATGTTGTTGTCTAAGTAATCTTCCTAATATACCGTAATGATCACATCATTCCTCTTATCCTGCCCTTAACATTCAAGACCTTCCCCAATCAGGATGTGGCTTATATCTCTTGTAATTCTCCTTCAAATATCCTTTGTTCCTGCCAAATTGGACTACTCAATACCGCCTCTCACATCTTGCCCTCTTCCATAGATATGCTATCACTCATACTTAAAATAAACTCCCCTTCTTTCACTTCCCTCTCTGTTTGAAGCCACTCTATTTCTTCAAAGCCTAATCCCACATCTGTCTCCTTGAAGCCTTCCTTAATATCCTTCTCCATCCCTTAAATGAAAAAGATATCTCTCTGTCAAATTCCTCATAGTATTTTCCCTGGCTCCCCTTTGACCTTATTACATTCTACCTCATGCTGTAATTAGCTGGGTACCTGTACTATCCTCCTTCTTTCTTCCCTTTTAGACTATAACTTCCTTAAAGGTAGGGATGGTACCATTTTTCATGTTTTTATAACTAGTTCCCTGAGAGATACCACAAGGCAAAAAGAACCTGAGTCAAAAAGACCTAAATTTAAATCTTTCCTCTTATACTTACTGGCTCTGTCCCCCAGGGCAGGACATTTAATCTCTCAATGCCCCTAAAATCTAAATTATCGAAGTCACTATTCTCCACTGGTGGGGGCTAACTCCCCAGAAATTCTCTAAACAATGAAAGCACATCCTCTTCCAAAAGAAAACTGCCCAGTATGATGTTTTGTACACAGTAGGTATTTACTGAACTGAATAGTAGTTGTTCAATAAGTTCTCATTGAATTGAATCAAGTTAAATTGAACTGTATTAAATTGAATTGTATTGTGGCTCCAGTCAGCAACTTTATCTTGGGATAATTCTAAAATTTGAAAAGTCAGTATTCATAATAATCATCAGAAATGAAATTATGGTTTCACTCAAGGAGGGGATTACTTGGTGAGGAGAAAAGAACATGGCTGATGATGGCCAGCCAAAGGTCCTGAGTTTGTTCTTTAAAAAGAGAGTCTAGCATGAAGTTTTGGACAGGGAAGCTGGCAGAGTAGCAAGTCCACAGGCAACTTGCAGCCTCCTCTTGGAAGATTTGTTTAAGAATGCTGGGAAATGTCATTCTCTCTTTTCCTCTCACCAACCTACCCACCTCCCTTTGCTTCTGAGCTGGCAGCAGTATCCAGGGGCCAGATCTTTTGTTCTACAAGTTTGTTGAAAGGGTTTTTAACTTAGAAACATCCATATGTGTTTGCATAGCTTCCTTCTTCTTGGAATGACTCTGAAACCACTGGAAATATATACCTTAAAAAAAATAAAAAAGACATTCTTTCTATCTGTCTCTCCATTTCATAAATGTGTATAAAATCCACAATTCATAAGATAGTTATGGGAAATTTTCTATCAAACATATTAAATGCTATTGGTCTACTTTCATGCTTAGAAAGAAAAAGGCAGGGATCGCCTGAAGAGACCCCCCCCCATTCATAGTCCTTCTGAAAAAGGAGACATTTCAATAACAAGGAAAAGAGAAATGCCTGAATTTCAGCTTAGACTACTGACATTAAGGGATAAACTCTTTTTTTCTCTCTATCTCTGTCTCTTTCTATGTGTGTGTATGTGTGTGTGTCTCTGTCTATCTCTGTCTCTCTCTTTCTCTCTGTGTGTCTCTGTCTTTTTCTCTCTCTGTTTCTCTCTGTCTCATTCTATCTCTCTTGTGTCTGTCTTACTCTGTTTCTCTGTCTCTGTCTCTTCTCTGTCTCTGTCTCTGTCTCTCTGTCTCTCTCTCTTCTCTCTGCCTCTATCTCTGTCTCTCTCTCTTTCTCTCCCCCTCCTCCACTCCATTTCTTTGCCTCTCTATTTCTCCTCTCTCTCTATCTGTCTTCTCCCTTTCTTTCTGTTTGTCTCTCCATTTCACAAAGAATAAATTATTCTAATTCTGATGGCAGTTTAAAAAAATCGTTTCTTGGCTGTATGTGAGAATCAGCCCTAAGGTGGCCATCCGATGTGTAGGCACTATGTGCCAAAAATGGAATCCCCTGGAGTGCTACATGACCAGACATGAACTGGAGAGGCTGATGCATATATAACTGAAACAGAACAGTTGTGAATTGTCCTGCTAAATGATTAATCAATCACTCAGTAACTACTGAGCACCTCCTTGTGTGATGGCCTGTGCTTAGCACAAAGGAAGATAAAAATGCTTTTCAAAAAAGAATCTATATTCGAAGAAGAATATATTATATATATATATATATATATATATATATATATATATATATATACTTATGTATTATAGATAAGGACAAAGGAGCCCAGAGATTATGTAATTTGTCCAGTGTTCTATAAGCAATAAGTAGCATGCATGTATGTCCATGTGCTCATATTAAATGTATACACATATCTCCAATCTCATTTGATCTTTATAACAACGCTGTGGGTTAGATGCTATTTTTATTCTCACTGGGCACTTGGTCTAAGGAGTGATGAAATCCTGCACCTATAGGAAGTATGGATTTCTGAGATGGTTTCATCTTGCAGAATGAGGAGTTTCTGGAGTTGAGGAAAGCATCTAGATAGAAAATGATGATTTAAGAAATGGAAGGAGAAAAAGATTAGGAGACTTGTCTAAGGTCACCTAGTAAATTCTGAGGCAGGATTCAAGCTCTCTTCCTGATTTTAAATCAAGTTCTTTGTCCACTGTGCCAAGTAACTAAATCAAATTCAGCTACATGGAGGGCTAGACATCCTAGGTGGGCCAGAGAAAGAAATGACTTAAGTCAAATTTCAGAGCTTCCTTGAGAAAAAGGATGTTTTGTTCTTGCTGTAGTATCCCCAGGACCCAGCACAATGCTTGGTATACAGTAGGCACTCAATAAATGCTTGTTGCACTGATATGAATGTACTTAGAGGTCAGAGAGATCTGGACTCTGGAGTTGGGTTGTGGCAGGTCAGTTTGGATGGGTAGATTGGACTATATTGGGGAGGACCTTGATTAAGGAATTCCCATTTTCTCCTGTAGTCAGGGACTCAAAGGGCTTTTCTCTCCAACCTGCTTCCTGGATTAGGAGAGTCGTTCAGGGAGGTGTTGGGGGCTTCCCACTGATCACCTTGCTCTGAGTCCTTCATTTGAGTGACTTAAGGCACCAATCCCCAAAATCCATTACTCTGGAAATCACACATCAGGAAGCTTATAGAGATGACTTGGCTTTACCAGTTTGGCCAGAACCAAGTTGTCCCAGCCTCCAATGCAAAGCCCCCTTCTTATTCTCAATCCTCCCAATCCACTCTCACGCCTTAGAAATATGCAATAAAAATATGCATCAGGACTTCTGAAACTTTTTCTACTTGTAACCTATTTTCATCCAAGAAATTTTTCCATGATACCAGATATATAGGTATGCAAAATAGGGATAAAAACCAAACATTTTAATAATAAATCATCATTTTGCCGCCCCTACATTCAGCTATGAGACCCATAATCACCCACAGTCTAAGAAGCTGGGATACATGTGATTGAATGGGAAGATCCTAAGCTTTCTGCAGGTAGGATATGCTGGTCTTTCTAGAAGGTAGAAACAAGAATACCTTAAAGATCTTCTCAGAAGACTTCTACTTAGTCTAAGAAGCTGGGATGCATGTGATTGAATGGGAAGATCCTAAGCTTTCTGCAGGTAGGATATGCTGGTTTTTCTAGAAGGTAGAAACATGAATACCTTAAAGATCTTCTCAGAAGACTTCTACTTAGTCTAAGCCCCTCATTTGGGGGTGGGGGGAGAATGGTGTCCCAAAAAGTGGAAGTTACTTAGGGAAAGTCACAGATCATAAGGAGCAGAGTCTGGCTTTGAACCCAGTCTTCAAATCCACACAGGGAGGTACCACTCTGCCCATAACAGCCAAATTCAGGAATAGATGTAGGGGAGTCACAAGCCTTGATGTAGGTTTGAAGGATAACAAAATACATTTCTTAGTCAAAAAACTCTCTCCTGCCAGTTGTCTAAAGCTTTCCACCTTAATTATTCCTTTCACTAAAGGCACTAAAGGTGTTATACAAAAGTAATTATGCTACTTGGGACAGGTAGCCCATGATGGGCCAGAGCCTTCTGGAAAGCCAGTCCATCCTAGAATTCAATCACCTGTCAGAGTGCTGGGGGAATGGGAAACAGAATGGAGAGAAAGAATAGGGTATACCCGGGAGAGACAAGTTGACCTGGTTGATGGAGTGTTGGGCTATAGTTAAGACCTGAGTTCAAATTCTGTCTCTGATGCCTTTTACCTATGTGACCATCCATAATTTTTAAAAATAATGTTCCTCTTTGTTTTGTTTGTTTTTATATCTTTCAAAGTTTTAGTTTCCTCATTTGTAAAATGAGGAATTCACCATAGACCTAGAGATGTAAGAAACCCCAAAGGTCCCCTAGTCCAAACCTCATTTTATAGACGAGGAAACTGAGACTAAATAAGGGTCACACATGATCAATCTCTAAGCTCCCTTCCCATTCTAAATCTTGAAGCTAAATCAGGAGGAAGACCTGAATTCAGATCCTGCCTTGGATACTTCCTAAGTCATTTAATTTCTCTCAGTCTCAGTTTCCTCATCTGTAAAATAGAAATAATAACAGCACTGATCTCACTGTGTACTGTGAGGATCAAATGAGATGATGATCCAAATCTTAAATAAATGCCACATATTCTCATTCTTCTTATTATTATTATCATTAAATCTACATTTCTCTGATCCTATGTGGATGGAATATCGTGCAGTGAGGGGAGCTTCAGTAGTCATAGGAATCTCAGAGTGGTGATCTAGAAATGTATATGGAGAGTCCTGGAAAAGCTTCTAGTTTCATCATTTTACCCAAGACTGGACCTACTAATAATGGCACCTCTCTCTCTCTCTCTCTCTCTCTCTCTCTCTCTCTCTCTCTCTCTTTCTCTTTCTCTTTTTTTCTCTCTCTCTCTCTCTGTCTCTTTCTCTTTTCACACACACACACACACATATGGCTTTATCCTTAAAGCATTTTACAAGAAAAATTTGGAGTGGCATGTGGAGATAGGGGAAAGGAGAGGTGGAGGAAGAAGAGGAGAAAAAGAAGGAGAAGAGAGGGAAGAAGGGAAAAAAGAAGAGAAAAGGAAAAGGAGGAAAAGAAGGAAGGAAAGGAAGAGAGGAAAAGGGGGAGGAAGATGAGGGAGAGGAGGAAGAAAGGAGGGAAAAGAGGAAGAGGAGTGGATGGAAGAAGAGGAGGAGGAGGAGGAGAGGGTTGGAAAAAAGAAACAAAGCCAGGTTTCAAAAACTGCAGGGAGAGAGGAAAGCTTTGAGTGGAAGCATTTGTTTATCATAGTGCAGGAGTTTGGTTTGGCTGTGGAAGTGGTGCTAATGCGATTTAAAGGGATGTGAGACTTGGAAGGCCTTTGTTATTAGAGCATTCTAAGATGCTGATGGATTTACACATCAGTTTATCTCAATTGGTGTGTAATCTTCATCCTCCGGCACATTCTTCCCTTCCTCCTCCAGCCAGTCAGCTGGGGCGCTGAGAAACAGATCCCAATACCCCTCAGTCCCCAAAAGATAAAATCAGTCCATCAACAAGTAATTACAGGAGGGCCTCCATGTGCCCAGGCCCAGCCTGGGTGCTCTATGCTGGGGGGAGGGATGGGGAGAAGAGAGGAAGGGAGGGATCCTAGAAAAAGAGTACATACAGCTCTTAGCCAGAGGAGCACAGGAGAATAATAATGATTCACAATAATCATTCATATTCCATAATGCAGTATGATTTCAGAGAGCTTTCTTCCCCAGGACCCTGAAAAGGAGTGCATGTATTTCTTGTCTGTATTTTATAGAAAAGTGATGTGGAGATCAAAGGCATTAAGTGACTTATCAAGTGTCATACAGTTAGTAAGTGTCAGATGCAGGATTTGAACCTCAGGGAGCTCATGTGCCAGGAGTGTGCTGATAAATATTTAACAACACAGCTGGTTTTTAAAAAAAAAAAATTAAACTTTTTGGTTTTGTCTGAATTATTAACATTTTCTTCACTGCTTTCTTAAGTCTAGACAATCAATAAAGCAATATGCCAATCCCTGATGTGTAGTTCTCGAGGAGTAAATTCTCAGGCTGAAAACTGAACAATCAGCTCTCTTGAGCCTATCTGAGCTGGCTCAGACACATCTCTGTTACTTAGACGGGAGCAATGAGAAAAGTGATATGGGAAGAAAATGGGTCCATCAGGGCTATGAAGGCTGGTGCACAGAGAGAGAAGCCCAAGGCGAAGGAAACCACAGAATGATAGACCGGCAGGGGTAAAGCTCCTCAGAAAGCATCTAGTCCAAGCTTTTCATTTTACAGACAAGGGAATTAATGTTAAATGAATGGTTGGATAGATGAGCGTCCAAAAAAAAGCATTTACTATGTGCCAAGTACACACATAAGTGAGTTCAGCTACAAGATATATAGAAAGGCCCGGGAGTCTGAAGGGCTGATGGCAAAGTACAAGGGACCTTAGGGTATATCAGCAGGTGAGAAGTAGGTGACCAGCAGTCTGGAGGGCAGGGGGCTGATGGCAAGGCCTTGAAAACTTTAGGAACCAGTGAGAGAAAGAGCAGATGGTAATGCCTAATGGTCTTCCATCTTTCTTGAAGGTTAGTTCCTCAAAGCAATATGAGTAAACACATCCTTCTTCCTACTCTATTACCCCTGTGAGGCAAACACAGTCATACAGGGAGTAATTAGATGAGCTAGGATTTGAACCCGGGTCCTCCGGCTTCAAAACTGACAAATTTTCCATAACACCAGATGGTCTCTAGATCCAAGGAACATCTGCTAATTCTCAGTATTAGGATCACTGCCAAACAGATGCCTCGCCTTTTCCGAGATAGAATTCAACCATCCGGGCCTAGGAGCTTGTGGAGGTGGGGAGAGGGACCTGAACTGGGCATTATTTGGCATTCACTACAAAAGCCAGTCTGGTCCACAAAGTCCACCAGCCCAGGTAGAACCAGAGTGCTGGGTTTTTGCCAGCCCTGGGCTACAGGTCCTTTCTCAGAAGGTCATAATTGGTACAGTTTTTGCTGTGTGACCATGAATGAGTGGTTGAACCATTCTGAATCTGTGTCTTCCTTGTAAAATGAGGAAAAGATAGATGACCATTCATTTGGGATGTTTTAAAGGGGCTTCTAATTTGAGTGTTGTTTGGGCTTGGAGAAACTGTGTCACTTTTTAGGACACTTGAAGGGAGCAACGAAAGATCATGCTTACCCCAGCCCTTCCTTTGTGGAAGGAGAAGTTTGAGCTGTATGTCCATGTTTCCTGGATCAGTGAATAGTCTTTAAAGCATGGACTTCCTCCCACATTCCTGGGTCCTGTCCTAGATTTCAAAGATATTGTAAATGATTAGAGCTTCTAAGAATACTCAACTCAGTTCAACAAATAATATAAGGAGTTAGGTTTAGGGCAGCTAGGTAGTGCAGTGGAAAGTGTGATAAACCTGGATTCAGGAAAACTCATCTTTCTGAGTTCAATTCTGGCCTCAGATGCTCACTAGCTGTGTGACTCTAGGCAAGTCACTTAACTGTTTGCCTCAGTTTCCTCATTTGTAAAATGAGCAGAAGAAGGAAATGGCAAACCACTCTAGTATCTCTGCCAAGAAAACTCTAGATGGGGAGGACAATAACAAATTGGAAATGGAGGTGAGAAGACTGGATTGTTGTTATTTCAGAAAAAACCAAATTTGAACTAAATGGTAAAGAGGATTTGTTTTTGGCACCTCCCATTTTCCTTTATAGATCCCTCTTCTCCCCAGGTAATTACCATGTATCCAATTTTCATAAAGCCTTGTTCTTTCTATCATAATTCCTCTATGAAAATGTCAGCTGATAAATTAAAGGCTCAAGTTGTGACCCCTCTCAGGTACATTTGTATTTCCCTAGGAAGCTGGGGATCAGGAGGTTATTGAAAGAGTATATTAGATTCAAGGGAATGAATCTTTAATGGTGCAATTTAAAGCACTCTGATATGGTGGTAGGAAATATGCATTTATTTAGTGCTTAGTGTGTGCTGAATACTATGTCAAGTTCTTTACAAATTTTATTTCATTCGAACTTCACAAAACCCTAAGAGGTAGGTGTTATTGTTTTCCATATTTTAAAGTTGAGGAAACTAAGGCAGACAGAATTAAGTGATTTGCCCAGGACTGTACTGCTAACACCTGTATGAGCAGTATTGCTCATGGAGTGACTAGATGTAATAGAGTAATCCTGAAGGAAATCGCAGCTGAAAATTAAAGGTGAGCGGTTGCCAATCAGACCAGCTCCATTTCTCTCAACCTGTATTATCTATGCTCTTATCTGTTTCAGAAAAACACTGGTGGGGATAACGTGACCTTGGGCACATGCCAGGGAGTGAGTGACACCATGTGCCTAGCACTGTGTTAGATGCCATATGGGATACTGAGCAAGGCAGACTACCTGCCTTCGGTGAGCATAAATTCTAGCTGAGGAGATGAGGCATCAGCCCATGAAATATTAGATAACACTACAGGAGGTACTGCAAGCCACAACTCTAATGCATACATGAATGAAAAAGCATTGACTTGGCTCCAGATCAGAGACAGAGACTGGACTCAGGAGGTAGGATAGAGCCCTGTGAGCTAAGGTCATCTGGGAAGGTGGCTTAGAGGAGGTGACATTTGAACTGAACCTTGAAGGATGAGTACAATTTGCAATAAGGATAAAAATCAAGAAGGAGCTTTTAAGGAGTGAGAGCTGAAGGAATAGGTCATAGGTTCATAGATTTAGACCTGAAAGGGACCTCAAAGACCATTAAATCCCATCTTCTCATTGAATAGAGAAGATACTGAGATCCAAGCTGGTTAACTTGCTCAGATCCAAAATGGTCAACTTACCCAAAGTCATTCAGCTAGTAAAATGTCCAACTTGGTATCTGGACCCAGTTCTTCCTGCTCTGAAGCTCCAGCAATCTATTTCACTCGACCAAAGTGCCAAGGATTAGGAGTAAACTGGTCTATCCGGAGTTCTAGGGAAATGAGGTGGGACAGTTGGGTTAGGCAGGGCCTGATTGGAGAGGGCCTTAGGTGCCAATTTAAGGAGTCTGGACTTGATTCTCCAATCCCTGCCTTCGCCTTCTCTGACTTATCTTATCTTTCCAGAGTATTGAAAAAGTTATTTTTAAAGTTCTATGTTTTGTTTTGTTTTTTTTTCTCCCAAAGTTCTTCTCTATAACAAGACTGGGAGTGAGAGGGCAGCCCCTCCCTGGCCAGCTCAGGGGAAGGCCCCTTTCTCCAGCCAAGGCCCAGAAGGGTTTGGAGTTTTCCCTGATTGAGGCCATCTCAAGTTCATCCTAATGGATTCCGTCTGGTCTTTTCCTAGGATGACATTAATGGACTGATTAATGACCAAGATGATGACATTTTTGTCCACCCACTCTCTTCTGAGAGGAAAAATAGAAACATTGTGCTAGCATGTAGAACCATATCAATTAAAAGTTTGAAGGAAAGGGAGGAGGGCCTGGTGGAGAAGGAGAACCAGTGCAGGAAATATCTGAGCCCAGAGTAGGATGTGAGAGGCAGCTTGAAGCTAGCCTGGGTCATCAGGGCTGGTGAGGTAGGGAAGAGATGAGAAGACCCTGCATTTAGTGCTGGGAAAGACTCTGACAACACCCTCATTTTACAGATTAAGAAACTGAGGCAAAAAATAGGCACTTGCTTATGGTCAGTCAGAGGCAGGGTTCCGTCCAATATTCTCTCCATCACATTATTCAGAGAAGTAATGAGGATAAGGATAGTCCTGACTAATGAGAGTTATTGGGGACAGCTTTGTGTGTGAGGTGTCATATTGGGTATTAAAAGATGATTAAAATCAGTCAGCATTTCATTAGCACCTACTATGTGTCAAGCACAGAACTAGGTAATACAAATATGAAGAATGAAACAATCCCGAGGATGCTCTAGGATGCTGAGCATGCATTAACTTTCTTTTTTTTTTTATTTTATTTAATAGCCTTTTATTTACAGGTTATATGCATGGATAACTTTACAGCGTTAACAATTGCCAAACCTCTTGTTCCAATTTTTCACCTCTTACCCCCCACCCCCTCCCCTAGATGGCAGGATGACCAGTAGATGTTAAATACATTAAAATGTAAATTAGATACACAATAAGTATACATGACCAAAACATTATTTTGCTGTATAAAAAGAATCAGACTCTGAAATATTGTACAATTAGCTTGTGAAGGAAATCAAAAACATGCATTAACTTTCTGCAGCAATGGGAGAAATTCAGGGGAGAAGACATACAATAACAACAAAACGACAAGCCTATGGCCAGATTAAGTTCCTCATTTCACTGGTAGAGCCATGGTCAGTAATCTCCAGTAGTCTCTCCTGTGCAGGTGGTCTGCCATTAACTGGCAGCCTACCCACTGACCTAACATAGAAAGAATACTGAATTTGAAGTCAGAGGACCTGAATTCAAATCCAGGATTGTTAGTTATTATTCTGTGACCCTGGTTGTATCACTGACCCTCTCCAGGTATGGACTAGATGACTTGGGAGGTCCCTTCTAGATGTGTCATTCTCTAGTCTAAGGTTCCTTCCAGCTCTGAAGTTCTATATATTAACGCCCCTTCCAGCTTTAACAAAGGTGTCTTCCAGCTTTGACATTTTATAACTCTATGACCCTTTAATTAAGGACCTAGAATAAATAGATTCTTTTTATTATGCCCTCCAAAAGAGCTATACACTATATAAAAACTCATTAATTTGATGGGTTTCTTCTAGAAACAAACATTTATTGGAAAGAATCTGGAATCCATTAATCAGTGGATACTTAACTGAGCATTTACAATCATTCATTCATTCACTGACCATTAAGTGCTACTGTGGACTAAGAGCTTGAGGAGATAAGACATCTTTTACAGGGGGTTTCTGTACAGGGAAATCGGGTGAGGGAGGGGCCAAGGTGACTTGTAATGGCCCTTCCAAGATAATCTACTGTGTCCTAGGTAATGTGTGACTATAGAGAAATACAAGAGAAGGTGTCTACCCTCAAAGTCGGGGGTCAAAATGATACAACCAAAAACAGAACAAAAAGCATGTGGCTGTGAGGGCTGCAGCAACAGGTAAAGGCGTCCACCTGAGCTCTGGCCCAGGCCATAAGTCAGGGAGTTTGGCTGGAACTGAACTAAAATTAGGAAAAGATTAAGCTGCAGAAGGAATATAAACCTAACTACGAAGGGTATCGAATGCCATGCCAAGGGTTTCAAATTTGACCACATCAGGCATTAGAAAGTCTTTCCTGGATCCTGGTCTGGTCTGATCCCTCAGGAGGAGGTGACTCAAGGGCCTGAACTGTTCCCCCATCCCAAGTGATGATTTGAAGAGTGCTAGGGGGGACCAGAATTCCTAGTAAGAACCCTTCCTCCATCAGGTGTAATGGATGAACTTCTCAGGGCTCTTGACTCCTGGCTGCCTTGTGATTTGTGAAAACCATTGTTATGGTGATTACTATTATGCTTCAGTTTTTTTGAAATTAATCAAGAAGATAACAGTTCTCCAGACCATTGGGATTAAGTCAATTCGGTAGGAATTAATTACAAGCAAGAAACAAGTTTACAGAGCAATTCATAATGAAGTTCCCTGGGGTGTAGAAAAATAATGGTCTGTCTCTCTTCCTTCCTCAGATCATAGATTTAGAATTGAAAGCTCTGGAAGATTTAGGGGTCATCTATTCCAACCTCCTCATTTTAGGGATGAGAAACTAAGGTCCAGAAAGGGAGACGAGGAATTTGCCAACAGCTATACAAAAAATAAATCCCAATCAGAATTTCAACAAAGGTCTTCACCATAATTCCTAATGTGTCACATTCTTCTTACCTATCTTCTCTCTTTCTCTCTCCTTCCCCTCCTGAATTTCTTATTTCCTCCTATCTTATCCTAAGAATTGAAAAAAAATATTTAGAGGTCATATAATTCATCTTTCTTTCCCCCAAAAAATCTCCGCAAGGACATCCCTGATCCATCCTCTGCTTGGACCACCGCCAATGACTGGTGATTCACTATTTCCAAAGGCATAGCACATTACTGATGGCCAACTTTGCCCCTTGGTCCTAATTCCGCCCCGCAAAGCCAGACAAAATAAATCTACTCCTCCTTCTCACATCTAAGCTCCTCCAACAGAATGCAAACTTCCTGAAAGCAGGGATCGTTTCACTTCTGCCTCTGTATCCCCAGCACTGCACTTGGCACATGGGAGATGCTTAATCAATGCTTATTTATTTAAGATACTCTAATTCAGGAATTCAATCCAAGAAATATTTCTTGAGTTTCTACTGAATGCAAAATGACCGTGAGAGCCCATATTAATAGAAGGCGTCCGTATGTATAGATGGGGAAGGTATCTTAAAGGCCACCTAACCTCCCCCCAGCATTCTGCAGATGAAGGGAAAGATCTTGTCCAAGGAGACATTGGTAGCAAGCAACAGACCCATGTATCTTCTGATGCTGGATTCAGTGTTCTGGGCCATAAGTAAGGTCTTTTCCTGATCTGTGTCCTTGATTTTATGAATCCAACGCTGATACTCTATGCACTGAGCCACACTTCCGCCAGGGTCAAGAATTGCCACTCGGGGTGAGGAAAGAGCAGGTGTATTCTGAATGGCTCCAAAGGGAAGAACAAGAACCAAAGTGAGTAAGGCTGATGGACTTTGGCTTCAGATAAGAAAGAAATCAAATGGAATTGCCCTTCAATAGAATGTTCCTCCTAAATAGATGGCAAGACCCCTCTCATTGGAGATGGGAAAACAGAAGCTTAGATGTCCACCTGTCAAGGATGCCCTAAAGGAGATTCTTGCATTGGAATCCTGGTTACATTGTATGGTATTTAATAAAATAGTGATAATTACGCTTTTGCGATTCCCCTCATGAGGTAATGGTGAAGAATACTTTATACACCTATAGGAAGAAGAGCTATCATTTGCATTATCATTATTAATGAGCAAAGGAGAAGTCTGTGCCACTTCCAGATACCAGGTTACCAGATTGGGCATATTCTCTTGGAACAGGCAATAGGGCCAAGTGTCCAGGAGCTGAGGCTCCTGCCCCAATGGGACAGGTGATGGCACATGGCCCAATGCCTTCCAGGGAAGCAAGCTAAGAGTTGGGAAACTTGTTCAAAAGGAAGTTGGGGGCCTATTTTCAGTGATTCTTATTAGACAAGTCCCTAAGAAGGAAATGAAGAGATCTGCCAATTGGCAACATCTTATGTTGTGACAGAGAAAGGAAACTGCCCCCAGGCAGCTGGCAAAGGAGCCTGGGTTTGAAAAAGGAAGGATGGTCCACAGTTGGGCCCTGACATCTTTTGCTACTTTCCTTGTGATTGGGGTGTGTGTGTGTGTGTGTGTGTGTGTGTGTGTGTGTGTGTGAGAGAGAGAGAGAGAGAGAGAGAGAGAGAGAGAGAGAGAGAAAATAAAGAAAGAAAGGAGGGAGGGAGGAAGAAAAGAAAGAGAGAATATGAGACTGGATTGCATCATATAAACATTTATATAGTGCCTACAATGTACCAGCCACTATGCTAAGCACTTGACAATTATTATCTCATTTGATTCTCACAACAATCCTGAAAGGTAGATGCTATAATTATTCTCATTTTATACATGAAGAAACTGAGGTAAACAGCGGTTAAATAACTTCCCCAGGGTCATACAGCTAGTAAGTGACTAAGGTTGGATTTGAACTCCAGTGTTCCTGACTCAAATTCCAGTGCCCTACCTCCTGTACCCATCCAGCTACCTATGATATTAATTTATTCAGGATCTATCACCAGAAAGACTATTTGGGGTTGATTTGGAGTGGTAGAACTGTTTATTTAATTTTTAAAATTAAATAGCTTCTTTAAAACGTAATGTTGAACAACAGCACAACAAAATAAACTTGCTTAGTAACTATTTACATTTAAATTAGAGAAGAAAGGATAATTATTTATATTATAATGATAATATGTAATATCAGTAATAATAGCTAATATTCACATAGCACTGTACTAAGTGCTTTGTAAATATTATCTCATTGGATCTTCACAACAACTCTTCAAAGTAGATACTGTTCTGCTATTATCCCCATGTTACACTCGAGGAAACCGAGACAGAGCTTAAACACTAAGATGTTTCTGAGGCTGAATTTGAACTCAGGTCTTATTTATTTCAGGCCCAGTGCACTATCCACTGGACTACGCAGCCTCTGAAATTAATTGATTTCAATGCATAAAATATAACAACTTCTCAGCCTCTCCCAATCTCCTTCAAGATTCCTTTACCCATTCATTCTCATTCATTTTTCCTTTAACATGATGAAAGTTAATGTGTATTCTTCTCTTGTTCTGCTTTTTCTCACTTCACATTACTTCATACAGGTCTTTCCAGATATCTTTGTATTCCTTAAACCTATTGACCATAATTGTATCATAGCATTCCCTTAGACTCATGTACCACAATTTATTTAACCATTCCCATACTTTGGGAAGTTAAATTACTTCCAGCCTTCTGTAATTACAAATAATGTTTTGACCATCCTTTGTATATCTAGTTCTTTTTTTTCTTTACTTAACACTTTCAGTTGTGTGTTCCATGTTATGGAAAACTTCTACTTCACACTCCCCCATTTCACTCCTTAAAGATTCCATAAGTTTGCAGTTCCATCACTAATGGATACCTGTTTCTTCCCAACCTCATCAGCATTAAGTTTTGGAGTTTTTAATTTCTTTCCTTTTTTGCCAATCAGATGGGCCCGTGATGGAACTACAGAGTTGTTTTAATATCCATCTCTTTAATTATGAACATCTTTTCAAGTCATTAACAATTTGTCTCTTCTCTTTTGAAAAGTGTCTGTACATATCCTTTGGCAATTTATCCATAACTCACTCATTTTTTCTCTCAGTACCTCATCCCACTTTTTTCACCCATTCCCCCCTCCATTCCCTCCCTGCCTTCCTTTAGAGAACCTCAACCCAACAAGGGAAGGTCAGACAGGGACAGAATTGTCTGTTTTCAAAGCAGGAAACGTTGTAACCTCCACATCTGCTTGTCCCTTGCATGACATCATCTGCTTTCATTTCAAATGCTGCAGGAGAGTTCGTCTTTGTCTCTTTCTCTTCCTCTCTCTTTCCTACTCCCCCCCTTTTTTTCTGCTCTAAATGACCTCTAAAGTCCCTTCCAGCTCTAAAATACAATGATCTTCTCTTCAGTTCTCTCTCTCTCTCTTTCTTTCTCTCTCTCTCTCTGTCTCCACCCTTCCCTTCCTCCCTCCTTCTCCTTTTTCTCCCTTCCTCCCTCCTTCTCCTTTTCCTCCCTTCCCCCCTCCTTCTCCTTTTCTTCCCTTCCTTCCTCTCTCCTTCTTTCTCTCTCCCTCTCTCCTTCTCTCTCTCTCTCTCTCACTCTTTCTCCCTCTTTCTCTTTCTCTCTCTGTCTCCACCCTTCCCTTCCTCCCTCCTTCTTCTTTTCCTCCCTTCCTCCCTCCTTCTTTTCTTCCCTTCCTCCCTCTCTCCTTCTCTTTCTTCCTCTCTCTCTCTCCTCTCTCTGTCTCCGCCCTTCCCTTCCTCCCTCTCTCCTTCTCTCTCTCTTCCTCTCTCTCTCTTTCTCTCTGTCTCCACTCTTCCCTTCCTTCCTCCTTCTCCTTTTTCTCCCTTCCTCCCTCCCTACTTCTCTCTCTTCTTCTCTCTCTCTCTTCTCTCTCTGTCTCTGTCCTTCCCTTCCTCCCTCTCTCCTTCTCTCTTTCTTCTCCCCCTCTTTTTCTTCCCCCCCCAACTTTTGCCCCCTCTCTCTGTCTTCATGAAAGGTATGGGTGGGAAAGCCCAGGACATCTATGGAGAATGAATGATAATCCAGTTTGGAAAAAAAACAGAGCAATGCCTTGAATGCTGTAGGAACTTAACTCATGTTTGTTGGGATGGATTGTGTCAAAGAAAAGTAGGGGATAAGTGAGAGAGGAAGGTAAGACCAGATTGTGGGGAACTTGAGAGCCAGAAAGAAGTTTGGACTTTACCTGTAAGCAGTGGGGAGCCACTGAAGAGTTTTGAGCAGAAGAATTATTTTTCTTTTATGTTCTACTTTAGAAAAATGACTCCATGTGGAGGATGGATGGGAGAGAGAGAAATGAGAAGGCATGAAATCATTCAGGAAGCTCCTAGGCTAAACCATGGAGGGCCTGAACTGGGGTAGCATGTATGGAAGTGGAAAGAAGGAAGTTTATTCTAGGTTCAGTAGTTGTTATCATGCAATTGGAAAACCAAAGGATCTGTCCTCACGCACACCCCATTTCCCATCCCATCAACAAAATGCTGGTAGTAAGACAGGGACCCTGGGGTCTTGCTTTCCTTAACATGATGGTTTTCTTGACTAGACTGATCCTAAAATAGGAAAGAAGACTCAAAAGACTTCTGTGTTCAGAAATATTTTCTCCTGGGGCCTGATCCTTCCTAAAAGTCCTTAATAGGACTTACAGCTGAAAGAAAACTTAAAGGTCATCCATCCAAATCCCCTCATCTTTCAGATGAGGAAACTGAGGTCCAGAAAATTCAAATGATTCATATTTCTTGAGGCTGAGCCAAGACCAAATTAGGCTTTGGAATTTAGGGATGGGGTCTGAGATGAACTTCCTTTCTCTGCTTCCTTTCTCTATGCTATCCACTCTCCCTTCCCACTCCCCACCTACCCCCCAAAAGTAACCTGTGAATCTCCAGCACTGCCTAAGAAGAGCTTAAATTGAAGGGATGTTTCTCTAACCTAATTTGCCTGAGCACGGGGCCTTCTGCCAACCAGCTAAGTGTTAGAATCTCCCTGGAGGCCCCAGGCAGGCAGGGTTGTTTGGGTCTGGCCCCTCTTGCTCCGAGATTGGGGGTGGGAGGGAGGAAATCAAGGAAGGCCCCAGGCTCACAAAGTAGCTTTTGGAAAGAGAACACTCAAACAGAACACAGTGGCACTTGTTGGATTTTCCACTTCCTTCCCTGGCTGTCAGGAGCTGGTGACCTTTCCCCACTGTATCCCTGGCCAATCTGGAGGGTGTCCTCCACTCTTCCCCTGAAATCAGGGTTAAATGCTTGGCCTCCAGAGACCTTAGTCCAAACAATCCTCAAGAACACTGAAGGGCTCAGTGAATGGCCACGGGCCTCTGTGTATTCTAGCCAATGTTTTGTTTTTTATTAGTTATGACCCTTTCTCATCAGCAACATGGTCCCCATTTTACAGATGGGGACCAAGAGGCACAGAAAGGAGAAGAATCCTGCCTAAGTTTGCAAAGAAAGTCAGAGAAATATTAATTTCTAGTGAATGCCCTTTTAAAACTTCTTATTTAAGCTTTTTAATGTTGTAATCTTCTCATTCCATCGCTTAGCTTATTAGTTATCCCTCCAGCTTTCTGTCAGCTGCACATAGGATGAAGGGACTTTCTATAGATTCATCTAAATCATTCACATTGTTCCTATGGCACCCCCTCACATATGGGATCCCCCAGAAAAGCTTCCCAAGCATCAGGATATCCCTGACCCCCATATCCATGCCAAACCATAGTCCCCGAGTGCTCTACTTATGTGTTTGCTTTTCCTAGTCATCCAGAGAATGAAATTAGTTCAAAGCAAAGGCATTTAATGAAATCATAATAAGAAAAGTAGCAATTCTCGCACCTCCTCCCGTGTAACCATAGGGCACACCCTCTCATAAATTTATCCACCATCAGTGGGAAGAGTAGACAAATATGAGGTGGTGTTGGCGACACACATATAAACAACACATGTGGCCGTGGCACCGAGGGGTGACGGATACTGGCAGGACTGCGAGGAGCTTCTGGGCCTCCTCTCCTGCCCCTCAACGGGCTTCAGGCCTCTGCCGCTTCCCAGCTCTCTTTGCTAGGTTTTCTCAGTGTTCCACCTCATTAGTGTCAGTGGCCATCTGCTGGTGAGGGGATACCCCAGGTCTATTAAAGATCAACTTCTCTGTTGTGTTTTTTTGTTTTTTTTTTTTTTTGTGGGGGGGAGGTTGGATTTGTTTTGTTTTGTTTTAAACTTATTAAAGCTAAGTTTTAACTTCTTTAGGGAGACAGGCCATACTCCACAGGATGCATTTTTAAGGGTGGGTCTATTTATTGTGAAATTTGGGATCAATATCAGGTTAAAAGATTTTATTTGGGAAAGGTTATATTGCCCAAAGTCATTTAGCTTAATATGTGTTATATATTATATACATATATGAAAATAATAAGAAGTCTTGCTATTATTATACCATATTGTTTCATACTTTAAAAGGAATGTAATGTGTAAATATCTTTTATTTTTATATCACCTTATTTCTCAACATATTCCTTCCCCTCCTACAGAGGGGATCCCTTGTAACAAGGGGTTACAAGATTGACAGAGAAATCCCTTGTAACAAAGAATTTAAAAGAGTGGTGAAGAGTTTGGCAAAACTAACCCACGTACAAAAGTCTGAAAGTATATGCAACATTACACACCTAGAGCTGTCCACTTCTGTGGTGAAGTTGTAGGACAGAGGAGGAGGTGGAATGTCTTTCATATCTCTTCTTTTGGAGTTATAATTTCATGGCATTCAAGTACTATTATTATCATGTTTTCCATTTCCATTGTTGAAGTTGTGTATTGTTTTCCTGGTTCTACTAACTTCCCTTGAGCAGATACTCATATACATATTCCCATATTTCTCATATTGATCATATTTAATGTTTTTACAGCATTATAATATTTGATATATTCATTGGCTATTCACCAATCAATGGAATCTACTTTGTTCCCAATTCTTTGCTCCTTTAAAAAATGTTGCTATAAAATATTTTTGTACAGGGGACATTTCTTTTTTTTTCATGATATTGTTGGGTCTGTATGTCATCTGAGTGAGATCTCTGGGTCAAAGGGAAGGGACATTCCTAATGACTTTGCAGAATGGTTAGACTAATTCATATCTCCACCAATGGCATATTGGTATTCCTGTCTTTTCATTAGTCTTCCAGTTTTGAATCATCTTTGCCAATTTGCTAAATATAAGTTAAAACTTTATAGTTATCATGATCTGCATTTCTCTTATTATTAGTGATTTGGAATAATTTTTCATATGGTTTTATAGTTTGCAATGCTTTTGAGAACTATGTATCATATATCCATTCACTGTTTGTCCAATGAGTTCTGACCTACTAAAAGGGTAAACCCCTTTGGGAAAGAAAAGACATTCATCCAAATACCTATAACAGGAAAAATTCAGGTGCAGAAAATTTAAGTGATTCACTCCAAAGTCACCCAGCAGAATACATCCTCAAACCTATTCTCCTGGTCCTCATTACCTCAGCTGCCCCACCCAGGAAACCTCAAAGATGTATCTGTCCAACACAGAGATGACCCTGGTTCTGTTGGGTCAGCACGTTGTTAACAGGGTGTCTTGGGTTTCAGGATTTCCATGAGGCAATACTAAAAGCCCTAAATGAAGAAACAGAAGACAATGAAGAGTCCCTAGCCAGAAGTGAACTGCGACAAGGCTTGAGTGAGCTTCCAGCCATCTATGAACTGCACCAAGAGATCCTGAGTGAACTGGAAGAGAGAATCCTGAACTGGTGAGTGACTTCTCTTAGCCTCAAGCTTCTTTGTGATGTTCATGTTTTTGAATTACAATGATCAGAGAGAGAGAGAGACAGATAGACAGAGCCAGAGAGACAAAGAAACAGAGAGAAACAAGAGACAGAGAAATAGAGACAGAGACGAATAGAAACAGACAGAAGAAGGAAGAGAAGGAGGAAGGGAGTCTTCTACAAATACCTTCCTTCATTTTTACCTTTCTAAATCTAATTTTTCTTGTGCAACAAAATAACTGTATAAATATGTACACATATATTGTATTTAACATATACTTTAACATGTTTAACATGTATGGGACTGGCTACCATTTAGGGGAGAAGGTGGAGGGCAGGAAGGGAAAAGTTGGAACAGAAGTGATTGCAAGGGGCAATGTTGAAAAATCACCCATGCATATATTTTGTCAATAAAAAGCTATAATAATAATTTTAAAGATACCTTCCATCATAAGTACCCTGAAATATAAATAATGCAACTCTCATTGTCCCCATTTTCTAGAGGAGGAAACTGAGATTCAAGGAGAAATGAAATTATTTCCACTGTCACATGGCTACAAATTGGCAGAGCCTGGATTTAAACTTGCTTTATGCACCATATACTATATATCATATACCATATGTCTGAGGATAGGGTGATGCACAGAGTGACAGAGCTCTGCTAAGCTAGGACACAAAACAAAAGTAGTAGTGCAAGACCCTGAGACTTTCAAAGGATTTAAAACTGGGAGACACCTTGGACCTGTCTAGTGCTGAAGCAAAGATCCTCCAGTCCAACAGTTGAGGAACTTTTTACAGTTGAGGAAACAGTTGAGTCCATTCCTAGAGGAGGGAGGGGGAAGACTAAAAAGCCATGGCTTTTTCCAGATGTTCCAGCCACTTTTAGTAACAATAATAATAAATTACAGAAGGATTACCTTTAAAGAGCCCAGATTTAGTGATCAATATAGCTGACTCGAGGAAACCATGGAGACTGTAATGTATGATGGCAGACTTACTAAATACCTAGCAAGACATGTCTTGAATGGCTAGAACTATACATCAGAAGCTCATTATCTTTCATGAACTGACAGTGTGCAAATTCCCATACAACAAATGTTGATTATTGTACTATGGTATGGAAATGCTTGTTTTGTTCCCCAAAATGAAAATAAAATAATTTTTAAAAAAAAGAAATATCCCTGAGTACACAATCAAGATCTGCTACTGCAAGTGAACCATTAGACCTAATTTTTGCCCAAATTGACCAGATATAACATTGGTCCGTGAAAATTTAAGAACAATGTTTTTATGTCATCCTGCCAAACATTCATAATCTCTAGGGCATAATTCACCTTTTTAAAAAAGGAAATTAAGAACTAACAGAAGAAATAAAAATCATGTGAGAACAGAACAACATACTTATCATTGACAACATTTTGTTTGCTTCTGGAGTGTTACTAAAGATGCTTGCAGTAAGCCAACAGAAGATGAGCTTATATTCTGATACCTTTATATATCCACAAAAACACAGTTATTTTTATTCATGTTGCCATAGTCCACATATCATCAAAAATAAAAGAATAAAGTAAGAAAAAGACTTGTTATAGGACTGTATCCATCTGAATGCTATCCCCCAATAAGAAGAATGAGATGCTAATAATAATAGTTAACATCTACATATTGCTTTAAAGTTTGCAAAGTGCTTTACATATCTTATTTTATCTGAAGCTCACTAAAGCCTGTAGATTAAAACTTAACTTACCCTTTATTGGCAGGAATTCTTCCACAGGACAAGGATGGAGTGGTTGGAAATCAGAGGGCATGTTTATAGGTTTGCTGGTAATTCTTAAACCATTTATTCATACTCTTCTCCACTCCATTTTTCTTCAGGGAGGAACAGCCAAAGGTGGCTGACATTTTCCTCACCAGGGAACCAAAATTCGACCACCATGTGGCTTATATCATGAAGTTTGATAAGAATTTGGGTCTACTCAATGGAAATTGCATCAAGTCTTCCCAACTAGCCACCACCATCCGAGAATTTGAGGTAAAGTTCTTCCCTCCCTCTCCCTCCACTTTCCCAACTTACTTCTATGTGCACTTTTATTATTGTTGTTACTAGTAATAACTCATGTTTCTGTTGTGTTTTAAGGTCAATAAAGCAGTTGCCTTACAAATAGTCCCACAAAATAGATTATACAAGTATTGAGATCTCCATTTTACAGATGAGCAAACTGGGGCTTAGAAAAGTGACTCACCCATAGTCATGAAACTTTTAAATGTTATTGCTAGCTTTTGAACCCATGTCTCCTGAAGGCAAGTCCTGCACACTCTCTAGTCCCTTCTGAGCTCTTCTTCTTTGATGTTCCATCTGAACTCAGAAGGGGAGGGAACTATTGATTTAGGAAGAAGAAGGATAAATTACTATCTTTTTTCCTCTTCATCTTTCCTATGCTCTCTGCCCTTCCTGATTTGATGGGGCTAAAAGGTCATGGGTTATCATCAGAGCATCACAGATTTAGAACTGGAACAGATCAGTACATAGCTGAGTCTTCTCATTTTTCTGAAGAAGGAAACTGAGTCAGTAAATATCTGAGAATAAGATTTGAATCAAGGACTTCTTGACTCCAAATCTAATGTTCTAGCCACTACACCACAAAAGAGATATGAGACCGCAAGCTAGGAAATAATTATTAATGAATTCTGTGGCGATTGTCTGCATAAAGTAATGATTGGAACTTTGTAGGGATAATCAGGGTAGGTTCCCTAGAGGAGCTAACATAGAACCAGATTCTCAAAGATGCTGAAGGCTCTGCTGAAATTTCTCAGTGATATCTCACTATATCATGGAAGTTACTTTGGGCTGTCAGAGCCTATGGGAGAAGAGCCCAAGCTCACATAAGTCTTGGCAAGTTGGAAAGATTTTGAGGATAGCTTCAATTGCAAAGGCTGGTCACTAGGAAAAGGGGCTCTGAGACCATCTTCTCAGTTTTAGAAGGGCTGGGACCTGCTTCTCTGATGAAATCATAGTTACTCCAAGTTGGGGAAGATTGGGAGGGAAGTAGATCTGGAGTGGAGGGGACTCAGAATAGAATTCAGATTCTATTGAAGCCCTAGGAAAACCTTTCATTCAGAAGGAATTAAGAACTGACCAGAATATTTTTCTTATCTTTCCCCCGGCAGAATCCTCAAAGTGGTGGCCAGAGTGTGAAGCATCAGCTCCTGAAGGTGGTAGAGCACATCTTCCAGTATCAAGTTCTCCTCACAGGTGGGCCTGAGGCGGTCACTAGGGATGTGGGCACGGCAGACCGGGATGGGCAGAGGATAGTTTTGCAGGCTGGGAGGGAGCATTGTGGGTGGAGGAAGGTAAACTTTGTCATTGGGAACAGCTTTCTGCTTTCTGAAGACCCCTGTGAAATATGAAGTCCAGCAGTAAGCAACAAACTTAAGTGGCTTGTATTCAAGGGTGATGATGTTAATGAGGATAGTTAACATTTATAAAGTGTTTAAGGTTTGTAGAGTGATTTATATGTGTATGTATATGTAATATATACATTTACATATGTATACATGTATAAACATTTAATAATTATGTGTACATATATAATTTCATAAGGACATTTATTATATATTTCCTATATTATAGTACACATATTATAGTTTATATATACATGCTATATATTATATTATAACATGTTATATATTGTATATTATGCATATATTTTATGTATTTATAAAATCTCACTTGATCTGCATAACAACCTTTTGAAATAGTTGCTTTTATTATCTTCATTTTATTGAAGAGAAACTAAGACCGAGAGAAATTCAATAAATTGCTTTGTAAATAAATATCTTGGGCAGAATTCAAACTCAAGTCCAGCATTCTGCCTACCACACCAGAAGTTTCGAACTTACTCCTTTTTCCCCATCATTTCCCATAAAACTCTTGAGTGCTGCCAAACTAGATTAAAACAAAATAAATTAAAATACAATTTGTGGTTTTCTAATATGGAGACCATTTCCATTGGAATTGACTCCACTGTATCATACCCCCTAATTGCAAAGTGATGCTTCTCTCCTCCCATAAGTTCCATGGAGCTCTCTGTTTGACGATTCTCTAGGAGTGATTTCAGTAGGAGGAAAGAGATTGTCCTGGGGCTGAGCAAGGAAGAGTTAGGTAATACCATCTGGGATAGCTGGGAAGAGTTCAGGGAGCATGTGAAGAGAAGAAGATCCAGCATAAAAACTGTGCCCCATATTTGTTCTGAATCATCAATAAGCTGTTAGGAGGATAGCAGAGCTTGGTGTAAGGATCCATTATCAGTCCCCCATCTGTGCTCCTCACTGGAGCCCATGAACCCTAGAAAAAAGTATCATTCAACATCATGGCAAACTTGATATTTTGAACTGTGCTATTGGGTATGTGAAGTTCACAATCAATTCCAAGTAAAATTTAATGTCTAGATCTGCCCTATATTATCCCAATGTGTTTCACTGAAAGAAAAAATTGCATTTCACCTTTATTTATGAATATGAGCAATTACATAGCACTTTATGATTTACAAAATCCCATTCCCACAACAACCTGGTGAGATAGCTGGGATAAGCATTGTTTTCCCCACATTTTAGATGACAAAATTGAGGTCCAATCTCCAGAAAAGTAAAATATCTTGTCTATGATCACACAAGTAGTTAATGTTAGACCCTGGACTCACTTACCTCCAGCATTTCCCCTGGGTTTGATAGTGAGCAGGATATTAATGGGGTGTGATGATGGGGATGGAACTGGTGGTGAGAATGAAGATGGTGAGATAACATGGTGATGGCCTAGGGATGATGATGGTGAAGGGGATAAGGTGGTTATGGAATGATAATGGGCTGAGGTTGGTTTTGTTGGTGACGCTGGTGAGCATGGTCATGATGATGATGGTGATGGGGATGGGGATATTGTCGTTGAGGATGGTCACCATGATATGATAGTGACAGAGTGAACCCAACGGTTCATCAGTATGACACTGATGGTTATGGGGAGGACAATGGTACTGATAGTGCCACTCATATGGATCATGTTTACTGGCTCATAAAGTGTTTTTTGCTGTTGCTGACCATGGTGTGACAGCAATCATGATGATGATTGGGGCAATGATAAAACAAATGACAGAGATGATGGGGTGAGACCGTAATACTGATAACTGAGGCGAGTAGAGATTAGTTTTTAATTCGTAACATGGAGAGTTTAAACTAGGTGACTGAATGGGACTACAATCCAAAGAATTCAATACAGAGGCAGAGAACTTATATATAGGGTTTTAGTTAGCTAGGGTTTGCAAACAGAATACATAACCTGAGTATACAATCTTATAAGGAAAACAAAGGCAGATAAGAGGGGCAAGGACATGGGGAGGATGGATAAGCCATAATTCCAGGAAAGGATCACAATATTAATCCTGACAGCATAGGAGTCAAGATGAGAAGGTCTAGGACAGGAGATAGCAGGGCATGGGGAAATACTCAAAAGGAGGGGGAATCATCTTAGCAAGGATAGAGATAAGGCATCTGGACATGTATGACACAATGGTATGTAAAGGGAGTCAGAGCTTCAAGGTTTTTCCTCGGCTTTTTTCTGAACTCAATTTTCTCAGTCCTAATTGCAAGGAAGGGGGGTGGCTATGGATTATTATCCAGGGTTTAACAAGATAGGGGCAGAAGAGGGGAAGGAGGCTACATTCTGGTAATGATGATCAGGATCTTAATGTTGGGGAGCCGAGAATGGTGTCAGTCATCTGATGGAGGTCACAGCACTGATGAAAGTGGTGATAATGGTGCTAGGTGCCCAGTCTAATTCTCTAGGCTAATAAAAATGGGAAGTGAGGATAAGCCAATAGTACTATACTTACTTCCTTACCAGTGTACAACATCTGTGATCCCATGCCATTCCTCTCCCCTTCTCCCCCCACAACCCCTCAAAAGACTATAAGAAGCAGGGGCTGCTTCATTTTTGTTTTGTATTCCTAATGCAACTCTTTGCACAGAATAGACATTTTGTACATTCTTCCCCCCTCCCCAGGCAGTTGGGGTTAAGTGGCTTGCCCAGGGTCACACAGCTAGGAAGTGTTAAGTGTCTGAGACCAGATTTGAACCCAGGTCCTCCTGACTTCAGGGCTGGGGCTCTATCCAGTGAGCCCCTTAGTACATTCTTCTTGAACTGAGTTGAATTCTATCTTTGAAGTAGAAGAATTCAGTTGTCTTTGAATCTCTTCTCTGGCTGAGAATATGGGGTTGCTGACTCTGGGATTAGGTGATTAAGCTCACCTGGAAAGTAACTTTGTGTTTTGATTCTCATTCTTCCAATAGATTATTTGAATAACCTTTGTCCAGACTCAGCAGAATATGAAAATACCCAAGGTAAGTACAGGAGACTTAGTTCTGGTTAGAATTAGATCAAATCTTCGTGGCTGGTTCAATTAACCTGACATTCCTTCCTGGCTTTTATGAATTATAGCATAGCCTTCTTGATGAAACACATTGAGAACCTATGAAATTATTAGCTTCTGGTCCCCAAATTATTTCTCACAAGCTTTGCTGACCCAGGGGATGATTATGAGCCTATTATAGGGAATTATGGAAAATCTGAGAATTCCCAAATGTGGTTGGATTGGAATGATTTTCAAGCCCAAAGAAGAGAGAGTCATGGCCAATACTTGGGGAGGAAACATGCTTGAACCTGGAAAGCTTTATTGCTGAAAAATAGACAGTTTTCCCTCTATTTCATAGCAATATCTAGCTTATGTCTTTAGCATGAGCTCATCATCTGGTGCTCTCATCATCTTCTCCACCTGAGTTGCCCAAACCTCACAGGTTAAGGCAATGTTAGAGACTCGGAAGTCTCCTTGAATAGACAGGGAACTTTCTGAGGGCAGAAAACCCTTCTCTGGCATTATTCCTCATGGGATGCTCCTGGGACTGCACATCCCAAATTTTCTGAGCCAGAGAATTCTGTCATGCTCATCCAAAAAGCACTTTCCACACACCCTCAAGCACTGGGCACTGAAGGGATTACTGAAGGGATTTAATGTCCCTTAATGGAAACATGCATCCTTCTCTCAAGGAACATTTTAGTAGTAGAGACCAATCATCCCTTCAGGAAGGATAAAGGAACTATAAAGTGTGTACTTATGTGAAACATGTAAAAAATTAGAAAGAAGGAAAATTAAGTGAAAATCTTTCCTTGTCAAGGAAGACTTCAAGGAGAAAATAATGCTTGAGAGAAGTTCAAAAGACTCTTCTTTACTGGTCCTCCAAAAATATTTTGTGTCTGTCTCAGACTCCTCATTGAGTCTTAGTCCAGAGCTTGGTTCTTAGGGAATGGGTGCAAGTACTCAATGGCTAAGCCCAAGAGGACCTGGTATAGGCCCAGTGAGGGGCTCCAACCATAAAAATCACAGAATAGCCCAAGTCAGGCAGGCCACTAGTCAACCAGGATTACTTTAAGTTCTTTGTTTAATATACTTTTTTCACTTAAGAGTATTTTTTCCAATTGCACATATAGTTTTCAACATTCATTTTTGTAAGATTTGAGTTCCAAATAGTTCTCCCTTCTTCCCTTCCTTTCTTCCTTCCTAAGATAGCAAGCAATCTGATATAGGTTATATATGTGTGATCATAGTAATCATATTTTCGCATTAGTTATCTTGTAAAAGAAGAATCAGAACAAAAGGAAAAAACCAAAAATGTGAAAATAGGATATTTTGACCTGCATTCAGTCTCCATAGTTCTTTCTTTGGATGTGGATAGCATTTTCCATCATGAGTCTTTGGGGATCAATATATTACTGAGAAGAGTTAGATCAGTCATAGTTGGTCATCACACAATATTGCTGTTACTGAATACAGTATTCTCCTGGTTCTGCTCACTTCACTCAGCATCAGTTCATGTAAGTCTTTTCAGGTTTTTCTGAAATCAGCCTGCTTATCATTTCTTATAGAAGGATTTCATTATAATCATAGACCACAATTTGTTCAGCGACTCCCCAGCTGATGGGCATCCCCTTAATTTCCAACCTTTTGCCACCACAAAGAGAATTGTTATAAATATTTTTTACATGTGGGTCCTTTTCCCTTTTTATGATCTCTCTGGGATACAGACCTAGCAGTGGTATTGCTGGATCAAAGGGAATGTACAGTTTTGTAGCCTTTTGGCCATAGTTTCAAATTGCTCTCTAGAGTGGTTGGATCAGTTCACAACTCCACCAACAAAGCATTGGCTCAGCCAGTAGTTCCCAAGTACCCTATATGTGCCAGGCACAGTGCTAAGAATACAAAGAATATTGAGAATGCAAAGAAAAGCAAAAGGCAGTTCCTGCTTTCAAGTTGCTTCATCTCTAATGGATTTAGCCCAGATGGTCCTGTCCCAAGGCAGAGATATTGAGGGCTATTGTTATTTTCTGGGAAAGGGAGAGGAAGAATAATGACCTTATTACTTGCTTGATAGTTAGAGGGTTGCCAAGTAGGTATGTGCCCCTTTTACCCCAGAGAACCCACTTTCTGCTCCCTTTCATTCCTCAGATGCTCTGGCCCTCATCTCCAAAGTCACAGATCGAGCTAATGACAGCATGGAGCAAGGGGTAAGTTCTAGATGTCCCTGTCCATCCCCTTGGCGAAATCTCTCAAAACAAGATGATGGGATGATCCCAGCAGTCTGGGCTTGTGGCTCAGGGGAACAAGGAACTCCTCCCTGGAGGTTGAGTGATAAGTTGTTGGGCCTTCTATCGCATCTATCCCTCCACAGAGATAGAGTAATAGATTGTTTCAGATCTATTAGTCAACCAATAAGTTTTTAATTGAGAACAACTATGAGCAAGGCACTGACCTATATAACCAGATTCATAAAGAGATATAAAATGTGGGCCTTCCCCTCAAGCAGCTTTTATATAATAACATATAACTATTTATTCACTAAATAACTAACATTTACATGGTGTTTTAATATTTACAAAATGTTTTTACATACAGTATTTCATTTGATTCTTACAACAGCCCTGTAAAGTTGGGGCTATTATTAAGCCTATTTCACAGTTGAGGAAACTGAGGCTGGGACTGGGTAAAGCAACCAGCCCACTGTCACAAAGCTAATAAATGCCTAAGGAAGATTGGAACTCACTGGGACTGTACTTTTCATTCTTCCCCATTTCATTTCATTCAAAAGAATCAATATTCTAAAAAGCATCAATATGAGAATAAAATCTGGCTGTCCTAGTCCTGGTTGTCTGACCTGTTGTCTCATCACACTCAGCTGCAGGAGAGCCCTGTATTTTGAATGAGGGAAGCAGGGAGAGAAATATCCTGGCTTTCTGGGTCCCATTAGAGCCCTGGGTTAGCCAGCCCTCTCTCATCCCCTCAAGGACAGGATTCTCCCTGCCTGCTGAGCCATCGGGAGGGCACACAGTTGGCCCCATGGCCCCTTCCTGCTGAGGGACTGCAGGATTTCTCCAAGACTGGTCCCTATGGCCTTGCCCCGGGCAACAGCTAGAGGTGCCAGGCCCAGCCAAAGCCCAAACTCCAGGGGATGCAGGCAAAAGGAGCTGGATGTTCCCAGCTCTCCTCCATCACAACCTCCCAACAACTGCAAGCATTTGGGGAACAGATGGGAAGCCTCCCATCATCCCCCCTGAGCCTGAGGTCGGCACTCGGAGAGTGGATTTTCCCCATTAAGAATCAAGGCCAAGAGACTGCCCCTCTCCCTTGCCCGAGAGCAAAGACACCAGGCAGTGTCCCCAGAAGGAGTGCCAGGGCAGCCGGTGGCTAAACGACTGCTGGCACTGACCCTGAGTGATAGTTGCAGTTTCTCCAGGAAACAAAGGCCTCCCGTTGTCCTCCAAGCCAGCTGTGCACAGCTGGGAAGTCCCTCTTCCCCTCTCTGGCCCCAACTCTCTAGGATGAACGGTTCCTCCACCCCAGCTCTCCTTTGATCTGTCAGCAAATATGCCTGGCAAGATGGGCCAGGTTTTGCAGATCCTGTTAAAACACTTGTCTCCTTGGCTTCCCCAGGCAGCTGATTCTGGCCTGTCTCAAGGTCTTTGGGCCCCCGTGCAACTCCCCGCTGGCTTCAGAGAGGTCCCCTGGCCAGCTGGGAAGGCTAGGACTGTCTTTGGGGTCCTCTTCCTCATTCTCTTTCTGGCACTGAAACTGCAGTTCCCTCAAATCCCCTGTAAGATCATGGCCTTAGAATGGTTCAGCCAGAAGAGATCCTAAAGGTCATTTTATAAATATGATAAGATTTAAATTATCATAATAAATAATAATTAACATTATAAAATATAATACATTAACATCAATATGTAAATGTTATATAAAATATTAATTTATAAATTTTTTGTTTTTATTTTATTTCATTATTTTTTTTTATTATAGCTTTTTATTTACAAGTTATATGCATGGGTAATTTTACAGCATTGACAATTGCCAAACCTCTTGTTCCTATTTTTCCCCTCTTTCCCCCTACTCCCTCCCCCAGATGGCAGGCTGGCCAATACATGTTAAATATGTTAAAGTAATTTATAAATTTTTATGAAAATAATAATTAGCATTAATATAGTGCCCTCTATGTGCTAAGCTCTTTACAAATAGGATTTCTCTTTCCAACAATCCTGGGAGGTAGTTGTTATTAGCATCTCTATTTTCCTGGTGAGAAAACTGAGGTCTGCAGTAGAAAGAGGCAAGATTTGAACTCAGATCCTTAAATTCCAAAATGAGCTCTCCACTCTATCCCACTGTTTTCCCAGGGTTCAAGTGTCTGTTCTTCCATTTACATCCTTGGTGACCTTCACCTCTCTGGGACCCAGTTTCTTCATCTGTAAAACCAAGAGGTGATTTCTGAGACTCCTTATCATTCTGAAGACGTGATGCTATAAATCAAATAAACTTTATAGTTTTGGAAAAGCCTAGAAGTTATTTTACCCTCTCTCCATTCTGATTTGCCCATCTGTGAAATCTGCTTTCCTTAACGATTTATCACAAATATTAAAAAGATAACAGCTTTATCCCTGTCATATTGACAAGCCAGGGTAAAGGTTACTCAGCCTAGCCTCAGAGGGCCTGCTTCTGGGCCCAGCTGCGGTATGAAGGGTCAGCTATAATTCCGGATTAGAACAGAGGCAGAGGCCCACTGATGGTCCGGACAATTCTGATATCAGCCTCAAGCTCCAACTTCAATCCTCCTGACTTTCCTGGGGGCTCATTTATTAACCTTGAGTTATCATCCAGCAGGGACGGCCAGTATATCCAACTTCCTTATGGCCTCATCCATCATGTTAGATGAAAAGACCTACCTCCTCTCCCCGTTCTGCTTTCCTCCTTTGCACCCTTTCTCTCTCCATTCCTTCTTCATCCTGATTTCTCTTTAACCTGGTAAGTCCAGTGTAATGGAGACACTAACACTAAATCAGTGCTGGGTTCTGGACCTGAGTCAGGAGACAAGTTCAAGCCCTAATCCTGTCAGAGACTTGTATTACTTTAGAAAAATCCCTCCTTATTTTGGGCCTCAGTTTTTTTCCCTGAAGAGGGAGAAGAAAAGGAGATCATTAAATGAGATAAACTCTGAGGTCTCCTTCAGTGCAATTCCATTCCTCTATTTTATCTTGCTGAATTTATTTTTATTCACATATTCACTTATGTTCCATTCCTCCCTCCATCCACTCACATTTGTCAGCAGTAGATGTCACTCTGAAAACTTGGTCAAGTCCTAATCAATCAGTCAATCAACAAACATCCATTAAATGCAAGATACCTGTGCTGAATGCTGGGGATAAAAATACAAAGAATGAAATAATCCATACTCTGAAGGAACAAAACTGCTAATTAATATAATAAAGAGGCTTGAGGGAGGTGGTAGGGCAATGTTTAGCCATTGCTCACACCTGTGGGGTTGCTCAGACCAAACTTTCAATAGTTGCTCCCAAGAAGAAATATTATCATCCTGATCATGGTATCCAGGAGGCAGGGTATCTCTGCCTCTGTAGGGGAGGTAGCGTGGCTTAGTGGATAAAGCAATGAGTCAGGAAAAGCATCACAATACTGTGAAAAGAGCAGTCGGCAGATCTGAGTTCGAATCTATCTCTGGTGTCTCATGCTTATGTGATCTCTGGCAAATGGATTTACCTTCCTAAGCCTCAGTTTCCTTATCTGTAAATGAGGCAGTTGGTCTCTTCTAGCTTTATTGAAAATTATGCTTCAAAATACTTACTAGCTGATGGATTTTGGACATAGCCTCTCCAAGTCTCCTTCCCCTCACTAACATCAGCCCTCATCCTAGAGGGCATCCAAGCAACCCTCTGAGTATTAAATGAGGTATAATATTCGTGTAAAACACTTTGTAAACCAGGGTGTCCCAAAAGTCTTGGTGCAGTTTTGAGTATTAATAATTTCAGAAATATACATGCTACAAACTTACCAAAAAAAATTAAAAGATCAATTATTTAAATTTTACATATTATTGTGTTTCTTATTAAAATACAGTATAACCTCACTCTTTATGCTATACACTGTGCTAGTTGGTTTTCAAATTTTGCTAAAACTTTACTCAGCTGCTGCTCATTGCCTGAAAGGATTGAATATAGAATTTTGACATTAAGATCCTCCAAAAAGTGAAGCTTTTATTGTTGTGGTAAGATCCCAGGTAAAGAGGTCTATAAGAGGACCTCCTCCCCCAACCCACTGATCTGAGAAAGTATCATCCACAAGCTGTTCCACACACAATGTGTAATGATACACATTTTTGTCTTATGGAAAATTAAAAGTATAGGGGCAGCTAGTTGATGCAGTGGATAGAATACCAGCCTTGAAGTCAGGAGGATCTGAGTTCAGATCTGATCTCAGACACTTAACACTTCCTAGAAGTCACTTAATCCCAATTGCCTCAGCAAATATATATATATATATATATATATATATATATATATATATATATATATGTTATTCAAAATTCTTCTAACTAAATAAATACAAAAATAGATATATATATATATACTTAAACTTTCAAATGATAAAGGTTTTGTAAATTTGTAATACTTGTACTCTTAGAATCATTAAAGCTTATAGCCACATTAAGACTTTTGGGACACCCTGTCAGCTATTTTTATGTGTATGTGTGAGTGTGAGAAAGGAGGGAGGGAGGGATGAGGGGAGAGAGAGAGAGAAACAGAGACAGAGACAGAGAATCAGAGAGAGACAGATAGAGAGAGAAGAGGTGTATGTATGTGTGAAGATGCTGCCAAAATGTGCAAAGGCACTCACATGTTTCCAAGTTATGCATCCCATCTACCTTTCCATTCTGATATCACCCTTTCCCTCCATATCCCCTGAAATGTCTCCCACTAATTACTCCCTCAGTAAAGCAAAGTAGGCACAATGGTATAATAGAAAAATCACTGAAGCTGGAGTCAGGAAACCTGAGTTCAGGATCCACCATCTCTGAGCCTCAGTTTTTACCTGTAAAAGACTCTCATCAGGCTCAAATGAGAGAAAAGCTGTGAAGGGGCTTTGGAAAATAGAAATTTCATAACAGACATGGGGAGCTCTTTCAAGAAGCACCGCCTCTTCAGCAGCGAGACAATCTTGGTGCTTCCCAGAGGACACTTTAAAATGTCTTTGCCATCAAGCCTGCATTACTCTGTGCTCATGTCTCTGGGTCTGGTGCATCTGTGTCCTATTAACCAAGCTCTTAAGTAGCTTCTTGAGTTATGGAATCCCTCTTCCCTTTATGTCGGCTTCCAAAGCAGGGGAGATTGGGAAGGCAGGGGATGGGAGGAGCAAGGCCGAGGGGGACAGAGAAGGAGGGAGACAGAATGGAAGAGGGAAGAAAAGAAATCAAATCCACATGTGGAATGCTTCAATGGCCAAGGGGTAGGAGGAGGAGGTCTATTACTCACGACTCTTGGGCTCTCCCTTCAGCCTCCTGGTTTCCTTAAGAAATAGGACTTGGCAGAGAACTTGTAGGGACCCATAATGGCACCATGTTTTATCACTGGAGCAGCCTTACCCGGTGACTTTCTGCCAATTCTGATATGACTTTCCTTCTATTTTACATTATAGTTCCTTACCCAATAATAATCCCATGGGCCTCTAAGGGGCTTTCTTCCTTCTTTCCACTATCCAAATGTTGCCATACCTGTCTTACTGCTTGCTCTCTCCAGATTCCCTCCTTCATTCCTCAGAACTTCTCAAACATGGTCACTCACCCTCTCTCCTGTCCTTTCTTTTCACACAAGCTAAGGATTTTACTTGTTCCCTTGGTTTCATTCCCTTCTGCCTTTTCTAAACAATTTAATCTAATTTAATTTAATTTAATCTAAACAATTTTTTGGATATAATGAACCCCCAGATGAGTAAACTCCCTCTACCAATACAAATTAGCTTCTTTGCAATTTACAGTCTTGGAGTTACCTCAATATATAAATATATTCAAGGTAATTTGAAGAAGGGATGAGCACTAACATCTGAAAAGATCATTAACCAGCTTATATCTATTCCCCCTCAATCTCATCTTTCATATGGATCCATTTTTCTTTCTTCTCATTGCTACCTTATTAATATGGACAATTCTCATTGTCACCATCATCAGTACCGTTTTTCTGGACTTTACAATAAACAGGGGTTACTGCATCCACTCTCTCCATTCCAACACAAACACACCTTTGAGGCTACTTCTTAAATAACCTTTGTTTCTGCATTGATCTGGTTATTGTCATTCCTCTGCTCAAAAGTCTTCGGTGGCTCCCTACTACCCACCTAATAAAGTTCATGCTTCTTTCCCTAACATACAAAGTCCTCGTTAATTTAACAGCACCCTACCTTTCTAGCTTTGTCTCATACTGTTCTCTCTATAGTCTATACCCCAACTGAATTAAACTGTTCCCTAAATATGCCCTATACTTTCCTATCTCTAGGCTTTTGTTCAAGATGTTTCCTATACATGGAATGGTCTTTCTCTCACATGGGATCATAAGATAATATATTTAGAGCTGAAAGAGATCTTGGCCAACATTCATATTGTAGAGAGAACACAAAGGCCCAGAGAAATTAAGGGATTATCTAATCTGGTACCTAGGTACCAGACTTAGGATATATGAAACCAAATCCTCTTGTTCCAAACCCAATTTTCTTTCCACAAAACCCTGATTTTTTTTCTTTAAAGCCCAAATCTTATGCTACGTGCTGTTATTATTACTGATATTCTCCCTCTTATCTGAAATAGTATTTAATGTCCTGACCACATAATATTATTATAGTCACCAGTTTTTGTACCTTATTTCTCTATTAGACCATAAGTTTCATAAGAGCAAAAACCATGTTTAATCTAAATTTTGTATCTACCAAAGTGGCTAATATAGTACTTATTGGGAATTTAGATTAATATGATTTAGAACTAGAAGTCTTTGAGACAATTTAGTATAACTATTTCATTTTACATGTGACAATTCTGAGGGCCAGTCAGGCCAGATGACCTAGCTGAAGTCAAACAGAATACAAATAAGCAATTTCTAATTTTCAACATTAGTAAATATTTGACAAAGAAGCTGTGGGTTTCTCTTGCCCTCCCTCTGTCTTATTTTTTCCCTTTCTCTGTCTCTCTTATTCTCTGTCTCTCTCATATCTGTAGAGTTAGATAGCTATATCAGGATTCCTATACATTTTTCTGTTTCTACATCTACTCCTTCCCATCTTCATTCTAGTTCTGTCTTTGTCTCTGTACCCCATCTTTATCTCTCTGTGTGTATCAATATCTTTCTCTTTTTCTGTGTATTTTGAGCTCTTAATGGATATTGATTTCCATGGCCTTTTGGCCAGGAGATTGGGCCAAATAGCACAGCTCTCTATCCCTTGCGTACCCATCTGTCAGCTCTTGCCACCATTGATGCTCCATATCTGAGCAACCTCTCCATCCTACACAATCTCTCTGGTTGCTTGTCAGGGCCTGAATTGATCCTACTTGGAGGGTAGGACCAATTCGCCAATCCCTCCCCAATCCTTTTCCAGCAGCCATACTATTACTTATACATGGAAAAACCCTCCTTGCTCCACCCCCATCTCTGCCTGGGAAAATCCTATTCTAATTCAAATAGCATCTCCTCAGAGAAACCTCAGATTTCTTCAAGTAATTTCCCTCCCTCTTCTTCCGCAGAACTGTGCTTACAGTTCCCTCAGGTTATTAGTTATCTCCTTAATTGTATTATGCTTAATTATGTACAAGTCTTATCCTCCCCTAGACTGTGATGTCCACAAGGGCAGGGACTATGTCTTAACCATCTCTTTCTCCCTAATTGTGCACTGAATACTTGCAGGTTCTTAATAAGTGTTGATTGGGTACGTACATGGATAAAAAAAATGAGGAAATGAAAAATATCAGGCTTCTCCTAATCTCTCTGACCCATTTAAAGCCTCTACTCCTGTCTCGCCCTCAGGAAAACCTCCAGAAGTTGGTCCACATTGAGCACAGCGTCAGAGGCCAGAACAACCTCCTCCAGCCAGGAAGGGTAAGCACAGTGGGTGAGGCCCCTGATAAGGCCATTGTTTGGGGGCCAGTTTTATTTTGGATCAGTGGAGGGTGAGACCTCAGCCCAGCCTGGCTACAGGTGGTGTTTACTGGTCCAGGCTAGGCTGGGCTCTGGGCCTGGGAAGGAGGGAGAGGCCAGGACCTCTTGTTCTACCTGGCCCAGGGCCAGAAGCTAAGGGCAAAGGGCCTGGGCTGGTGGCTTGTCTTATTCCCCAGGGTCAGGGTTGGTACCCATAGTCATGCGTCATGTTTCCATAGGAAGAAGCATCCATGCCCTGTGAACAGTCCTCCACTTTTAAAGGAGTTGATGTGTGTTTTTGTCTCAGAGTTCAGAAGAGGCACCCCTCCTCTTGAAGAAGAGAAAATCAATTGGTTTTAGCGGGGAAAGAAGGGGAACATTCTCCCCCCCCCAAAAAAAAAAAAAAACAACTCTATGGAAAGTCCCTGACCAAAAGAAAAAAAGAGGTCTCCTGAGAGCTGCTCATAAGTATAAAAAAAATTGGTTTATTTTTAAGGGGAAAGAAATCCACCTGGTTTTAATATTATGAATAATGAACATAAAACCCTATTGACAAACAACCATAAACAATGTCATTTCCATATTATTGCCAATTAAGGAAAAGAAGCTGAGAGAGAAAATAGAAGGTGGTGCTGGCAGGGTTATATTTGGAACTAGCATTTATTCTTTTTCTGAGGCTTTTTCTTAAATCAAATCCACGCTTTGGCTTAATTAGAACTCAGTAGGGGTGATCAGAAAGAGTGCTGGATCTGAAGTCAGAGGACCTGGCTTTGTGCACCTGATTCTCTACTGCTCAACCACCTGTGGGACCTTGGACAGCTCACGTCACATTCCTGGAGCCTCAGTTCCTCATCCCTGCCCCATCCTCTGGGCAATGAGATATGACTAATTTGGGAGAAAGGTTTGCTCCCCTCCTCTTGCTTGACAAGTGTTCTGGGGACTGAATGGCCGATTACAAGGAGCCAGGTACTGACACCGGATTATTCTTTGCAGGAATTTCTGAAAGAAGGGACTTTGATGAAAGTGACAGGAAAGTCCAGACATCCTCGGCATCTCTTCTTGGTAAGACTCTAGAATGGCTGGGGCCAGTCTGCCCAGCAACTAGCTTTTATTGGGTTACAAAGAAAAGCAAACAACATGACCCTTGCCTTCAAGGACCCCCAATTCAGTGATAAAGAGACTTGATAAACTTGCCTAGCCAGAAAGGACTGTCTCTGGCGTCTTCTGACCTCCATTTCTAGCCTCCTTTCCTTGCAGTGTAGTAGGACACTCTGCATTAGTTTTCAGAAGATCTGGATTAAATTCTCAGCTCTGTCACTTAATAGCTGTGGCCTTGAGCTAACCAACTCAATAATTATCTACTATGTGAAGCATTGGGGTTGGGTGCTTGGGACATTTAATTAATTAAGCATAATCTCTGCCCTCCAAGGAACTTATATTGTCCAATGATGGGAAGCTGGACGGGGAAGCAAAGATACAACATGTAAATACACACACACACACACACACACACACACACACACACACATGCCTATTTGAAGAGGAAGATAGAAATGGCCATTCAAGGGAGATCGGGAAAGGCAAGAAGGAAGTTAGGGATTCTAGGGGTCTCTCCTAGGTATGGGATACAGCTTATCCAGAGACACAGCAGAGGTGGACAGGTAAGTAGGAGGTGCTGCAAATAAGTTGTTGTTGCTAGAACATAGAGTACATGAAAGGGAACAATGTCCAATAATCCTGAAAAGGCTAGAGCCAAATTGTAATGGATCTTTAATGCCTAGCTGAGTAGTTTGTAGGTGTCTATAACTATGGCCTATAACTAAATGATTTCCAAGTTCTTCTTGGCTTTAATATTCCATATACTAAGGTTCCTCCAAGCTCCTAATGTTCAATGCCTTCTTTTTTTTTCTCTAAGCATCTATCCTGTGTTCCATTTTTTGTAGGATCTTGCTTTTAGAAGCTATTCTGAGCTCCATTAAGGTGTCTTAAAGAGTTAAGGTTGCACTTTCTTCCGAGGATTATTCACATTTTCATAGGAATCATAGACTGTCCAAACTACATGAGAAAAGAGTCCCCCACCCCAGGTTGTACTATGATGTGGTTGGTGTTTGGGTAATCAGGATTGCCACCCCTTCTTTCTTGACCTTGCCCTGATATGAGTGGAACTTCTTTAGTCTTGGCTATTACTATTTCTTTCAGTCTCTTTCTGAATGCCACGCCTCTGGGAGGGATTTTCCTCTCAAATCTAGACTGGGAAAAGGGAAAGAAAATAAGGCTCACCTAAAATACCAGCGCAACTAGTCATGGTCTTCACCCTTCTCCCTAATAACCTCTGACTCTTTCATTGCCTAGAGAAATCTAGGTATGTTTGGTTTTTTTTTAATCTGTGTACTAGAAATATTTTTAGATGGATTAATAACTCTTTTTTATTTAGCTCTGAGCTCCCAGTCAGTGGTTGGCTTGCCAAAAACAAAACCAAAAAAAACAACTCACAGTTAAAAACACATCTTTCTCTTTTCCCTGGTATTCCTTCACTGCAAGTGAGCAGCAGAACAAGATAGGTTCAAGGATAAAGTCAATAGAAAAACAAATAAACTTTGAATAAGTAGAGGTAAGACTCTATCTTAGGAAAAGATCAAGAAGGGAAATGAAAAATCATAACCTCTTGATCCTCATTGAAGGATCTCTCCCCCACTTCATTGGAGGTGGGAAAGAAGAGGATTGAACTGAATGACTTCCAAGATCCCCTGAAGATCCACCTTTCCAGGGACAATTGTTAACTGGTCCTCCCCAGAGGGAGGGGAATCAGGGGAAGGAGGGAAAGAGGTATGATAGGAGAGTGACAGGAAAGTCTGTACCCTGCTCACAAACCTGTCCCTCCCCATCTCTCCACATCAAAGCTTCGTTGAGCTTTAAAAGGTTGTCTTTGGAGCTCATGTTAATCTGATGTCTCTAATCCAAGGGGTAGTGAAGCCCATGATCAGATTTGCCTTGGTGCCTCCAGTGCGCTCACGATGGCCTTTAGAAAGATGAGGATCTTTGTCCAGTAGGGGACATCTTCCCCACCTTCCTAAACAGAGGATACATCTCTTCTTTCCTCACTTGCTTCAATGTCAGTCCTCCCTTTCTACTTCTCATCTACTCTGAACTGAACTGATATCCAGATTGCTGGATTCTCACAATAAAGTAACATCCAATAGGGACTGATGGGATTCTCCCGAGAACATAAAAGCGTCCTGGCTATTATTCTAGGCTTAGAGAGTTGGATGGGAACTTAGAGGCTGACCAAATCCAACACTTCATTTGATAAGTAAGGAAACCAAGGTAAGAGAGATTAAAGGACTTGTTAGGATCAAAGAGATAATAAGTATCTGAAATAGGATTCAAATTCAAATCTTCCTTCAATTTAAGTCCACACTATACCACCACCCTTGTTACTATGGGCATGCCCTTTAAGCCTCAGTTTCCTCAACTGTAAAAATATCTGTGATACATACCTCACAGAATTGTTAATGAGCTCAAATAAATTATTGTATACAAAGTAATATGCAAACTTCAAAGCACTATCTTGACATTTATTGTTGTTGTTATTATTTCTATTTACTGCCTGTATTTCGAGCAGCCATTTTGGCTCCTCTTCTTAGTTTCAGTTGAGTTCCAGATAACTGAGATTGCCAAACAGCTAAGGCTGAAAAGGGTGTCAAGGCACTACAAACCTCAGCTAACATAGGAAGAATCTGAGTGGTTTTCGATCTACTTTTAGCAGCTGGGAGTTAGAAAGGAGAATTTGATGTTTTTGGTGTGTGTGTATTTGTGAGTGTGTTGTTATATGGGTGTGTAAGTGACCTTTTGTCAAACCTCAGAGTCATCAGGCTTCCCTTGGCCAGTGATATTGTTGAATTTGGGGCTTCCTGCCAGGATGTTTTTGGTGTTTGGCTGGCCCACTTTCCCCTGAGGTCTTGGCTCTGCAAAGGGTTTTGCACAGACAGAGCTAACTCAGCCTTACCCCCTCCTACTCACCACCCCTCTGTTCCTACACACCCATGGGAGGTCCCCAAGGAGACACTCTCTGTGATCTCAGCCTTCCAAGAATTCCTCTAGAGAACCTGCTCGTGGAGTGAGAAGTAAAAGGAATAGGCAGCCTTGGTGGGTTTGGGGGTCCTTTTCTGCCACGCTGCTCCTGGGCTTGGGCTTGTAGAGACAACTCTACAACTCAAGCTTTTGTATGGGTGAGTATTGCAAGCAGAAGAATCTCATTGTACTGAGAATATTAAATTCTTGGGAGAAAGGCTTGGAAGAGGTCTGAGAGCCAAAAAGTGAACTATTAAAGGTTGTCTAAGAATTCACATCAAATTTAGTCTTTCCTCACAAGTTCTACTGCAAGCATTTCTGAGTTTCTACAGAGTCCCCTGAAAACCACATCAGACACCGTCCTTACCCTTAAAAAGGTTACAGTCCAGGTGGGAAAACAACTCATACCCAAGACAGTCAGCCAACAAACCTAAATGCTTAATATGTGCTAGGCAATGAGCTAAATGTCAAAGGTACAAAACCAAAAATGAAACAGTACTTGTCTTCGGGTAATATATTCTAATAAAGAAACAACTATGGGTATAATTAGAAATATCCCGGGAAATGGGAAGTGGGAAATAATCAGGGGGTACATGAAAGAGCCCATGGAAGAGGTGCCATTGGCGCTGAGTTCTGAAGGAGGCTAGGAATTCTAAGAGACAAAGATGAGAAGTGAATGTATTCCAGGCATGAGAAAGATAGGAGATGGAATGTCCATTTGTGAGGAACAGATTTTGTCCTGTTTGTCTGGACCACAGAATTCATGGAAGTGAGGAACATGTAATAAAGTTGTGGTAGTAGTCTGGAGTTGAGTTGTGAAAGAAAAGAAAAGAAAATGATGTAGGATGGGACAGTTGAGGGTGACAAAAAGGACTATAGAAAATGAGGGGGGGAAAAGAGAGATTGTTGAGGTCTGTGGTGGTCAAAGAATGCTTCTTGGAAGAGGCTCTACTTTAACAGGGTCTTAGAGGAATGGAGGGGAGAGGGAGATGTGGTATTCCAAGCAGGAGAAGTCATGGGCACAAAGATACAGAGGAATATGGCAGTGAGATAGCCAGGCTAGTTTAAGCCTATGGTATGAGTTGAGGAAAAGAGAGAGATGAGACTGAAAAGAGTGTGAGATCAGATTATAAAGGACCTAGACTATGAAGAATTTGGACTTAATATAATAGACAATGGAGAGCCATTCTAGTTCCCATGACAGTAGTATCTTAGAAACAAGCATTTATTAAATGCCTACTGTGTGCCAAGCACTGTGCTACATGACATACAAATATCTCCTTTTGTCTTCAAAATAACCCTAGGAAATTAGTGCTATCAACAGCCCCATTTTATACTTGAGGAAACTGAGGAAGAGATTAAGTGATTTGCCCCAAATTCATACAACTAGTGTCCAAGGCTGGATTTGAACTCTGGTTTTTTCTGACTCCAAGTCTAGTGCTTTATCTATTATATCTCTAACTGTCCTCTCTTTGACTCCCAATCTAGTGCTTTCTTTCTTTAAAAGCACAGGGCAAAATAAATGTATATTGAATTTAACTGAATGGATCTGGAAGTTGAGATCCAGATTTGAGTCTCTGACCTGTCACTAGCCATCTTCATGATTGAGTAGGTCATTTCACCTCCAAGATAATAATAGGTCATGGTATTTAGGGCTGGATAGGGTCTTAGAGACCACCTATTTCAACCCCCTCATTTTGACAAAGAAGAAAATGGACCCAGAGTCAATGATGCATCTGAGTTCATGCAACAAAGATCTGGACCAGCATAATTGAAAGACGGGTCTTTCTCTTCCAATCCAGAGCCCTTTTCACTACATCATGTTGCCACTCCTTGAGCCCAGATTTCCTTGACCCTCTAACATGATCAGATTGGACTTGCTTATCTCTAAGGCAAGGTCCCTGCCAGCTCTGACATAATGGGATAAAAAGACTACTTAAGAAAATTGTTATTTTTTTTCTCCTGTTTAATGCTCCAGTTGGAGAAATTACAATTCCAAAACTCATGGGGAGTCAGGAGAGGCCCAGGACCTTACAAAGGTCCCAGGTGAGTGGTGGCCCAGGGTACATATTGGAGAAAAGACCTCAGGCCTTTTATCAGAAACATGCCTATAGACACAGAGATGTCTTATGGGAAACCACCAAATATTCCTCTTCTTTCTCTGATCACCAAGTCACAGGACAGGCCTCGGCTGCTGGAGATTAGAGGTTTATTTTCTTCTTTGTGTGTGGTTCAGAGAAAGGAGTAAAGTAAAAAGCACCTCTCAATTGGCAATTAGCAAACAAAGCCACACTGAACATTTAATAAAATCCTGGGATGCTAATCACAGTTGCCATGGCAGCACTGTGCGCTGGGGGCAGGTTAAAAAAAAATGGGAAGGAGAGAGATGAAATATGCCCATTCTTGATAAATTAAAAAATCAGCTTTGGAGGCTGCAAGCTCAGCAGGGCATTCTGGGAAGCAGCTGATGGCAGACAGGATCTGTGCCTTTCCTTTCTCTCTTGATGACTTAGAATAAGCCCCAAGTGCTGTCCATCACTCCATTGGCAGCTGGTTTTCCCATTGAATTGAGAACTCTGCTGCCCTGAACATGAGCAAATACCCCACACTCAGAGTTATGGAATAGTAGAGACAAAAAGAGCTTTAGAGTCCAAACTCCTTATATTACAGAAGAGGAAACTGAGGCTCAAGGAAGAAAAGTGACTTGCCATGAAAGTTTAGGGACAGATCCAGGTCTGACATTTAGTTCTCTTACTTGTTAGCCTGGCCACGGTATAATAGGAAAAAGTGCTAGGTTTGGAGTCAGGGAATCTCTGTGCAAATATTGACTCTATCCCTTATTACCTTTGACTTAGAGACAAAGACTCTACGACAAACCACTCTAACTCTTTTGAGTCACACTTTTCTCTTCTGTGAAATGAAGGGATTGGAAATAGATGATCTTAGAAGACTCTTCCCCTAAGATCCTGAATCACTTCACTATAAAACTGATGTAGTTAAATCAGATTAGATGAGGTCTAAGGTCCCTTCTAGCTCTGTGTCCTATACTCAGTGCATGGATTAGTGTGAAGAAAGGTAGATTTAGAGTCAGGGAACCTGAGTTCAAATCCCAGAGCTATCGCTTACATTATTGTATGACCTTATGACCTTATTTAATTCTGTAAAAGTAGGGGAGTAGATTAGATGACTCTAAAGTCCCTTAAAATTTAAGATATATACAGTTATTACTTCTGCATTATTAGGGGCATGACACCCCATAATCTAGAAAATCTGCCTAAAATTGTTTGGCTCTCCTTTTCATACCAAAGAAGAAGAAGGAATTATTATAGAATTAAAAGATAAAATATTTTGCTATATACAATACTACATATTTTATGCATTTCTGAGTTCTAAACTTTTACCATTATCTCTCACCTTCAAGTGTCATCTATGGCATCCACAAAACCCCTTCAAAATTCCTATTTAATTTCTTATGCCGATCTACAATATATTAAAACCGCAATGGGCAAAGCGGTGATATGGAAGGGATAACTGCATTCCTATTATCCAATGAGCTTGTGTTTCTTCTGCCATATTGTGGCCCCTAGGACTGGTTTCCACTGGCACCTCTGGGGTACTGATTCACCACCTTCTGATGGAAGCAATGAATTATCTTTAGAAGGAAAGGTTCTAAGGTGACAATGTCTCATTAAACTTGCCCACATCCCAAGAAAGTCAGTTCCCCTAATGAGAATCCTCTGAGTGCCTCCCTCTCTGTAGCACCATGGAATACTCTATAAAAGACTGGACTTGGAAGCAAGAAAACCTGGGTTCAGATCCCACTTGAGCACTTATCAGTTGTATAGATTTGGACAATCATTTGCATCTGTTTTTCCTTATCTACAAATGAGGGCATTGGACCATATGACTCTATGGAGCTCTGCCCTTAAGATCTATGGGGATGGGTTATGGGCTGGCATTTTTCTGGACTCACTCTAGAGACTCCTAAAGAAACAATAACTCATTTCTTCCACACTTCCAGCTTCCCTTCAGAGGCTCAGATCTTCTTTCCCTTAACAAATTGTAACTCTGTGAAGTTAGCAGGAAAGCTAATCTGCTTTTTTCTCTTTTTCTAGATGAATGATGTCCTTCTTTACACATTCCCCCAGAAGGATGGCAAATATCGGCTGAAGAACACACTGGCTGTGTCCAGCATGAGGGTAAATTGAATTCAATTTAAGGGTATTCAGTAAGAATCCTGGCCAAGTTCTGGAAGGAGACAATAGGAGGAGACATACCATTTGTCCTGGAGGAGCTTCCAGTTTAAATAGTGAAGATAAGATCTGGTCCTACAATCGGGCACAATATAAGAGAGCCTAGGATCTTGTGTTTAATTGTTTAAAAACCCTTCCCAATCTGGTTGTCCAAGCAAAATGACCTAATTGTGGATCCATGAACTCTCTATCCTATCTCCTGCATCCACATTTTTGCTTAATTATACCCCTGGAATATACTTTTTTCTTATCTTTGCCTCCTAGAATCCCTGCCTCTTCCTTCAAGAACTAGCTTATGTATAACATCCTATAAAAGCCTTTCCTGGTACTCCTAGCTGTTGGTATACTTCACCTAAAATACAGACAGAGACCGAAAGATACAGAAAAAGAGGGAGACAAAGAAAGAGAGAGAAATGGGAGGAAAGACAAAGACAGAGAGACAGAAGAAGAGACAGAGACAGAGAGCTCCTACTAAATCTATTTACATATTTTATCTTCCAATAGAATGTAAGTCCCTTGAGGGCTCCTTGGGCTATTTTTCATTTTACTTTTGTTTCCCCAGTATGTAACATACAGCTTAATAAGTGCATACACACGTAATAAGTGGTTGTTGAATTACTGGAGTATGGGGACTACCTCAGATACTTAACTAGTTTTATGAATTTGGGCAAGCACTGCCTACCTCAGTTTCCTCATCCGATAGGATGATAAAAGCACTTACCTTTCAGGGTTGTTGTGAAAATCAAATGAGATATTGGTAAAGAGCTTTGCAAACCTTAAAGTGCTATATAAATGCTAGCTATCATTATCATCCTCATCATCATTAATTAAGGGCAAAAAATAGAGAGATTAGTATGGGCTAGGGTCATCAAGGAAGGCTTCTTGGAAGGCATGATCCTGATCTGGGAAATGTGAAATATTTGCATAAGTGGAGGAGAGAGGAGTGGGCACTCTGGGTCCACTTATTGATGTGAAGAAACTATGAAAGTAAAAATGAGCAGGGAGTAATGGAGAAAAGTGGAGGGTGCAAGTCTGGCAAATAGATCTGAAAAGGTAGATTGTGTAAAGCCTTGAAATGTCAGACTGAGGACTGGACTTTATCCCGCATGTACATGAAGTCCTTGAGCAGGGGAATGATACAATGAAAATAGTATTCTAGGGAGATTAATCCAGGAGTGAAGAGAGATAGAATGCTGGCCTAGAGATCTATTAGGATACTTTCGTCTCCTCAGTATGAGGTGATGAAGGCCTATTGGTAGGATTGTGATGAGAACTTGGGAATTAAAAAACATTCAGGGAAAGATAACCCTACCTTGGTGGTTAAATAGAATGGGTGGAGTGAGGAATGAGCGTAATGTTGGTTCTAGTCAGTTTAGCTAACAACAGCTAAGTGTGTATTATGTCCAAGTCATTCTGCTAAGAGCCTGAGGTTTAAAAAAAAAGAAAGGAAAGTGAGGGGAGGAGAGAAAGGAAAAAAAAGGAAGGAAGGAAGGAAGGAAGGAAGGAAGGAAGGAAGGAAGGAAGGAAGGAAGGAAGGAAGGAAGGAAGGAAGGAAGGAAGGAAGGAAGGAAGGAAGGAAGGAAGGAAGGAAGGAAGGAAGGAAGGAAGGAAGGAAAGAAAGAAAGAAAGAAAGAAAGAAAGAAAGAAAGAAAGAAAGAAAGAAAGAAAGAAAGAAAGAAAGAAAGAAAGAAAGAAAGAAAGAAAGAAAGAAAGAAAAGAAAAGAAAAGAAAAAATTCCTGCCCACATGCAACTTATATTCCCTTGAAAGAATGGGTCAGGATGTGCTCAAGGAAACAAATACAAAATAGACTCACAGAAATACTAATTGAAAGGAGAAAATGCTAGTAACTGGGCGATCAGTCTAGGTAGCAGTTGAGCTATTTACGGAAAGATAGTAAGAAGGTGCCAGGTCCCCAGTGGGGCTGATTTTGAGTTACAAGCCCAGCAGGTCTTTCTTTTTTGAGAATTTCTAAACTTGTGCTGGAATAGGTGGAGTGTGCTTGGCAATAGCCTTAGGTGGAAGTTTGCTTCCCTCTAGAGAATTTTCTGGGAGCTAAGGATTAGTTCTAGTTGGACACTCCTTGGAAAAGTAGACTCAGGGAAGCTTGGACCAGAAAGCCCCATAGTGGGTGGAGCCATTTAAATTTTGCCAAAGGCTTGGAGGAAGGGGAGCAGCCAAATGATACAAGGCACCACAGATGACTTTTGGAAAGGGAAGGGAGAGAAAGTTATCATCCACACATTCTCCTTTCTCCCTATCGAATGGCCAACCTAAACACAGAATTTGTCAAATTGGAGGCTTGGAAGTTTCTTCCAGGGACCTTGAAGATACTCAAGGAGTTTTACAGATGAGGAAACATGCCCCAAAGAGATTAGGTGACTTATTCAATGTCATACAGCTTACTAAAGGGCCAGGATCCTAAAACTAACTGTGGGACTGGGTTTAAAAGTCTTAAGTCTCCAGAGGGATGCTTGGGAATGAACACCCAGAGAAGAGGCTGAGGATAGTCGGTTGTCCCCAAGGTGCATCCAACACCAGCCTTTACATTAGAGCTTTTGGTTTTCCAGGTCAGCCGCCCTGTGATGGAAAAAGTCCCGTATGCACTGAAGATAGAGTCATCTGAGTCCTGCTTGATGCTGTCTGCAAGGTATGGGAGAGTGAAAAGGTCTAGGAAATGTAAACATTTCCGAAAATGTTGAAGCCATGGGGAAAAAACATTCTTTATTAAGCAGTTAATTAAAAAATAATTCTAATCCAATTCCCAAATCTTCCAACTTTGTTCAGATGTTCTGAGCTAAGATCTCACTCTGGAGGCCTTCGAAGGCCCCTTGTTACTGAGGACATAAAGTCTTTTTAGAAGCCAACAGCAATTAAGGGCAAACAGCATCCTAATCCTTGTACTATAATGAAACAGGAAGCGACTGCCATCTAGTGGACAAGGAAAGACCTCCATCCTTTCATGATGGAACCATCTTATACTGAGCCATCTTCCTAGGAGAAGGTCACACACAGGTGGAAATTGAGTCCAAACTTGTAATGATTGCTTCCAAAACTTGTATTTGGGAGAGCAGTATGAGTCCACCAGGAAACCAGTCTGGGAAAGTTCAAATATGAAAACTGCGAAGTCAGAAGGCAGTTTGTTTATGGGGTCCTCCCACCTCCTCTGGCAACAGTCCTTTGCTCTTATCCTTCCTCCTCCCCGCTCCTCCCCTCTGTGCCCTTTTCCTGATGGACAATCAGTCATCCAGCACTTATTAAATGACTATTATATGCCAGATCCTGTGCCAATCCCAGAGCATAAAAAGAAAGATGAAAAGCCCTTGATTTCAAGGATTCACAGCACAATGGGGCGGACCAATATACTGACAACTATATAAAAACAAAATATACACAGGATAAATTGGAGAAAACCAACAGAGATAAGGTCCTCACCTTGAGGGACAATCAGAAAAGGCTTCTTGTAGAAGGTAGAATTTTAGCTGGGTTTTGAAAGAAGCCAAGAAGTGAAAATGAAGAGGGAGAGAGAGAATTCTAGGAAATATGAAAATTCAAGAAATGGTAAGACAGAATGTCTTGTTTGAGGAATAGTAAGGGAAGTGTCACAAGATGTATGAAGACTGGAAAAATTGGAGATGACCAGGTTATAGAGGTCTTTTTAACACAAGACAGAGAATTCTATATTTTACCTGGAAGATAACAGGGAGCCACTGGAGTTCATAGAATAGGACAGGGTCACCTTGTGCTTTAGAAAAATGAGTTTAGGGGCAGCTAGGTGGCACAGTGGATACAGCACCAGCCCTGAAGTCAGGAGGGCTTGAGTTCAAATTTGACCTCAGACATTTAACACTTCCTGGCTTTGTGACCCTGGGCAAGTCACTTAACCCAATTGCCTCAGGAAAAAAAAGAGTTTGATAGCTAAGTGACAGATGTGATTTCATTTATTTCAAGCTTCATTAGTGTCCCATTCTTGGTGACCCCATTTGGGATTTCCTTGGCAGAGATACTGGAGAGGTTTGCCATCCAGGTTCACACATTGATGTCTGGAATCAGATCTGAACTCAGGAAGATGAGTGTTCCTGACTCCAGGATCGGCCCTTTATTTGCTGAACCATCTAGCTGCCCTGGGTAGCTAAGTGACAGATGGATTGAAATGGAGAGAGAGACTTGAGGCAGAAAGACCAACCAGAAGGATAGAAGGATATTGCATTAGTCTAAATCTGAAGGGATGAAGGTCCATACTAATGTCAGAGGAAAAGAAACATGAAGGAGAGATGTTTCCAAGGTAAATTCTACAAGAATTAGCAGCAGATTGAATGGAAGGAAGGCTGTGAAAGAGAGTAGCTGAGATTGACATCTAGGTTTCAAACCTTAGTGATTGAGAAGATGATTTTATTCTCAATAGTATTAGAGAGGTTGAAAAGAAAGGAGACTTTAGGGGAAAGGTTTAATGATTTCAGTTTTGGACATGTTGAGTTTAATATATGTATAGGCCATCTTTGAGATCACTAATAGGCAGTTAGAAATGCAATTATGGAGGTTAGTTCTAGATAAGTAGATCTGAGAATCATCAGCATAGAGATGATAATTGAATCCATGGGAGCTGATGCTCTCTGGAGGCTCATCCCTATTAAGATGTTACTTCAAAATGGCTTGTTATATTTTCCTTTGTAAAGTCAGAAGCAGTAATTTCCTTGAAGATCCTAGAAGATTTATCCCGTACCCAAAAAAATCATGATAGATAATACCCAAGGCCTCAGTTTTCTGTTGCTGAATTAAATTATCTCTGGTCTCATCCAGCTATAAATGCAATGATACCCTATAAATGAAGCTTTAATGGTGAAATTGCAGGTACCATGAAAGTCGTGAGAATTATTTTTTAGAGATAGGCCCAGGACCCCTCAAATATCACAATGGAAACAGCCAAGTACTCTACCTTTGTTGCTTTTTTTTAAAGTCACTTCCTTAAGAGTGACTCACTCAGGATCACAGGGCGAGAGGAAGTGGGACTCAGCTAGGACCCCTGGCTGAGCCTCAGGAACACAGCTGTTACTGCCGGAACTAACAGCTCCTCCTTTCCCCCTCTGTTTGTGTCCACAGCTCATGCTCTGAGCGGGATGAATGGTACAGCTGCCTCAGCAGAGCCCTGCCAGAGGACTACAAAATACACACCCTAGCTGCCTTCCATAACAGCGTTGAGGTGAGCAGAGAGCCCAGCAGCCCAGGATGCTGGCACAGGAGAGTGGCCTCAGACCAGAAGATTATGATGGCCTGCGGTCTTCTTGGCAGGACCTTTCTTAGGAAGGATAATGAGGCGGCACTGGAGGGTACCAGGACTGCTGCTGAATCCCCCACTCTATACATGATCTAACTGTGTGCCTTTAATCAAATCCCTTCCCCACCATAGACCACAGTTTCTTCCTCTGCAGAATGAACGGGCTGAATTAGAACATTTGTAAGGTCTGATTCTATAAGGTGTAGATCCCAGGATGCATCATAGCAGGGACCAGAGGGCCAAAGGAAGCACAATAAAGATCCAGGAAGTTCTCAGTTAGCAGCTCAGAAGCAAGTATAAAGCAAAGACTTTGAGATCTGCATGGTGGGTGGGGAGAAGGAAAGGGAATGAGGCAAATGGGGACCCTGGCTCTGAGAATGGGGCATTCTTCTTACTCTCTGTCTCCTGCTATAGATTCGAGAAAGGCTGGGCATCTCTCTGGGTGAAAGGCCTCCTACCTTGGTGCCTGTGTCCCACGTAATGATGTGTATGAACTGTGGCTGTGACTTCTCCCTTACCCTGAGACGCCATCACTGTCATGCTTGTGGAAAGGTAGGTTAGGCTTGGCCCTGACATCGTGATGGGAAGACAAGGGTCTGTAAGTAGTCTAAGGAGGCAGCCACTCAGTCTGAGTGAGGGAAACCCTGACGGTATCCACTCAGCCACAGAGCCAGAAACTTCTACATGATCAGAGAGGAAGGGGACTGAGAAAGAGGGGAACGACTGGGATTACCAGAGAGGGAGTGGCGCACTGGATCTTCCCCAAACTGTAATCGTGAGTCAATAAGATGAGGTTTCCATGGTATGGATTTAAGTATGGATGGAGACAGAGAAAGATTTAGAATTTGAGGGCCTGTTCTGATTACTTGGTCTGGAACCTTTACTGCTTATTTAATCATGGGAAATTTACTTTCTCTGTCTCTGAATGTGTAATTTCTGCACAAACATATATATGTATATATATATATATATATATACACACACACATACAAACACATACATAAACACATATATTTCTTTGCACTCATTTCTCCATGTTCAAAATGAATGACTTGTACAACCCAAAGACAAGGTTCTAAACCCCTCTGGCCATCCAGTGAAGCCCAAGGACTCCTCAAAATACTATTCTAAAATGCATAGAGTAAAATACAGAGAACTCCGAAGAAAATCAAATATTTTAAAATACAGTTATTTAAATACTATTTAAAAAAAAAAAAACAAGTTTATAGATTCCAGATTGGTAACCCCTGATCTAAATGATCTCTAAGGTCCTTCCTAGCTTTATAGTCCTATGATGCTGACGCTCTCATCTTATGTTATTGCAGATCGTTTGTCGAAACTGTTCAAGAAATAAATATCCTCTGAAGTACCTCAAGGACCGACTGGCCAAAGTCTGTGATGGCTGCTATGCGGAACTGAAGAAAAGGGGGGGAGATATCCCAGTGTTGTTGAAAGGTAAGAGAGGTGATACATGAAACCTAGTCAGAAGCCAAAGGAAACATTGGGAAGAATTGTGTGGTAGCTATTAGCATTAGAAAAAGTCAAAGTGCTGCTCTCCTTCACCTAGACACCCTATTCATTCTTCTCATTCGGAGAATTAATGCTTGCTTTTTTTTTTTTTCTTTTTTTTTCCCCCTTTTTCCTCCTTTTTTTTTTTTTTTTTTTTTTTTTTTTTTTTTTTTTTTTTTTTTTTTTCATTCTTTTTTTTTTTTTTTTTTTTTTTTAAATTACAGAGCGGCCAGTGAGCATGAGCTTCCCCATGTCATCATCCAGGTTTTCCAGTGGTGCTTTCTCTTCTGTCTTCCACAGCATTAATCCCTCAGCCTTCAAGAAACAAAAGAAAATCCCTTCAGCTCTTACAGAGGTATAGTCAAGACTGTCTAGCAAAAGTCATCGCCAAGGAGATCTATATCCGTACACTGATAAAAACAAATGTTGTTGGTCTTTCGATGCTGACATATTTATCATTTGTTCTCATGCCAACTGTTGTAAGATAGCACGGAAGGAAGTATCAGACAGACCAAAAATAATCCAGATATTATTGCGCTTGGTCAACCCTGATTCCTTAGCCCTTTCCCTAACTCATTTTGCAATATACTTTTTTGACTGAAACTGAAAAGACTTGATTCTGGAAGGGAAAAAAGACTTCCAGGGTGAAGAGATCCTGGAAAGAGGTTGTAAAGTCTCCTTATCTGTAATGCAAATTTAGTTTTTCAGATTGAATTAAAGTACAACAACAGCAACATCCTGGGGTGAGGAAATGGATGAGATAAGACAAAGGCAGCCTTTGCAAAAGACTGTGATCTCCTATGACATTCTGTTTTGCCTTTCTCTTTTCTACTTCTTCTTTCTTTCCTACCTATAGCTTATACCTTCCGAAAGGTCCAGAGGCTAAACTTCCCTGAAAGCCGTTATTAGTGCAAAAGAAATTGGTAACCCCAGGATTAGTACATTTTGGGGAATCCCTTTTAGTAACACAATTTTCTAACCCAAAGAATCATTAGGACTACTCTGAATCTAACCCAGATCATAAATTATGATAACTTGGTGTCCCATATCAGAAAATTGCTCAAAATAGCTCATGCTGATGGCCTGGGAAAGTCAAGTATTCCACTTCTCTTTACTATTTTGGGCAACATTTCTGCAAGGTCCTTCACAAGACATCTGTCTTGATTTTCATATAGAAGGATCTGTCAGGAAGAATTGGGAAGTGGAATGGATTAGTGGTGTTAATATATAGTTATTAATAGACCTTTACTGGTCCTGGTGTTATCCACCTTCAGAAAAACATAGGACAAGTATAGTATAACCTTACATAAATGTATATGTGTATAATAATAGATATTTATGTATATATATGTTTACATATGTGTGTATATATATATATGTATATTTCCACATTTAATTATAGCTTTCTGAGGGGGAGAGGGAAAAATTAAAGTAAAAAGTACACAGCAGAGAACAAAAGAAAACTTACAAGGAAGAAAAGATGGAAACCTCTAAACACAAAGTGTAGTATTTATTATATAGAATTGCTTGAAATGGAAATTCATTGTCTCTTATGTTAGGCCGCGTACATGTCAATTTTTTTCTTTTTCTGTTGTTTTCATTTTCTTTTTTTTTTTTTTTCATTTTCTACTTTGTGTTTAAGTTTTTAAAAATATTTTTAAAAGAGTAAAAATAAAATAAACTTAACTGAATAAATACTCCCATGAAAGTCTTAGCTAAGAGGTCATAAAACTCCTATTTAGTTCCTATTTAGACAGTATACATATGGTTTCTTTTGAAGGATAGAAAATATGAATATACATATGTAAATTACAGCAGCTGTCCAGATTTATTCTCTAGGGTGGAAGAAAAGTTCTTGAATAGGACCACAAGGAGGCAGCATATTTATGAAAAAAGATCTCTGTTGCCCTGTCTGGATTTCCTTAATGCAATTCTCTAGCATTCTGTGCTTTGAGTTGTTCAGCTCCTTATTTTGTAGAATCTGATTTTTTTTTTTTAATGGATTCTTGGTCCTTATTCAGAGTATCTGATTTCAAGCCGTTCTTTTGTATTACTTTTCCTCCCTGAATTTGGGCCACATGTATTCCTTCTTCACACTGTTATATCCTGAATGGGAACTATGTCCCCAGCCAGTGAGCAGCCTTGCTTCTGTGCTTTCGCCCTACCAGGTGGCTGCCTCCGGAGAGGGTTCTGCGATCAGCGGCTATCTCAGCAGGCGTAAGAAAGGCAAGCGGCACTGGAAGACACTTTGGTTTGTCATCAAGGGCAAAGTCCTCTACACCTATATGGCCAGTGAGGTACTGAGACGCACATTTCATACCCCTTCTCTCCTCTCAATTTAAGCCCACTCCATGAAGTACAAATTTGAGAGCAACCGTACAGCCCACTGTCCAAGGGGACTTGTTCAATGAATCAATCCCAAAGTGCCTGTTATGTGCCAGGGACTGGCCCAGGCACTAAGGCTACAAACAGAAAAGAATCTTTAGCCCAAAAGCATCCATTCCACCGGTCACCGTGGGGCATATTGGTCTATGATGAAAGCCTTCCTTTCACAGAGCCCGCAGTTCGAATTTAACTTCAGACACTTGACACTTACTAGCTGTGTGATCCTGGGCAAGTCATTTAAATCCAATTAACTTGCCAAAAAATTTAAAACTAAATGATACTAGCACCATTTAGGGTCAGCAACAAAAATAAACTACCACCGATAACAATCACTCTTCAAACAAAATGGTACCATTTCTTTTGAGGAAGCAAACAATGAATTGTGTTGCCTCTGTCCATTCAAATTTTTCTTACCAGCACTGATCACTATCTTAAGCAGGAAGGGAAAAGTGATAGAAGAAATGGTAGATGGATCTTAAATCCTTCCCTCATAGATCAATGACCTTAGGATAGCAAAGAACAAAGGCTGTTTGCAATGTAACTCTGCAGGGGCATGAATTCATGTTCCCACAGCTCAGTTTCTTTAAGTCTGATCTCTGTTGCATGATGCTAACTGATGATACCTTTGTAAACCTCTACTCATACAATGATGAAATATATCAACTGAGCATATTAAATTCCATACCAGCTTTAAAAGGTGTTTTGTGAGAGAACAGCTGTGAAAACTTTCAAGGCTGGGGCGAAGGCTGTTAATTAGCATATCATTCCTATTCCTTATCATAAACCCAGACTCTCACAATGTACTTTTTGCTAATGTTGGCAATCCCCTTACTCAGTTCAAACCAACTAAACGAGTCAAGCATTGAGATGTCGGCACTTAGGGGACATACACACCATAAATAAAGGAAATAAGACTGCTGGTATCATCCTTCTCCTTTATTCTCTAGTCTCCACCAAAATACTAGTTGTTTTGACCATAGGAGAAAAAGCTAGGGGAAATGTCCTTGCTTTCTCCACTCTGCTCTCTAGGGAAGAGGGTTCTCCTAAATCAGCTAGATTGAACAATTTGGATAGATGAACAGAGGACTTCAGGCTGCCAGGCTAGCATCTGGTGCCTCTCAAAACCAATAGATCCACTTTGAAAAATGTACTTGCTAATTGCATTCTGACAGACTGTTGGGTAGATTCCTTTCCACAGAGTACAACTCTCAGGAGACAGTTTGCTGTTCTTCCCACATGTGGCCTTTAAGCAACCATTATACTTAATTAAAATTAGGAATTTTCCATCCTAAAGTCAGTGGCCTATGTAGTCTATACTTCTTGCATTCTCTCTTAAAACTATGTTTAAAAAATAAATAAATGCAGCATTGGAGGAAAGATCCAGGTAACCTGGATTTCCTACCCTTCCACTCCAAAAAGTCTCAGGCCCAAATGAAACAGCTGAACTTAAGGAAATGTGCCACATATAGGGCCATGCACTAGAAAAACTGGGCTCATGTGTTTAATAGAAATAATCACTTTTATATTTGGAATCTTTTTTCTCCAGAAAAAATAATAAGAACCCCTCCACAGACAAGGAGAAAGCATACAATATTATATATAAGTTCTGGGCCCACTTACCCATGGGAAGTCTGAATCTTCACAAATAATTAACCCTGATAATAGCTTAAAAACCGAGGTGAGGGCATTAGAGGACATTGGAAAGGGGGCAGGGAATAGAAACAAAGTCACTGAGGAAAGAATTCAGAAAAGGCAATTGCTGTGTTAGTGAGCTGTCCAATCCTGTGTAGGCTTCCCAGGTCCGTACTTATCCAGAATTGTAGATATAGGATATTTGGGATTTTCATCATCTTTCTTATATAGAGTAAACATTTTTACTGCTATCATCTTGAGAGGACTGAGGATACCTACCAGACCTGTTTAACCATCAGCCTGTCGTCCATTCAATTTTATTAAGAAGGGATTATTGAGTCCCAGTGTTTGGGAGTGATTTGGTCAGGTGCTTGAGGTACAAGAGGCCCTGAGCTTATAAAGGGAGCCAATAAATCTGCAATAAGCAATGGAAGTTATTCAGAAAGCGTTAAAGACAGAGCTGAGATCCTTTCTTATCCCTACTGTAGGGAGTTAAATCTATAGCCTGGAATAGAGCAATTCCCTGCTCCCACTCCTCTAGCTTCAGAAATCAAAGCCAAAGTCTCCCTTGGAAGGCCTCATGCTGCCATATTTTAGGCCATGTGGTTGACAGTCTGTGCTTCTATCTCTTTCTCTCCAGGGTATCATTAGGATGTACAGGGTTAATCCCTCTCTTTAAATCTCCAAAGTTAAAGCCTCCCTTTTATAGATCCAGTCCAAGGAGGGTGGGATGACTCAGTAGCTCAAGCAGCAATAATCTGAGATAATCAAATAATGCCTCACCCTCAAACTGAGACTTAGTCACTCATCCTTAATGAGACGGATACCCAAGTCCAGGAGATACCCCTAACCTCTTCACAATGAAATTAATAGATATATCCACACTCTCCATAGGGAAATGTGACCCCAAACAGAGGCTTACCTCCTTATAATTTCATCAAGTTGATCAGGCTCCCCTGATCAATCTGCTACAAATATAGCTATAAAAAGAAAAATAATCTCATCTTGGAAATTAGGGGGGAAAAATCAAGTCAATAAAAGCAGCCTGAGTGATACCAGTTAAAAAGATACTGGCTCACGAATATGCCTCCAGTTAAGATGAATATATATATGGATTCAAAGTCATTTATTTTCCTGAAATAAAATATTCTACTGACCAGAATCACTTTCAGTTTCCAATTAAAAAAAAAAAAAAAAAAAAAAAAAAAAAAAAAAAAAAGCTTTCCACCCTTGAACTTTTACATGAAAATGAAGGCATGATGTCCCCTCATTGTATGTCTGTAATGTGATTGTTTTCATATGGTTTTTGAGTTAAACAAACCAGAAATTCACTTACATTTCAATAGCAGCAAAAACTGAAGGCAGAATGGCAGTTTTAAAAGTTCCACAACACTCCTATCTTTCTCTCACAAGAATGATGAGTCTTATGAATATGTCAGATAGGAGGCAATGAGGATAGGTACATCACAGGTACCAGACTTCTGTAAAAAATAGAAACTCATCTTAATTATTGTTGCCTTAGCCTCTTATCTTGATATTTGTATTCTAAAGCTAGTCCCATTTTCTCCTTCTATGCCTGTATTATACAAAGCACATGCTAACACAAATCAATAAACATTTACTGTCTATTATACATGAGAAGATCTGAGTCCAAATTCTGAGTGTGTATTACTTTTATGACCTTGGGCAAGTAAATCATAACTTCCCTGGCCCTCAGTTTTCTCATTTGCAAAATGGACTACATGGCCTTTAAATTCCCTTCTAGCTCTAAATCTATAATCTGGTGTGCAAAGCTGTGTGATGAACAAACTGTGCAGGATTTACAAAAATGAATAAAAAATGGTTGCCATCCTATTATATGATAACAGAATGACATAGTCTGATTCTTCACCAGAAATAAACCAGTGATAACATGTATGTGATGTATATTTGAAGAAAGGTATCCAACATTATTTTCCCTTTTTTCTTAGGATAAAGTAGCTACAGAGAGCATACCTTTGCTGGGTTTCACTATCGCCCCAGAAGAAGGAAACCGAGAATTAGGTCTCGTTTTTCATCTTTACCACAAGCAAACTCTGTTTTACAGCTTCAAAGCAGAGGATATCAATTCAGCACAAAGGTACTAAGAACTAACTGGTCTACAATCAAATATTCTTCTACTCCCTCCTCCAGTTCCCCAAAAGTAAAAGGACTCATTCATTATTCCTTGAGTTACTGCCTTGTACCTGCCTAACAGCTGGCAGCACAACTGACCTGAATTTTGTTGCTTTGTCATCATGTTCCTGTCTTTATAATCAATTTACTAGGAGATTATAAAACAAGAAAAATTAAGACATCCTTTGTCTTTTAGTATTCCTTTTATGCTTTTAATACTGTACTTTTTAGGTGGAAGGAAAGCATTTTGAATTCTGGGTCAGAAAACTTGGGTTTAAGACCCAATTTTTCCTGATAAATATTTATGTGATCTCAGACAAATCATTTTACCTCTCTTAGGCTCATCTTCCTCATCTGTGAAATGGGAATAATAATCCCTGCCCTGCCTACTTTGAGTCTGTATATACAGCTCACTCTATACACATAATGGGAAATGTGAATATGAAGGATCAAATTGTTATTCTCTATCAAGTAAAATGTGCTTTTGCTTCTCTATTTTACAGATGGGTTGAAGCCATGAAAGAAGCAACTGTATTATAGCAGTTATCATTCAAATGGACTTGGACTAGAGACTCTTACATTTATATAGGTCCCCAAAAGACCCTTCTTCAAGAAGCTCTATATGGTGTATTTCAATTCATCTGGACATACACACTGGATTGGAAAAGCGGGTCTTCTCTTTTTTTTTTTTTTTTTTTTTTGCTTCAACCCCCTTTGATATACAATTTCAAAATTGAAAATTTTAATATAAGTAATATTTATGGCCCCCCTCCTTTCATCTTCACATGTTTGGCCTTTGCTCTGATTTCCTTCCTTGTCCATTAGGAAGCTGGTATAATAACATAAGGGAATGGAATGCAACTTGATAAAGAGAATTGTTAAATAAGTCAGATACATGAGCAGTACTGGATAGTTAATAGAAAATGAGGCTTTTTAAAAGTTTTACTTATTGTGAAATACTATAACTCTTAATTTGGTGGATTTGGGTGCCTCAGTGAAGTAAAAAAAAAAAAAAAAAACAATGCAGAAATAGCCAATCTCATTTAAAGCACTTTATTGTTTTACTTAATTGCAGTCTATATCAGGTTTGGTTTTTTTTTCCACGTAATTTACTTAAGTAAATAACAGATAGAGTCCTGTGGACTAATTTGCCACCAGTACTATTCCAAGTACTAGCATAAAATTGTATCCTGCATATGAGTAATCATTCTCCTTTACAATGGGGAAAACAAATGTATGTCGCACCCCATGATACAGTAGAATATCTGTACTTCAGTGGCAAGGGTTGGGATATTTTCTCTCTTCCCATTTATAAGTATTACATAAATAATGGAATAATTTATTGAGAGATTCCTTCCTTCCCACTGAAGCACTTAAAAATGCACTAATCCTGAAAACTTAAATGTTAGCTAATATCGCCTTCCCTGAAGATCGCATGGGAGGCCCCAAGAATCAAAGGGACCTTTTAATTTATTGTATGCCTTCCTATGATTTAAATCTGATGCCACTCTCATTGTTAGTATTGTATTTAATAGAACCTATACTTATATTAGAAATTTATTAAGGCCTACTGTGTTTAAAGAGAGAGAGAAAAGAACAAATGTAATAGGTTAATTCATTTTCTTAGCAAATGGTTCTAGACATTTGGAATGAGTCTAAAGGACTTGTTAGAAGGTTGCTTGGTGGAAGATGCTTCTGAATTCCTGGGGCTAAAATTATTTTGTGCTGACTTCTATTGATCATTAGGTTTTCCCGGTTTTACACATACATGTGTATGTATCAGATTGGGCTGAGGGTGGGAGGGGCAGAGGGAGGGATTCATGTTATTCTTATTGCAATTAAAAAAAAAACAATCTAGCATCATTTACTGATAAGCTATCCAAAAACCCAAAAGACATTTATGTATAAACCTTTGTATAAAGTACCATTTCAAAGAGTTAGCCACATTCAACGTTTTCAGGGGAAAATTTCCATTCTAAATGCATTTCTTTCTTTAAATGTTTGCATTAAAAGTTGAATTATTGATTCAAAAGATAACTGATTAGACATGCTTGTTATTTTCTCTTTGGAAGTCATTAGTCATCAAGTTTGTTTAGAATATGTCTTTAGTGAAGCCTTTAAACCAAACCACAATTTAGAAATGAGACAGCTATCCTTTCCACAACTTCCATTCTAGTAAGCTGCTGAATATGACAAAAAGAAGCTGTCCAACATAAGAAACTTTCTATTTTCCTAATTTACTATTTTTGTTCTCTGTCCATTACACTAGATTTTATTCCCTTCTAAAGGCAATGTGACATGCTGGATAGACATCAGAATATTGATGATCAAGGCTTTAGTCCTATCTCTGACTTTTGATTGAGTAACCCCATTCACTCTTAAATGTCCCTGATAACTCTCAGTCACCTACTTAAATTGGTAGGGGGATATTTCCTGAAATCAGTCTGTATCAAAATGAATAAACCAAAGCAAATTATTTTTGGTCTTTTTCATACATAACAGATATTTTATTTTTAATTTTAATTTTCATTAATTTGATTGCTTTAAGAAAATAATATCCAAGTACTAATGCTGAATATAATTTCATTACTAAGCAAATGGTAAAGTGGATATAGCATTGGGCTTTAGAGTCAAGAACACCTGAGTTCAAATCCAGCATCAGACCCCGGGCAAATCACTTAACCTCACTATAAAATGAGAATAATGATAACACCTACTTCCCAGAATTATTGTAAAGATAAAATTAATTATTTTAAGGTTCTTTGCATATCTTAAAGTGATATATAAATGCTAGATATTATAATTATTATTATTCGCTGGCAGGGGTCAGCTGAGACCTGTCTTAGCTTTGAGTGCCTGTCAGTCCTTTAGACTTAGGTTTATGCTATTGCTATTCTATTCTATTAGGTCTTCATATAATCACTTAAATTTTCCAATAGTACTTTTCTGCTGCCTGATCTAATTTCTTACACTTGTCCCAACACTTTGTTCATTATTCATTACAGTAGATGTGAAACATTAATGGCATCTGTTTTTCTGAACCAGCCTTATAGAAACTCTTGAATGGCTGCAAACTTAATTGCATTTTTTATTACTCATTTAATCTAAGAATTTGAGAACTGGAAGGGACCTCTCTGGTTCTCTAGTTCAAGCCATGTGCAAAAGGAATCTCCATTAGAACATATCTGAAAAGGAGCCATCTAGCCTTTTCTCGCAGACTTCAAAGGGTGGGGAGCCCACTCCCTTTCAAGACAACCCATTTCACTCTATTCCTTAGGAAGTTTTCCCTACTTGACATTAAGCCCAAATTGATCTACTCAAAACTTCCATCTACTGTTCCTGGTTCTGCTCTTTAGAACCAAACAAGACAAATGTATTTAATTCTTCCTCCCCTTAATGGTCCTTCAGATTCTTGAAGACATTCTCAAGTCCCTCCTCAACATCCTCTAGCATAAATATACCAAGTGCTTTACAATCTATGGGACCATACATCTAGAAGTGGGAGGAAATTCAAAGACCATTGGTCCAATTCTTTCATTTAGCAGATGAAGAAAATTCTGAAGAAAATCAAGTCATTTCTTCAAGATTGTAAGCTTCAGGAGACAGATCCTTCTGACTCCAAAGTTAGTATTCCTTCCATTTTAGCAAGCTGTCTCCCCTTATATTTCAGTAGCCTCCATTTCCTCTTTTATTAAATTTGGATAATTCAGCCTCACAGTGAGACGACTGATATGGAAATACTCTGAAATCTATCAAGTACTATACACAAAAAGTAAAGGATCACAAAATGACTGAATTTCAAAGGGTTCTCATATCCATTTTCTCATTTATTCTCATTCAATGGATAATATAAAAAAATCTCCCTTTTGTATTTTAGAACCAGAGAAAAGATAATATCCATAGATAAATGTAACAGGCTAAACAGGAAAACAGCAAGAAAGAAACAATTTAGGCTTAAGTCCTTTCAAATCCTTAGATCTTTTTCCCACACAAAAGATCTGTTTTGTTTTTAATTAATATTCTATGAGCATATTCCAAATAATCTGTAGGCACACTTCTGCCAGTCCTTCATAGGAATGCATAGCAAGGATCAAGCACAATAGAGTCACAGGACTTGAGTTCAAATTCCACTATGTTTCTGTGTTACCTTGAATGAATCATTTACTTTTCTGGGCCTCCTTAGATTAAACAAAAAGATTAGATTATAGATGATCTCTGTGACTTTTGACATCTTATAGAAAAGGCAAAAATCCTCAAAGTAAATTTTGACTGGTGCCCGCTTCCATTAATTACTAAATACCCAGTGATTTCATTTTTAATATAACACGCCCTTCAACTTAGAACTTTGCATCTTTCCACAACAAACAAACCTGAATTCACCTTGACTAAAAGGAATAATTCTAAGTGGAATACAATATTTAAACTGCTAATTATGACTAATGCAAACTGCCCTATAGTCAATAAATCAACCATATTTAAAACTACTGTTAGAAGCAGGCATTAAGTACCAATGATACAAGAGGGTTTTCCATATCCAAAGACCCCAAATTAGTGGAATATAGATTGTTTCTCCATTGGCTATACATTTGCCACAGTTCTAACTAACTTTCGGCTTAAAAAACACATAGCAAATACCGGGATCAAATGGGATCATATTTATATATATATATATATATAAAGAATTTTGCAAACCCTAAAGCACCATACAAATGTTTTCTGTTATTATTACTAGCGTCAAATCATGCCCTGAACATAAATAAATTACCCTTTCCATTAAAATCAATGAATGCATGAAAATATACCCATATCGATACTCATTAGGATAAAGTGCTAACAAAAAAAGTATAAACTTAAAATCATCTACAAAAGAAATTAAGCCCATGAACCTGGTTTCTGATTGCTAGACTAACGTAGCATTAACCATATATTGATCGTTAGAAAAAGGTGTAGGTTAACATTAAAGTATAAAAATAATATATTCTAAATGAGAATAAAATTAAAATTCTTAACTTTCTGATCATCACCTTTATCACAAATGCTTACCTTGAAGTCAAAAGAGATCCGAGGGACAGTTCGGGCAAGAAACAGGTCTCCTTGACTCTTGGTATAACATTCCTTCCAATGCACCATGATCTTATAAATTAAAATCTGGAATACTAAGAGTATTTTAGGTTTTTCATCTTATCCTTGATTTATAACTAATATTCTTAACAAGTCATCTGGGTCCATATCTACCCAGTTGTTTGTATGCTGATAATATTCTTATTCAACAAATAATTCTGCATCTGTGAGTAATGACCAATAGCAGGCTGTGGTATAAAGCTGAGTTTGCTGATGAGTTACTAAGTTGGATGATGCCAGAATGGAGTGCACTCCAACAGCTATTGAGCTCTGTTTCCTAATGCTCTGCTGTGAAATTTTTAAGCATCCTTTCCATATTTTTCTTGCTTATCAGAGTATGTGGAAAAGGTAACTTGAACAAGTTGAGCTTTAAAAACTTATTATCAAACATATTGATCAGCTATTCCCAAAACCATACTAACTTCAACTATGTAACAGCTTCTTAGTTGCTATGAAATAGGCAATAACTTTAAGGGCTACTATGAAAAATCTTCTGACACCTACCTCATAACTACACAGTAGGAACCTACCCCCATCAAAAAAAAAAAAAAAAAAGTGTTTCTTCTGTATTCAAAGGCTAATTTTCATTTCAACCACTATGCAAAATTTGTTTTATCCTAAGTTGGGGAAGTACAAGATATGCTAAAAGAAACTAGGTTTTGTATTTTATTTTCCAAAATCAATAAATGCTTCAATAAATGTCATATAGGTCAGTCAATATTCACAAAAGCAATCCAATATTTACTTTGCATAAATGGAACTATCACACAATTGCATCTTCTTCCTATCAGATAAAAGATGACAATTGTCTCAACTGTCTCTGTGAAGATGCTTGGATTTTTTAAAAAGTGAAAGTCAAAATGCTTTTTATTCAAGCTTTAGAGCTACACAATATTTAGTTCAAAAACCCAAGTATGAGGACTTTTTGACACAACAGTTTCATTGCAAACAGTTTTTTCACCCTCTCATCTCACATATGTTCAGACTAAATAAATTTGAATCACCACAGCTACTTTGTGAACAATGATGATGAAATGAAAAAGCACAAATATGGTTTCTGATTACATTCCTTCCTCTCAAACACTTTAATAATCTGCATCTTTTTTTTTTCAATGAAAAGGCAAGAGAATGATTCAGCAACCAAAGACTCTGCTTAACTTTTATTTCATTCTCTATGTCAGACCATAGGAGTCTATTTTCAGTGAAATACCAACTGTAAATTCTTACTACTTAAATGGACAATGTATTGGTCCTAAACTTTATAATTTTAAAAATGTCATTTTAAAGTTCTTTTTAAAGTAGAAGATGTGAAAAAATTAAATGGAGGATTTGGGGAGAGGGGGGAAATTATATTTTCAAAAGGGTCATAATTGGTTATACAAAGCCATTTGCTAGAAAATTCCAAAAATGCATCATCCATAGGAATTATTTTATTCTACAACTTTATTATTCATGGTTAACTTTTGGGTGACTAGTATTAACAAAAAGAATTAGAGAAACTACTGTATTGCTTTTCTTAACTATAATCTCTCTTAATTCCTTAATTCTTATAATTAACTAAAACAAAAATCTAGCCACAAGATACTAAATGTCACGAGAATCAATTATGAAATGAGTATCAAATATGGATTTTGTGGTGATTAGCTCAGGTCAGACATGAATAAGTGACACTACCCATGTCTCTTTAGTAAAATGAAGGGTCAGACCAGAACAGCCACTACTATCAGGGCCCCCGTGGGTGATCATTCTGGTGAAGCCCATGAACTCCCTTCTTAGAATAATGCTTTCAAATGCATAAAATAAAATGTAAAGAATGCCTATTATAGTTAAATAATTACCAAAATGGTTTTAAAAACAAGTTTCCAGAGCCCAGGTTAAGAACCTCAGGGTTAGGTGCTCTCTAAAACTCCTTCTGGCTTTAAATCCTATAATCTTACTTAAGATTAACAAAACAAACAAACAAAAAAAGACAAGCACAAAATTTGGGAAGGGGACCCTTGTTTATAGACCACTGGTCAGTTTAAAAAAGAAATGGTATTTTCAATAGTTCAACAAATCATCAACTGTAGCTAAAAGCTAATATAAATTAAGGCTGAACCATACAGCCTCAGTCCTGGAGTTAGGAAAACCTGAGTTCAACTGCAGTCTCAGACACTTAGGAGACACTCTGGACAAGTCACTTAATTGCCATATGCTTCAGTTTGCTCAGCTGTAAGGGGAAAAAAAGATCCTAACATCTAAATATCTTCCAAGGCTTTTGTGAGGATCCAAGGAGATCTTTGTAAAGAGCTTTAGCACACAGTAAGTACTTAATAGATGCTTCTTCACTCTTTCCCTTCCTCCTAGGAGCCAAAATGAGAGAGGTAGTAGTTTTGTTGGACACAACCCAATTGTCTTCAGTTTGGAATGTCGGATGTTAGGAAGAATATTAACAAGTGGTAGCACATTCAGGAGGGTGGTCCTGATAGCAAAGGGGCTCCATCAAACTCCAGAAGGATGTGTTGGAGGACCTGGGGATAGTTTACCCTGGAAAGCCTGGGGGTGACAGGAGAGATGGGACTTAATTGTGCCTGGTCCTAAAAGGCAGAAGCAAGACCACCGGGTAGG